>NW_027459412.1:0-330624 GCF_050624435.1 Tenrec ecaudatus | reverse complement strand
AAATGGGGTGATCTTTAGCTGGGTTTAGACCACCTCTGGGAAGACAGCTATGCAGTGAAATTGATGCCCACCAGTGCTTTCCTGTACTCTGGAACCATATGTCTTTGCCTGAAGTTAAAAAAAAAATCTGGGAGTATGGAGAAAACATCTCCCTGGGACTGTAGGTTAAAGAGAGCCTGTGAGAAGGCTGAATTGCTTCCTGAGTGTCCACGTGGATCTACATGTGGTGTGGAGGTCGGAGAAATGCAGCAATAAAAGGACTGCTTGCATATGGGCACGGATACCTGTGGATTTGGTTTACCTGAAAAGGAGAACACGAGGGTGACTCGAGTAAAGTTCACCACGAGGCATCAGGAGCCCAACTTGTTGAATAGTGGCGAGAGCCCATGGTCTACAAGCAAGGTGACCAGTGGACACCCCGTGAAGGCTGAGCGAGGTAACTGGCACGGTTCGACCCGAAGCCCATCAGAGGACGATATTGGAGACTATGAACTGGTGCCTAAGAGTGCTGAGTTTATGCACGTCCTGTCCAGCTTTGATTTTGCCGATGTGAGACAGACTTTGAATGGTTCCTATTGGAATGAAGATTTCTTCATAGCGAGCAATGATTGTTTCCTCTGAGAACTTGTTTTATATTTTGGGCCATAGATAAAGTGAATAGCTAAATTTTGGCGTATAGTGGCACAGAGTAGTTGGCTTACAAACTTTCTGAGTCGGGGAACATTCCATAAGTTTTAGAATTAAGGTCCTGATGTTACTTAATTCCATGTTGGGGTTAAAGAATTTTGATCGGGTGCCAGGTTTGCAAATTTGGATTTAGATCATGGATTGTGCCAACCTGGGCGATACACACGTGCGGTTAAATGAAGGGCGGAGTGATCAATGGCTCCGTGAGCATTGCCATTCTAGTTGGGTCTCTTAATTTCTGAACTTGGGAGCAGAGTGCAGATGCCTCAGCTTGTTCCCTGCATTAGCTGTCAAGGCTCCTTTCCTGCAATACGTCCCTAAGCCGAGACACATGGACCTACCCAGAGGAAGCCGGGGCTGTTGAGTAGCCGTGCAGAGTTATGCTGACATATCCACGGCCCAGGCTGCTTACACATTCACTGCCTCGGATCTCCTCCTTCAGCCAGCAACATGTCGTCTGTTTTGAAAGATGGAGGAGGACGTTGCAATTGGTGTTAGACATGTGGGTTAATGCGTTAATGTCGGACTTGTGGGTTTGGACCACACTGCTTTCGGATGTCTGCTTAATGAACACTTAACCGTTATATATGAGTCTCACTTAGACATGAGTTTCTGTGCCCCTGTTTCTCTACGAGAGCCAGAGTCACAAATAGGATACCTAGCAGTGGGGCAATGGAAAAACTCATCTTAAGATGGAGAGTAGCTATTTGTTTGACCTTGCCCTCATGGTAATTCTTCTTTCTTGTCTATGTAGAGGTCAGACAAAGCCACCCTTTACTCGGTTGTTTTCTGGTGAAATTATGGGAAGTGGGAAAAATGAAAGTTTGTAAGCCCACTTGCTTTGAGCCACCAAAATGGGGTGATCTTTAGCTGGGTTTAGACCACCTCTGGGAAGACAGCTATGCAGTGAAATTGATCCCCACCAGTGCTTTCGTGTACTCAGGAACCATAAGACTTGGCCAGAAGTTAAAAAAAAAATCTGGGATTATGGAGAAAACATCTCCCTGGGACTGTGTGTTAAAGAGAGCCTGTGAGCAGGCTGAATTGCATGCTGGGTGTCCATGTGGATATACATATGGTGTGGAGGTCGGAGAAATGCAGCAATAACAGGACTGCTTGCGTATGGGCACGGATACCTGTGGATTTGGTTTACCTGAAAAGGAGAACACAAGGGTGACTCGAGTAAAGTTCACCCCGTCGCATCAGGAGCCCAACATGTTGAATAGTGGCGAGAGCCCATGGTCTACAAGCAAGGTAACAGTGGACACCCCGTGAAGGCTGAGTGAGGTAGCCTGTATGGGTCGACCAGAAGCCCACCATAGGGCGATATTGGGGACTGTGAACTGGTGCCTAAGAGTTCTGACTTTATGCACGGCCTGTCCGGCTTTGATTTTGCCGATGGACACAGACTTTGAAAGGTTCCTATTGGAATGAAGATTTCTTCATAGCGAGCAATGATTGTTTCCTCTGAGCACTGGTTTTATATTAGTGGGCCATACATAAAGTGAATAGCTAAAATTTGGCGTATAAAGGCACAGAGTACTTGGCTTACTAACTCTCCGAGTGGGGGAACATTCCATAAGTTTTAGAATTAAGGTCCTGATGTTACTTAATTCCATGTTGGGGTTAAAGAATTTTGAACGGGTGCCAGGTTCGCAAATGTGGATTTAATTCGTGGATTTGCCAACCTGGGCGATACACACGTGCGGTTAAATGAGGGGCGGAGGGATCAATGGCTCCTGGAGCATTGCCATTCTAGTTGGGTCTCTTCATTTCTGAAAATGGGTGTAGGGTGCAGCTGCCTCACCTTGTTCCCTGCTTTAGCTGTCTAGGTTCCTTTTTGGCAAGCCTTCCCTGAGCCGAAGACACATGTACTTACCGAAAGGAAGCCAGGGTTGTTGGAGTAGCTGTGCAGAGATATGCTGACATATCCACTGCCGATGCTGCTCTGCTTACACATTCACTGCCTCGGCTCTCCTCCTTCACCCGGCAACATGTCGTCTGTTTTGATAGATGTAGGAGGACATTGCAATTGGTGTTAGACATGCGGGTTGATGGGTTAATGTCGGACTTGTGGGTTTGGACCACTCTGCTTTCAGATGTCTGCTTGATGAACACTTAACCTTTATATATGAGTCTCACTTAGACATGAGTTTCTGTGCCCCTGTTTATGTACGAGAGCCAGAGTCACAAATAGGATACCTAGCAGTGGAGCAATGGAAAAACTCATCTTAAGATGGAGAGTAGCTATATGTTTGACCTTGCCCTCATGGTAATTCTTCTTCATTGTCTATCCAGAGGTCAGACCAAGCCACCCTTTACTCGGTTGTTTACTGGGGAAACTATGGGAAGTGGGCGTAATGAAAGTTTGTAAGCCCACTTTCTTTGAGTCACCAAAATGGGGTGATCTTTAGCTGAGTTTAGACCACCTCTGGGAAGACAGCTATGCAGTGAAATAGATGCCCACCAGAGCTTTCGTGTACTCAGGAACCATAAGCCTTTGCCAGAAGTTTAAAAAAAAAATCGGAGTAGGGAGAAAACATATCCCTGGGACTGTGTGTTAAAGAGAGCCTGTGAGCAGGCTGAATTGCTTGCTGGGTGTCCACGTGGATCTACATATGGTGTGGAGGTCGGAGAAATGCAGCAATAAAAGGACTGCTTGCATATGGGCACGGATACCTGTGGATTTGGTTTACGTGAAAAAGAACACGAGAGTGACTCGAGTAAAGTTCACCATGTCGCATCAGGAGCCCATCTTGTTGAATAGTGGCGAGAGCCCATGGTCTACAAGCAAGGTGACCGGTGGACACCCCGTGAAGGCTGAGCGGGGTTAGTGGCACGGGTCGACCAGAAGCCCACCAGAGGGCGATATTGGAGACTTAAGGGCTGGGACACCCCAGGCCTGCGTCTCACAAAGCCTAAGGGCTGGGGCGCCCCAGGACTGGGGCTCCCAAAGCCTAAGGGCTGATGTGCCCCAGGCCTGGGGCTCCCAAAGCCTAAGGGCTGGGCACCCCAGGCCTTTGGCTTCCGAAGGCTAAGGGAAGGGGCGCCCCAGGCCTGGGGCTCCCAAAACCTAAGGGCTGGGGCGCCCAGGCCAGGGGATCCCTAATTCTAAGAGCTGGGGCGCACCAGGTTGGGGCTCCCTAAGCCTTAAGGCTGGGGCGCCCAAGGCTTGAGGCTCCCTAAGCCTAAGGTCTGGGGCGCACTAGGCCTGGGGCTCCCAAAGCCTAAGGGCTGGGGCGCCACAGGCCTGGGGCTAACTAAGCCTAAGGGCTGGGTGCCCCAGGCCTAGGGCTCCCTACGTCTAAGGGCCGGGGTGACCCTGGCCTGGTGCTCCCTAAGCCTATGTGTTGGGGTGCCCTAGGCCTGGGGCTCCCAAACCTAAGTGCTGGGGCGCCCCAGGCCTGGGGCTCCAAAAGCCTAATGGTTGGGGCGCCCCAGACCTGGGCATCCCAAATACGAAGGGCTGTGGCGCCCCAGGCCTGGGGCTCCCAAAGCCTAAGGGCTGGGGCGCCCCAGAGCTGGGGCTACCAAAACCTAATGGCTGGGACTCCTCTGGCCTAGGGCTCCCTAAGATTAAGGGCTGTGGCGCCCCAGTCCTGGGGCTCCCTAAGGCTAAAGCATGGGTGTCCCAGGCCTGGGGCTCCCAGAGCCTAAGAGGTGGTGCGCCACAGCCCTGGGGCTCCCAAAGCCTAAGTGCTGGGGTTCCCCAGGCCTGGTGCTCCCTAAAATTAAGGGCTGTGGCGCCCCAGGCCTGCGGCTTGCAAATTCTAAGGGCTGGGGCGCCCCAGTCCTGGGGCTCCCAAAGCCTAAGGGCTGGGGCGCACCAGGCCTGGTGCTCCCTAAACTTAAGGGCTGGGGCGCCCCAGGCCTGCGGCTCCCAAAGTCTAAGGGCTGGGGCGCCCCAGACCTGCGGCTCCCAAATCCTAAAGGCTGGGGCGCCACAGGCCTGGCGCTCCCAAAGCCTAAGGCCTGGGGCGCCCCAAGTCTGGGGCTCCCAAAGCCTAAGTGCTGGGGTGCCCCAGGCCTGGTGCTCCCTAAACTTAAGGGCTGTGGCGCACCAGGCCTGCGGCTCGCAAATTCTAAGGGCTGGGGCGCCCCAGTCCTGGGGCTCCCAAAGCCTAAGGGCTGGGCGCACCAGGCCTGGTGCTCCCTAAACTTAAGGGCTGGGGCGCCCAAGGCCTGCGGCTCCCAAAGTCTAAGGGCTGGGGCGCCCCAGGCCTGGGGCTCCCTAAACTTAAGGGCTTTGGCGCCCCAAGCCTGGGTCTCCCAAAGCCTAAGGGCTGGGCCCCCCAGGCCTGGGGCGCCCTAAGGCTAAGGGTTGGGGCGCCCCAGCCCTGGACTCCCTAAACCTAAGGTTTGGGGCACCCCAGGCCTGGGGCTCCCTAAGCCTAAGTGCTGGGGCGCCCCAAACCAGGGGCTCCCTAAGCCTAAGGGCTGGGGCGCCCCAAGTTGGGGCACCCTAAGCCTAAGGGCTGGGACACCCCAGGCTTGGAGCTCCCTAATCCGAAGGGCAGGAGCGTCCCAGGCCAAGGGCTCCCAAAGCCTAAGGGCTGGGGCAGCCCAGGCCTGGGGCTCTCGAAGCCCAAGAGCTGCGGCGCCCCAGGCCTGGGCCTCCCTAAACCGAAGGGCTAGGGTGTCCCAGCCCTGGTGCTCCCTAAGGCAAGGGCTGGGGCGCCCCTGGCCTGGGGCTCCCAAAGCCAAAGGGCTGGGACGCCCCAGGCCTGGGGCTCACAAAGCCCAATGGCTGGGGCGCCTCAGGCATGGGCCTCCCAAAACCCAAGGACTGGGGGGCCCCAGGCTTGGAGCTCCCTAAGCCGAGGGCTGGCGCTTCTAAGGCCTGGGGTTCCCAAAGCCTAAGGGCTGTGGTGCCCCTGGCCTGGGGCTCCCAAAGCCTAAGGGCTGGGGCGCCGCAGGCCTGGGGCTCACAAAGCCTGAGGGCTGGGGCGCCCCGGGCTTGCGGCTCCCAATGCATAAGGGCTGGGGAACCCCAGGCCTGGGGCTCCCAAACCTAATGCCTGGGGCGCCCCAGGCCTTGGGATCCCAAAGCCTAAGGGCTGGGGCGCCTCAGGCCTGGGGCTCCCAAAGCCTATGGGCTAGGGTGCCCCAGGCCTGGGGCTTCCTAAGCCTAAGGGCTGGGGCTCCCCACGCCTGGGGCTCCCAAAGCCTAAGGGCTGGGGCTCCCTAAGCCTAAGTGCTGGAGCGCCCCAGGCCTGGGGCTCCCAAAGCCTAAGGGCTGGGGCCCCCCAGGCCTGGGGCTCCCTAAGCCTAAGGGCTGGGGCCCCAAGGCCTGGTGCTCCTTAAGTCTAAGGGCTGGGTGCACCAGGCCTTGGGTTCCCAAAGCCTAAGGGCTGGGGCGCCCCATGCCTGGGGTTCCAAAGCCTAAGGGTTGGGACGCCCCAGGCCTGGGACTCCCAAAGCCTAAGGACTGGGGCGCCTCAGGCCTAGGGCACCCTAAGCGTAAGGACAGGGGCACCCAGGCCTGGGGCTTTCTAAGCCTAATTGCTGGGGCGCCCTAGGTCTGGGGCTCTCTAAGCCTAAGGTTTGGGGAGCCTCAGGCCTGGGGCTCTCTAAGCCTAAGGGTTTGGGCGCCCCTGACCTGGGGCTCCCTAAGCCTAAGTACTGGGGCGCCCCAGACCAGGGGCTCCCTAAGCCTAAGTGCTGGGGCGCCCCAGACCAGGGGCTCCCTAAGCCTAAGTGTGGTTGCGCCCCAAGCTTGGAGCTCCCTAAGCCGAAGGGTTGAGGCGTCCCAGGCCTTGGGCTCCCTAAGCCCAAGGACTGAGGCGTCCCAGGCCTGGGGCTTCCTAAGCCTAAGGACTGGGGCGCCCCAGGCCTGGGGCTCCCTAAGGCTAAGGGCTGGGTTGCCCCAGACCTGGGGCTCCCAAAGCCTAAAGCTGTGGCGTCCCAGGCTTGGGGCTCCCAAAGCCTAAGAGCTGGTACGCCACAGGCCTGGGGCTCCCAACGTCTAAGGGCTGGGGCAACCCAGGCCTGGGGCTCCCTAAACGTAAGGTCTGGGGCGCCACAGGCTGCGTCTCCCAAATCTTAAGGGCTGGGGCGCCACAGGCCTGGCGCTCCCAAAGCCTAAGGGCTGGGGCGCCCCAGGTTGGGGCTCCCAAACCTAAGGGCTGGGGCAACCCAGGCCTGGGGCTCCCTAAGCCTAAAGGCTGGGGAGTCTCAGGCCTGGGGCTCCCTAACTTAAGTGCTGGGGCGCCCCAGGCCTGCGGCTCACAAAACCTAAGGGCTGGGGCGCCCCAGGCCAGGGGATCCCTAATTCTAAGAGCTGGGGCGCACCAGGTTTGGGGCTCCCTAAGCCTTAAGGCTGGGGCGCCCCAGGCCTGGGGCTCCCAAAGCCTAAGGGCTGGGGCGCCCCAGAGCTGGGGCTACCAAAACCTAATGGCTGGGACTCATCTGGCTTAGCGCTCCCTAAGATTAAGGGCTGTGGCGCCCCAGGCCGGGGACTCCCTAAGCCTAAGGGCTGGGGCGCCCCAGGCCTGCGGCTCCCAAATCCTAAAGGTTGGGGCGCCACAGGCCGGGCGCTCCCAAAGCCTAAGGCCTGGGGCGCCCCAGGTCTGGGGCTCCCAAAGCCTAAGTGCTGGGGTGCCCCAGGCCTGGTGCTCCCTAAACATAAGGGCTGGGGCGCCCCAGGCCTGCGGCTACCAAAGTATAAGGGCTGGGGCGCCCCAGTCCTGGGGCTCCCAAAGCCTAAGGGCTGGGGCGCACCAGGCCTGGTGCTCCCTAAACTTAAGGGCTGGGGCGCCCCAGGCCTGCGGCTCCCAAAGTCTACGGGCTGGGGTGCCCCAGTCCTGGGGCTCCCTAAGCCTAAGGGCTGGGGCGTCCCAGGCCTGGGGCTCCCAAAACTTAAGGGCTGGGGCGCCCCAAGCATGGGGCTCCCTAAGCCTAAGAGCTGATGCGACCCAAGCCTGGGTCTCCCAAAGCCTAAGGGCTGGGCCCCCCAGGCCTGGGGCTCCCTAAGGCTAAGGGTTGGGGCGCACCAGGCCTGGACTCCCTAAACCTAACGTTTGGGGCACCCCAGGCCTGGGGCTCCCTAAGCCTAAGTGCTGGGGAGCCCCAAACCAGGGGCTCCCTAAGCCTAAGGGCTGGGGCGCCCCAGGCCTGGGGCACCCTAAGCCTAAAGGCTGGGGCACCCCAGGCTTGGAGCTCCCTAATCCGAAGGGCAGGAGCGTCCCAGGCCAAGGGCTCCCAAAGCCTAAGGGCTAGGACGTCCCAGGCCTGGGGCTCTCTAAGCCCAAGAGCTGGGGCGCCCCAGGCCTGGGCCTCCCTAAGCCGAAGGGCTAGGGTGTCCCAGGCCTGGGGCTCCCTAAGGCAAGGGCAGGGGCGCCCCTGGCCTGGGGCTCCCAAAGCCAAAGGGCTGGGGCTCCCCAGGCCTGGGGCTCACAAAGCCCAATGGCTGGGGCGCCTCAGGCCTGGGCCTCCCAAAACCCAAGGACTGGGACGCCCCAGGCTTGGAGCTCCCTAAGACGAAGGGCTGGCGTTTCTAAGGCCTGGGGCTCCCAAAGCCTAAGGGCTGGGGCGCCCCTGGCCTGGGGCTCCCAAAGCCTAAGGGCTGGGGCGCCCCTGGCCTTGGGCTCCCAAAGACTAAGGGCTGGGGCTCCGCAGGCCTGGGGCTCACAAAGCCTAAGGGCTGGGGCGCCCCGGGCTTGCGGCTCCCAAAGCATAAAGGCTGGGGAACCCCAGGCCTGGGGCTCCCAAACCTAATGCCTGGGGCGCCCCAGGCCTTGGGATCCCAAAGCCTAAGGGCTGGGGCGCCTCAGGCCAGGGGCTCCCAAAGCCTATGGGCTAGGGTGCCCCAGGCCTGGGGCTTCCTAAGCCTAAGGGCTGGGGTTCCCCAGGCCTGGGGCTCCCAAAGCCTAAGGGCTGGGGCTCCCTAAGCCTAAGGGCTGGAGCGCCCCAGGCCTGGGGCTCCCAAAGCCTAAGGGCTGGGGCCCCCCAGGCCTGGGGCTCCCAAGACTAAGAGCTGGGGCGCCCCAGGCCTGGGGGACCCTAAACCTAAGGGCTGGCTCGACCCAGGCCTTGGGCTCCCTCTACCTAATTGCTGTGGCACCCCAGGTCTGGGGCTCTCTAAGTCTAAGGGCTGGGGCGACCCTGGCCTAGGGCTCCCTAAGCCTGAGGGCTGGGTACCCCCAGGCCTGGGGCTCCTAAGCCTAAGGGCTGGGGCGCCCCAGGCCTGTGGCTGCCAAAGCCTAAGGGCTGGGGCGCCCCAGGCCTGGGGCACCCAAAACCTCAAGGCTGGAGCGCCTCAGGCCTGGGGCTCCCTAAGCCTAAAGGTTGGGGCACCCCAGGCCTGGGGCTCCCTAAGCCTAAGTGCTGGGGTGCCCCAAACCGGGGCTCCCTAAGCCTAAGGGCTAGGGTGCCCCAGGCCTGGGGCTCCCAAAGCCTAAGGACTGGGGCTCCCTAAGCCTAAGGGCTGGAGCGCCCCAGGCCTGGGCCTTCCAAAGACCAAGGACTGAGGCATCCCAGACCTGGGGCTCCCTAAGCCGAAGGGCTAGGGTGTCCCAGGCCTGGGACTCCCTAAGGTCAAGGGCTGGGGCGCCCCAGGCTGGGGTTGCCTAAGGTCAAGGTTGGGGCGCCCCAGGCCTGGGGCTTCCAAAGTCTAAGAGCTGGGGCTAACCAGGCCTGGGGCTCCCTAAGCCTAATTGCTGGGGCGCCCCAGGTCTGGGGATCTCTAAGCCCAAGGACTGGGGCGCCCCAGGCCTGGGCCTCCCAAAGCCCAAGGACTGGGGCGCCACAGGCTTGGAGCTCCCTAAGCCGAAGGGCTGGCGCTTCCGAGGCCTGGGGCTCCCAAAGCCTAAGGGCTGGGGCGCCACAGGCATGGGGCTCCCTATTCCTAATTGCTAGAGCAATCCAGGTCTGTGGCTCTCTAAGCCTAAGGACTGGGGAGAACCAGGCCTGGGGCTCCCTAAGCCTAAGGGCTGGGGCGCCCCAAGCCTGGGGCTCCCAAAGCCTAAGGTCTGGGGAGTCCGAGGCCTGGGGCTCCCAAAGCGTAAGAGCTGGGGCGACCCAAGCCTGGGTCTCCCAAAGCCTAAGGGCTGGGCGCCCCAAGCCTGGGGCTCCCTAAGGCTAAGGGTTGGGGCGCCCCAGGCCTGGGACTCCCAAAACTTAAGGCCTGTGGCGCCCCATGGCAGGGGCTCCCTAAGTCAAAGAGCTGGGAATCACCAGGCCTGGGACTCCCAAAGCCTAAGGGCTGGGGCGTCTCAGGCCTGGGATCCCTAATCTTAAGGGCTGGGGCGCCCCAGGCCTGTGGCTCCCAAAGTCGAAGGGCTGGGGCGCCCCAGTCCTGGGGCTCCCTAAGCCTAAGGGCTTGGGCGTCCCAGGCCTGGGGCTCCCTAAGGCTAAGGGTTGGGGCGCCCCAGGCTTGGGCTCCCTAAACCTAAGGTTTGGGGCACCCCAGGCCTGGGGCTCCCTAAGCCTAAGTGCTGGGGCGCCCCAAACCAGGGGCTCCCTAAGCCTAAGGGCTGGGGCGCCCCAGGCCTGTTGCACCCTAAGCTTAAGGGCTGGGGCACCCCAGGCTTGGAGCTCCCTAATCCGAAGGGCAGGAGCGTCCCAGGCCTAGGGCTCCCAAAGCCTAAGGGCTGGGGCGCCCCAGGCCTGCGGCTCCCAAATCTTAAGGGCTGGGGCGCCACAGGCCTGGCGCTCCAAAAGCCTAAGGCCTGGGGCGCCCCAGGTCTGGGGCTCCCAAAGCCTAAGGGCTGGGGTGCCCCAGGCCTGGGGCTCCCTAAGCCTAAGGGCTGGGGCGTCCCAGGCCTGGTGCTCCCTAAACTTAAGGGCTGGGGCACCCAGGCCTGCGGCTCCCAAAGTCGAAGGGCTGGGGCGCCCCAGTCCTGGGGCTCCCTAAGCCTAAGGGCTTGGGCGTCTGAGGCCTAGGGCTCCCTAAGCCTAAAAGCTGGGGCGCCCCAGGCCTGGGGCTCCCTTTTCCTAAGGACTTGGGCACCCAGGCCTGGGGCTCCCAAATCCTAAGGGCTGGGGCGCCCCAGGCCTGGGGCTCCCTAAGCCTAAGCGATGGGGCGCCCCAGGACTGGGGTCCCAAAGCCTAAGGGCTGGGGCGCCACAGGCCTAGGACTCCCTAAGAATAAGGGCTGGGGCGCCCCAGTCCTGGGGCTCACTAACCCTAAAGGTTGGGGCGCCCCAGGCCTGGGGCTCAAAAAGCTTAAGGGCTGGGTCGCGCCAGTCCTGGGGCTCCCTAAGTCTAAGGGCTGCTGCGCCCCAAGCCTTGGGCTCCCTAAGCCTAAGGAATGGGGCGCCCCAGGCCTTGGGCTCCTAAAGCCTAAGGGATGGGGCGCCCCGGGCCTGGGCCTCCCTAAGCCTAAGGGCTGGGGCTCCCCAGGCTTGGGGCTCCCAAACCCTAAGGGCTGGGGATCCCCGGGCCTGGGGCTCCCTAAGCCTAAGGGCTGGGGCGGCCCTGGCCTGGGGCTCCCAAAGCCTATGGGCTGGGGAGCCCCGGGACTCGGGATCCCTTTGCCTAAGGGCTGGGGCGTCCCGGGCCTGGGGCTTCCTAAGCCTAAGGTCCGGAGCGCAACAAGCCTGGGGCTCCCAAAGCCTAAGGGCTGGGGCGCCCCAGGCCTGGCGCTCTCAAAGCCTAAAGGCTGGGGCGCTACAGGTCTGGGGCTCCCTAAGCCTAAGGGCTGGGTTGCCCCAGACCTGGGGCTCCGAAAGCCTAAGGGCTGGGGCGCCCCAGACCTGGGACTCCCAAAGCCTAAGGGCTGGTCCGCCCCAGGCCTGGGTTCCCAAAGCCTAAGGGCTGGGGCGCCCTAGGCCTGGGGCTCCCAAAGCCTAAGGGCTAGGGCACCCCAGGCCTGGGGCTCCCTAATCCTAAGGGCTGGGGAGTCCAAGGCTTAGGGCTCCCTAAGCCTAAAGGCTGTGGCGCCCACATGGGGCTCACTTATCCTAAGTTCTGGGGCGCCCAGGCCTGGGGCTCCCTAAGCCTAAGGGCTGGGGCGCCCCAGGCCTATGACTCCCAAAGCCTAAGGCCTGGGGCGCCCCAGGCCTGGGTCTCCCTAAGCCTAAGGGCTGGGGCGCCCCAGGCCTTGGGCTTCCAAAGCCTAAGGTCTGGGGCACTCCAGGCCTGGGACTCCCTCAGCCTAAGGGCTGGGGGGCCCCAGGCCTGGGGTTCCCAAAGCCCAAGGGCGGGAAGACATGGGCCAGGGGCTCTCTAAGCCTAAGTGTTGGGGTACCCCGGGCCTGGGTCTTCCTAAGCCTAAGGACTGGGGCGCCACAAGCCTGGGGCTCCCAAAGCCTAAGGGCTGGGGCGCCCCAGGCCTGGGGCTCCCAAAACCTAAGGGCTGGGGCGCCCAAGCCTGGGTCTCTCAAAGCCTAAGGGCTGGGGCGCTCCAGGCCTGGAGCTCCCAAAGCCTAAGGGCTGGGGCACCCCAGGCCTGGGGATCCGAAATCCCAAGGGCTGGGGCGACACAGGCCAGGTCCCCCCTTATCCTAAGGGTTGGGGCGCCCCAGGCCTGGGGCTCCCAAAACCTAAGGGAAAGGGGCCCCCAGACCTGCTGCTCCCAAAGCCTAAGGGCTTGGGAGCCCCAGGCCTGAGGCTCCCAAAACCTAAGGGCTGGGGCGCCCCGGACCTGGGGCACCCTAAACCTAAGGGCTGGGGCACCCTGGGCCTGGGCATCCCAAAGCCTAAGGGCTGGGGTGCCATGGGCTTGGGGCTCCCTTAACCTAAGGGCCGGGGCACCCCGGGCCTGGGACTCCCTAAGCCTAAGGGCTGGGGCGCCCCAGGCCTGGGGCTCCCAAAGCATAAGGGCACGGGAGCCATAGGCCTGGCGCTTTCAAAGCCTAAAGCTGGGGCGCCACAGGCCTGGGGCTCCCTAAGCCTAAGGGCTGGGGCAACCCAGGCCTGGGGTTCCCTAAGCCTAAGGGCTGGGGCCCCCTAGGCCTGGGAGTCCCTAAATTAAGGGCTGGGATGCCCCAGGCCTGGGGCTCCCTAAGCCTAAGGGCTGGGGCGCCCCAGGCCTGTGGCTTCCAAAGCTAAGGGCTATGGAATCCCAGGCCTGGGGCTCCCAAATTCTAAGGGCTGGGGAGCCCCAGTCCTGGGGCTCCTTAGTCTAACAGCTGGGGCGCCCCAGGCCTGGGGCTCCCAAAGCCTAAGATCTGGGGTAACCCAGACCTGGGGTTCCCTAAGCCTAAGGATTGGGGCACCCCAGGCCTGGGTCTCCCAAAACCTAAGGACTGGGGCGCCCCAGGACTGGGGTCCCAAAGCTTAAGGGCTGGGGCGCCCCAGGCTTGGAGCTCCCAAAGCCTAAGGGCTGGGGAGCCCCAGGCCTGGGGCTCCCAAAGCCTAAGGGCAGCCGAGCCACAAGCCTGGCGCTTTCATAGCCTAAAGCTGGGGCTCCACAGGCCTGGGGCTCCCTAAGTCTAAGGGCTGGGGCGCCCCAGGCCTGGGGCTCCCAAAGCCTAAGGGCTGAGGCGCCCAAGGCCTGGGGCTCCCTAAGTCTAAGTGCTGGGGCACCCCATGCCTGGGGCTCCCTAAACCTAAGGGCTGGGGCGCCCAAGACCTGTGGTTCCCAAAGACTAATGGATGGGGAGCCACAGGCCTGGGGCTCTCAAAGCCTAAGGGCTGGGGCGCCCCAGGCCTGGAGCTCCCAAAGCCTAAGGGATGGGGCGCCCCAGGACTGGGACTCCCTAAGCCTAAATTCTGGGGTGCCCCAGGCCAGGTGCTCCCTAAGCCTAAGGGCTGGGGCACGCCAGGCCTAGGGCTCCCTAAGCCTAAGGGCTGGGGCACCCCAGGCCGGCGGCTCCCTTTTCCTAAGGACTTGGGCACCCAGGCCTGGGGCTCCCAAATCCTAAGGGCTCGGGCGCCCCAGGCCTGGGGCTCCCTAAGCCTAAGCGATGGGGCGCCCCAGGACTGGGGTCCCAAAGCCTAAGGGCTGCGGCGCCACAGGCCTGGGACTCCCTAAGAATAAGGGCTGGGGCGCCCCAGTCCTGGGGCTCACTAACCCTAAAAGTTGGGGCGCCCCAGGTGTGGGACTCAAAAAGCTTAAGGGCTGGGGCACGCCAGTCCTGGGGCTCCCTAAGTCTAAGGGCTGGTGTGCCCCAAGCCTTGGGCTCCCTAAGCCTAAAGGATGGGGCGCCCCAGGCCTTGGGCTCCTAAAGCCTAAGGGATGGGGCGCCGCGGGCCTGGGCCTCCCTAAGCCTAAGGGCTGGGGTGCCCCAGGCCTGGGGCTCCCAAACCCTAAGGGCTGGGGATCCCCGGGCCTGGGGCTCCCTAAGCCTAAGGGCTGGGGCGGCCCTGGCCTGGGGCTCCCAAAGCCTAAGGGTTGGGGATCCCCTGGCCTGGGGCTCCCTTTGCCTAAGGGCTGGGGCGTCCCTGGCCTGGGGCTTCCTAAGCTTAAGGTCCGGGGCGCCCCAAGCCTGGGGCTTCCAAACCTAAGGGTTGGGGAGTCCCAGGCCTGGGGCTCCCAAATCCTAAGGGATGGGGCGCCCCAATCCTGGGGCTCCTTAGCCTATCGGCTGGGAAGACCCAGGCCTGGGGCTCCCAAGACCTAATGGCTGGGGAGCCCCAGGCCTGGTGCTACCAAAGCCTAAGCTCTGGGGCAACCTAGGCCTGGGCCTCCCTAAGCCTAAGGGCTGGGGCCCACAAGGCCTGGGAGTCTCTAAGCCTAAGGACTGGGGCACCCCAGGCCTGGGGCTCCCTAAGCTTAAGTGCTGGGGCGCCCCTACACAGGTGCTCCCTAAGCCTAAGGGCTGTGGCGCCCCAGGACTGGGGTCCCATATTCTAAGGGCTGGGGCGCCCAGGCCTGGCGATCTCAAAGCCTAAAGGCTGGGGCGCCACAGGCCTAGGGCTCCCTAAGACTAAGGGCTGGGGCGCCCCAGGCCTGGGGTTCACGAAGCCTAAGGGCTGGGTCGCCCCAGGCCTAGGGCTTCCAAAGCTAAGGCCTGAGGAGTCCCAGGCCTAGGGCTCCCAAATTCTAAGAGCTGGGGTGCCCCAGTCTAGGGGCTCCTTAACCTAACGGCTGGGGTGCCACAGGCCTGGGGCTCCCAAGACCTAATGGCTGGGGCGCCACAAGCCTTGGGTTCCCAAAGCGTAAGGTCTGGGGCAACCCAGGCCTGGGAGTCCCTAAGCCTATGGGCTGGGGCGCCCCAGGCCTGGGGCTCCCTAAGCCTAAGGGCTGGGGCGCCCTAGGCCTGGGGCTCCCAAAGCCTACGTGCTGGGGCGCGCCTGGCCAGGTGCTCCCTAAGCCTAAGGGCTGTGGCGCCCCAGTACTGGGGTCCCAAATCCTAAGGGCTGGGGCACTCCAGGCCTGGGGCTCCCAAAGCCTAAGGCCTGGGGCGCGCCAGGCCTGGCGCTCTCAAAGCCTAAAGGCTGGGGCGCCACAGGCCTGGGGCTCCCTAAGCCTAAGGGCTGGGTTGCCCCAGATCTAGGGCTCCCAAAGCCTAAGGGCTGGGGCGCCCCAGACCTGGGACTCCCAAAGCCTAAGGGCTGGGCCGCCCCAGGCCTAGGTTCCCAAAGCCTAAGGGCTGGGGCGCCCTAGGCCTGGGGCTCCCAAAGCCTATGGGCTGGGGAACCCCAGGCCTCGGGCTCCCTAATCCTAAGGGCTGGGGAGTCCAAGTCTTAGGGCTCCCTAAGCCTAAAGACTGGGGCGCCCACCTGGGGCTCCCTTATCCTAAGTGCTGGGGCGCCCAGGCCTGGGCCTCACTAAGCCTAAGGGCTGGGGCACCCCAGGCCTGGGACTCCCAAAGCCTAAGGCCTGGGGCGCCCCAGGCCTTGGCTCCATAATCCTAAGGGCTGGGACGCCTCAGGCCTGGGGCTCCCTAAGCCTAAGGGCTGGGGCGCCCCAGGCCTTGGCTCCCTAAGCCTAAGCTCTCTGGCGCCCCAGTCCTGAGGCTCCCAAATCCTAAGGACTGGGGCGCCCCGGGTATGGGACTCCCTAAGCCTAAGGGCTGGGGCGCCCCAGCCTGGGGCTACCAAAGCCTACGGGCTGGGGAGCTTCAGGACAGGGTTTCCAAAGCGTAAGGGCTGGGGCGACCCAGGCCAGGGCCTCCCTAAGACTAAGGGCTGTGGCGCCCCAGGACTGCGGCTCCCAAAACCGAAGGGAAAGGGGCACCCCAGACCAGGGGCTCAAAAAGCCTAAGGGCTGGGGCGCCCCAAGCATTGGGCTCCCAAAGCCTAAGGTCTGGGGCGCTCCAGGCTTGGGGCTCCCTCGGCCTAAGTGCTGGGGGGCCCCAGGTTGGGGCTCCCAAAGCCCAAGGGCTGGGAAGACCTGGGCCTGGGGCTCTCTAAGCCTAAGTGTTGGGGCGCCCCGGGCCTGGGGCTTCCTAAGCCCAAGGACTGGGGCGCCACAAGCCTTGGGTTCCCAAAGCCTAAGGGCTGGGGCGCCCCAGGCACGGTGCTCCCAAAGCCTAAGGGCTGGGGCGCCCCAGGCTTGGGGCTCCCAAAGCCTAAGGGCTGGAGCGCCCCAGGCCTGGAGCTCCCAAAGCCTAAGGGCTGGGGCACCCCAGGCCTGGGGATCCCAAATCCAAAGGGCTGGGGGGACACAGGCCAGGTCCTCCCTTATCCTAAGTGTTGGGGGGCCCCAGGCCTGGGGCTCCCAAAACCTAAGGGAAAGGGGCCCACAGACCTGAGGCTCCCAAAGCCTAAGGGCTCGGGCGCCCCAGGCCTGAGGCTCCCAAATCCTAAGGGCTGGGGCGCCCCGGGCCTGGGGCACCCTAAACATAAGGGCTGGGGCACCCCGGGCCTCGGGCTCCCAAAGCCTAGGGGCTGGGGTGCCACGGGCTTGGGGCTCCCTTAACCTAAGGGCCGGGGCACCCCGGGCCTGGGACTCCCTAAGCCTAAGGGCTGGGGCGCCCCAGGCCTGGGGCTCCCAAAGCCTAAGGGCACGGGAGCCATAGGCCTGGCGCTTTCAAAGCCTAAAGCTGGGGCGCCACAGGCCAGGGGATCCCTAAGCATAAGGGCTGGGGCAACCCAGGCCTGGGGTTCCCTAAGCCTAAGGGCTGGGGCCCCCCAGGCCTGGGAGTCCCTAAATTAAAGGCTGGAACGCCCCAGGCCTGGGGCTCCCTAAGCCTAAGGGCTTGGGCGCCCCAGGCCTGGGGCTTCCAAAGCTAAGGGCTGTGGAGTCCCAGGCATAGGGCTCCCAAATTCTAAGGGCTGGGGCGCCCCAGTTCTGGGGCTCCTTAGCCTAACGACTGGGGCGCCCCAGGCCTGGGGCTCCAAGACCTAATGGCTGGGGCGCCCGAGGCCTGGGGCTCCCAAAGCCTACGATCTGGGGCAACCCAGACCTGGGGTTCCCTAAGCCTAAGGATTGGGGCACCCCATGCCTGGGGCTCCCAAAACCTAAGGACTGGGGCGCCCCAGGCCTGGATCTCTCAAAGCCTAAGGGCTGGGGAGCCCCAGGCCTGGGGCTCCTAAATCCTAAGGACAGCTGAGCCACAAGCCTGGCGCTTTCAAAGCCTAAAGCTTGGGCGCCACAGGCCTGGGGCTCCAAAGCCTAAGGGCTGGGGCGCCCCATCCTGGGGCTCCCAAAACCTAAGGACGTGGGCGCCCCAGGCCTGGGGCACCCAAAGCCTAAATGCTTTGGCGCCCCACCTGGGGCTCCCTAAGCCTAAGTGCTAGGGCGCCCCAGGCCTTGGTCTCCCTAAGCCTAAGGGCTGGGGCGCTCCAGTCCTGGGGCTCCCTAAGCCTAAGGGCTGGGGCGCCCCAGGCCTGGGGCTCCCTAAGACTAAGGGTTGGGGCTCCCTAGGCTGGGGCTCCCAAAGCCTATGTGCTGGGGCCCCCCAGGCCTGGGGTTCCCTAAGCCTAAGGGCCGGGGTGCCCCAAGCCTTGGGCTCCCTATGCCTAAGGGCTGGGGCGCCCCAGGCCTGGGGCTCCCAAAGCGTAAGGGCAGGGGCGCCCCAGGCCTGGTGCTCCCTAAGCCTAAGTGCTTGGGCGCCCCTGGCCAGGTGATCCCTAAGCCTAAGGGTTGGGGCCCTCCAGGCCTGGGGCTCCCTAAGACTAAGGGCTGGGGCGCACCAGGCCTGGGGCTCCCAAAGCGTAAGGGCAGGGGCGCCCCAGGCCTGGGGCTCCCTAAGCCTAAGTGCTTGGGCGCCCCTGGCCAGGTGATCCCTAAGCCTAAGGGCTGGGGCGCCCTAGGCCTGGGGCTCCCTACTCTAAGGGCTGGGGCGTCCCAGGCCTGGGGCTCCTTAAGCCTAAGGACTGGGGAACCCTAGGCATGAAGCTCCCTAAGCCTAAGTGCTAGGGCGCCCCAGGCCTTTGTAGCCCTAAGCCTAAGGGCCGGGGGCGCCCCAGGCCTGGGGCTCCCTAAGTATAAGGGTTGGGGTTCCCTAGGATGGGGCTCCAAAGCCTAAGGTCTGGGGCGCCCCAGGCCTGGGGCTCCCAAAGTCTAAGGCCTTGGGCGCCACAGGTCTGGGGCTCCCTAAACCTAGGCTGGGGCGCACCAGGCCTGGGGCTACCAAAGCCTACGGGCTGGGGCGCCCCAGGCTTGGGGTCCAAAGCCAAAGGGCTGGGGCACCCCAGGCCTGGGGTTCCCAAGCCCAAGGGCTGGGGCGCCCCTACCCTGGGGGTCCCTAAGCTTAAGGGCTGGGGTCCCAAGGCCTGGGGCTCCCAAAGCCTAAGTGCTGGGGCGCCCCAGGCCTGGGGCTCCCTAAGCCTAAGGGCCGGGGTGCCCCATGCCTTGGGTTCCCTAAGCCTAAGGGCTGGGGCGCCCCAGGCCTGGGGCTCCCTAAGCCTAAGGGCAGGGGCGACGAGGCCTGGGGGTCCCTAATCCTAAGGGATGGGGCGCCCCTGGCCTGGGGCTCCCTAAGCCTAAGTGCTTTGGCGCCCCTGGCCAGGTGATCCCTAAGCCTAAGGGCTGGGGCCCTCCAGGCTGGGTCTCCCAAATCCTAAGGGCTGGGGCGTCCCAGGCCTGGGGCTCCTTAAGCCTAAGGGCTGGGGAACCCTAGGCATGAGGCTCCCTAAAACTAAGGGCTAGGGCGCCGTAGGCCTGGGGCTCCCTACTCTAAGGGCTAGGGCGCCGAAGGCCTGGGGCTCCCTAAGCCTAAGTGCTGGGGCGCCCCATGCCTGGGGCTCCGTAAACCTAAGGGCTGGGGCGCCCGAGGCCTGTGGTTCCCAAAGACTAAGGGATGGGGAGCCACAGGCCTGGGGCTCACAAAGCCTAAGGGCTGGGGTGCCCCAGACTGGGGCTCCCAAAGCCTAAGGTATGGGGCGCCCCAGGACTGGGACTCCCTAAGCCTAAGTTCTGGGGCGCCCCAGGCCAGGTGCTTCCTAAGTGTGGACGCCATTACAAGATGGCGCTGGACCGCGCCCTTATCTTCAGGGTTAGTGATAACAAGTTATGCCACGCATGCGCTCAGTCTGGACTTTGACGCAGGAGAGCTTTGCGCCTATCTGAGAGAGCCCCGTCACCCCGAAGCATATATAAGCCAGGGTTTTTAGCCTGCCCGGGGTCTTCCATAGCTGACCTCGGATCTAGAGGCAGCTCTCAATAAACTCCGCTTATCACGCTATCAGAAGGATCCTGGTCAATTTGTCTCGTCCTGTGTCGCGTTCATCCTCTTATCTTCCGCCGTGGGAGGGTCGCGCGTGACAGCTGGTGCCGAAAACCCGGGATTTCGAGTCCTTAACAAGGCGAGGAGACGGTTGAGTGGAGACCCCCGAAAGGCAGGATTCAGAACTGATCAGCGCTGCGGAGAGGGTGAGTTCTGCAAGGCCACTGCTGTGTGAATGTTTATCCGTTACGGCTGCGGCGGCCTTGGCTGAGTGTGAGAGAGAGTGCTGCTTCCGCTTTCGGTTTAGACTGAGAAGAAAATCCTGTGCTTAAGTCCCATGTAGATAAACAGGCGACATGGGAAATGTTCCAATAAAACAGATGGTTAAAACTTTGCAGCAAATCTTGCTAGCTCGTAAACTGAAGATATCAGAAGGCACGCTTAGCAAATTTGTGAGGGAAATAGACCAGATTGCACCATGGTTTCTAACAACGGGCTCTCTGACTGTCCCATGTTGGGACAAGTTGGGAAGAGACATTGATCGAGCAAAAGAAGAGGGACAGATAAGACCGGGCACGAGACCGGTCTGGAAACTAGTTAGAAGTTGCTTAGTGGACGAAGCTTGTGCAGAAGTGATACGTCAGGGGCAGCGTGAGTGGATTGACTTTCAAGACAGCATGTCAGAAGCAGGACAGGAACACACCCGAGGAAACGGGACGTCCGAAAAGGACGATCCGGGAATAGATCGATCTAAAAGGAAAAAACACAGGAGCTCAAAATTGGAGACAAATACGGAGTCAGAGGAAACCTCCGTGACCGGCTCGGAATCAGAGACCGGAGAGGAAACGGAGACAAAACAGCCAAAAACAGGAGGGACCACAAGAGAGAGGGGGGCTGCCGCGCGGGCACGGCAGGAAGCCCCTACTGAGATTAAGGGGCGCCCCAGGCGTGGGGCTCCCAAAGCCTAAGGGCTGGCGATACCCGGGCCTGGGGTTCCCTAAGCCTAAGGGCTGGGGCACCCGGGCTTGGGGCTTCCTAAGCCTAAGGGCTGGGGCGCCCCAGGCCTGGGGCTTCCAAACATAAGGGTTGGGAAGTCCCAGGCCTGGGGCTCCCAAGTCCTAAGGGATGGGGCGCCCCAATCCTGGGGCTCCTTAGCCTATCGGCTGGGACGCCCCAGGCCTGGGGCTCCCAAGACCTAATGGCTGGGGTGCCCCAGGCCTGGGGTTCCCAAAGCCTAAGCTCTGGGGCAACCCAGGCCTGGGGCTCCCTAAGCCTAATGGTTGGGGCCCACCAGGCCTGGGAGTCCCTAAGCCTAAGGGCTGGGGCAACCCAGGCCTGGGAGACCCTAAGCCTAAGGGCTGGGGCGCCCCAGGCCTGGGGCTCCCAAAGCCTAAGGGCTGGGGCGCCCAGGCCTGGGGTTCCCAAATGCAAAGGGCTGGGGCGACACAGGCCAGGTGCTCCCTTATCCTAAGGGTTGGGGCGCCCCAGGCCTGGGGCTCCCAAAACCTAAGGGAAATGGGCCCCAAGACCTGCGGCTCCCAAAGCCTAAGGGCTCGGGCGCCCCAGGCCTGAGGCTCTCAAATCCTAAGGGCTGGGGCCCCCCGGGTCTGGGACTCCCTAAGACTAAGGGCTGGGGCGCCCCAACACAGGGGTTCCAAAACCTAAGGGCTGGGGCACCCCATGCCTTATTTCCCAAAGCCTAAGGGCTGGGGCGCCCCAGGCCTGGGGCTCCCAAAGCCTAAAGGCTGAGGATCCCCGGACCTGGGGCTAAGCCTAAGGGCTGGGGCACCCGGGCCTGGGGCTTCCTAAGCCTAAGGGCTGGGGCGCCCGAAGCCTGGGGCTTCCAAACCTAAGGGTTGGGGAGTCCCAGGCCTGGGGCTCCCAAATCCTAAGGGATGGGCGCCCCAATCCTGGGGCTCCTTAGCCTATCGGCTGGGACGCCCCAGGCCTGGGGCTCGCAAGACCTAATGGCTGGGGCGCCCCAGGCCTGGGGCTCCCAAAGCCTAAGCTCTGGGGCAACCCAGGCCTGGGGCTCCCTAAGCCTAAGTGCTGTGGCCCACCAGGCCTGGGAGTCCCTAAGCCTAAGGGCTGGGGCGCCCCAGGCCTGGGGCTCCCGAAGCCTAAGGGCTGGGGCGCCCCAGGCCTGGGGCTTCCAAATTTAAGGCCTGGGGAGTCCCAGGCCTGGGGCTCCCAAATTCTAAGCGCTGGGGCGCTCCATTCCTGGGGCTCCTTAGCCTAACGGCTGGGGCGCCACATGCCTGGGGCTCCCAAGACCTAATGGCTGGGGCGCCCGAGGCCTGGGGCTCCCAAAGATTAAGGTCTGGGGCAACACAGGCCTGGGAGTCCCTAAGCCTAAGGGCTGGGGCGCCCCAGGACTGGGGTCCCAAATCCTAAGGCCTGGGGCACTCCAGGCCTGGGGCTCCTAAAGCCTAACGGCTGGGGCACGCCAGGCCTGGCGCTCTCAAAGCCTAAAGGCTGGGGCGCCACAGGACTGGGGCTCCCTAAGCCTAAGGGCTGGGTTGCCCCAGACCTGGGGCTCCCAAAGCCTAAGGGCTGGGGCGCCTCAGACCTGGGACTCCCAAAGCCTAAGGGCTGGTCCCCCCGAGGCCTGGGTTCCCAAAGCCTAAGGGCTGGGGCGCCCTACCCTGGGACTCCCAAAGCCTAAGTGCTGGGGCTCCCCAGGCCTGGGGCTACCTAATCCTAAGGGATGGGGAGTCCAAGGCCTAGGGCTCCCTAAGCCTAAAGTCTGGGGCGCCCACCTGGGGCTCCCTTATCCTAAGTGCTGGGGCGCCCAGGCCTGGGGCTCCCTAAGCCTAAGTGCTGGGGCGTCCAAGGCCTGGGACTCCCAAAGCCTAAGGCCTCGGGCGTCCCAGGCCTGGGGCTCCCTAAGCCTAAGGGGTGGGGCTCCCCAGTCCTGGGGCTCCCTAAGCCTAAGTGCTGGGGCGCCCCAGGACTGGGGTCCCAAATCCTAAGGCCTGGGGAACTCCAGGCCTGGGGCTCCTAAAGCCTAACGGCTGGGGCGCGCCAGGCCTGGCGCTCTCAAAGCCTAAAGGCTGGGGCGCCACAGGCCTGGGGCTCCCTAAGCCTAAGGGCTGGGTTGCCCCAGACCTGGGGCTCCCAAAGCCTAAAGGCTGGGGCGCCCCAGGCCTAGGGTTCCCAAAGCCTAAGGCCTGGCGCTCGCTAAGCCTAAGGGCTGGGGGGCCCCAGGCCTGGGGCTCCCAAATCCTAAGGGCTGGGGCGCACCAGGACTGGGGTTCCAAAGCCTAAGGGCTGGGGCACCCCAGACCTTAGGTCCCAAAGCCCAAGGGCTGGGACGACACAGGCCTGGGCCAACCTAAGACTAAGGGCTGTGGCGCCCCAGGATTGGGCCTCCCGAAACCGAAGGGAAAGGGGCGCCCCAGACCTGGGGCTCAAAATGCCTAAGGGCTCGGGCGCCCGAGGCCTGGGGCTCCCAAATCCTATGGGCCTGAGCGCCCCAGGACTAGGGCTCCCAATGCCTAAGGGCTGGGGCGCCCCAGGCCTGGGGCTCCCAAAGCCTAAGGGCTGGGGCGTCCCAGGCCTGGGCCTCCCTAAGCCTAAGGGCTGGGGCACCCCAGGCCTGGGGCTCCCTTAGCCTAAGGGCTGGGGCGCCCCCGGCTTGGGGCTCCCTAAGCCTAAGGGCTGGGGTGCTCCAGTCCGGGGGCTCCCTAATCCTAAGGGCTGGGGCTTCCCAGGCCGGGGGCTCCTTAAGGCTAAGGGCTGGGGCGCCCCAGGCCTGGGGCTCCCTAGCCTATGGGCAGGGGCGCCACAGGCCTGGGGCTCCCTAAGACTAAGGACTGGGGCGCCCTAGGCCTTGAGCTCCCTAAGCCTAAGGGCTGAGGCGCCCCAGACCTGGGGTTCCAAAGCCTAAGGGATGGGGCAACCCAGGCCTAGGGCTCCCTAAGCCTAAGGGCTGGGTCTCCCAATGCCTACGGCTCCCAAAGCCTAAGGGCTGGGGCACCCCAGGCCTGAGGCTCCCAAATCCTAACGACTAGGTCGCCCCAAGCCTTAGGCTCCCTAAGCCTAAGGGCAGGGGCGCCCCAGGCCTGGGGCTCCCAAGGCCTAAGGGCTGGGGCACCCCATGCCTGGGGCACCCTAAGCCTAAGGGCTGGGGCACCCCAGGTATGGGGCTCCCAAAGCCTAAGTGCTGGGGCGCTTCAGGACTGGAATCCCAAAGACTAAGGGCTGGGGCGCTCCAGGCCTGGGGCTGCCAAAGCCTAACGGCTGGGGTGTCCCAGGCCTGGGCTCCCTAAGACTAAGGGCAGGGGCGCCCCGAGCCTTGAGCTCCCTACGCTTAAGGGATGGGGCGCCCCAGGCCTTGGTCTCCTAAAGCCTAAGGGATGGGGCGCCCCGGGCCTGGGGCTCCCAAATCCAAACGGCTGGGGCGACACAGGCCAGGTCCTCCCTTATCCTAAGGATTGGGGCGCCCCAGGCCTGGGGCTCCCAAAACCTAAGGGAAAGAGGCCCCCAGACCTGCGGCTCCTAAATCCTAAGGGCTGGGGCGCCCCAGGCCTGAGGCTCCCAAATCCTAAGGGCTGGGGCGCCCCGGGCCTGGGGCTCCCTAAGCCTAAGGGCTGGGTCACCCCGGGCCTGGGGCTCCCAAAGCCTAAGGGCTGGGGTGCCACGAGCTTGGGGCTCCCTTACCTAAGGGCCGGGGCATCCTGAGCCTGGGACTCCCTAAGCCTAAGGGCTGGGGCGCCCCAGCTTGGGGCTACCAAAGGCTACGGGCTGGGGCGCCCCAGGACGGGGTTTCCAAAGTCTAACGGCTGGGGCACCCCAGGCCTTAGGTCCCAAAGCCCAAGGGCTGGGGCGACCCAGGCCTGGGCCTCCCTAAGACTAAGGGCTGTGGCGCCCCAGGATTGGGGCACCCAAAACCGAAGGGAAAGGGGCGCCCCAGACCTGGGGCTCAAAAACCCTAAGGGCTCGGGCGCCCGAGGCCTGGGGCTCCCAAATCCTAAGGGCCTGAGCGCCCCAGGCCTAGGGCTCCCAATGCCTAAGGGCTGGGGTTCCCCAAGCCTGGGGCTCCCTAAGCCCAAGGGCTGGGGCTCCCCGGGCCTGGGGCTTTCTAAGGCTAATGGCTGGGGCTCCCCAGGCCTGGAGCTCACTAAGCCTAAGGGCTGGGTCGCCCCAGGCCTGGAGCTCACTAAGCCTAAGGGCTGGGTCGCCCCAGGCCTAGGGTTCCCAAGCCTAATGGCTGGGGCACCCCAGGCCTGGGGCACCCTAAGCCTAAGGGTTGGGGCGCCCCAGTCCTGGGGCTTCCAAAGCCTAAGGGCTGGGGCATCCCAGGCCTGGGCCTCCCTAAGCCTAAGGGCTGGGGCACCACAGGCCTGTGGCTCCCTTAGCCTAAGGGCTGGGGTGCCCCAGGCCTTGGGCTCCCTAAGCCTAAGGGCTCAGGTGCCCCAGGCCTGGGGTTCCAAAGCCTAAGGGCTGGGGCACCCCAGGCCTAGGGCTCCCTAAGCCTAAGGGGTGGCGCTCCCCATGCCTTCGGCTCCCAAATCCTAAGGGCTGGGGCGCCCCAAGCCTGGTGTTCCAAAGCCTAAGTGCTGGGGCGCCCCAGGAATGGGGCTCCCAAAACCTAAGGGAAAGGGGCCCCCAGACCTGCGGCTCCCAAAGCCTAAGGGCTCGGGCGCCCAAGGCATGAGGCTCCCAAATCCTGAGGACTAGGTCGCCCCAGGCCTGGGGCTCCCAAGGCCTAAGGGCTGGGGTGCCCCATGCCTGGGGCACCCTTAGCCTAAGAGCTGGGGCACTGAAGGTATGGGGCTCCCAAAGCCTAAGTGCTGGGGCGCTCCAGGCCTGGGACTCCCAAAGACTAAGGCTGGGGTGCTCCAGGCCTGGGGCTGCCAAAGCCTAAGGGCTGGTGTGTCCCAGGCCTGGGGCTACCTAAGCCTAAGGGGAGGGGCGCCCCAAGCCTTGGGCACCCTAAGCCTAAGGGATGGGGCGCCCCAGGCCTTGGGCTCCTAAAGCCTAAGGGATGGGGCGCCCCGGGCCAGGGGCTCCCTAAGCCTAAGGGCTGTGGCGCCCCAGGCCTGGGGCTCCCAAAGCCTAAGGACTGGGGAGCCCCGAGCTTGGGGCTCCCTAAGCCTAAGGGCTAGGGCAGCCCTGGCCTGGGGCTCCCAAAGCCTAAGGGCTGGGGAGCCCCGGTCCAGGGGCTCCCTTCGCCTAATTGCTGGGGCGTCCCGGGCTTGGGGCTTCCTAAGCCTAAGGGCTGGGGCGCCCCAAGCCTAGGGCTTCCAAACATAAGGGTTGGGGAATCCCAAGCCTGGGGCTCCCAAATCCTAAGGGCTGGTACGCCCCAGTCAGGGGCTCCTTAGCCTAAAGGCTGGGACGCCCCAGGCCTGCGGCTCCCAAGACCAAATGGCTGGGGCACCCCATGCTTGGAGCTCCCAAAGCCTAAGGTCTGGGGCAACCCAGGCCTGGGATTCCCAAAGCCTAAGGGCTTGGGCACCCCAGGCCTGGTAGTCCCTAAGCCTAAGGGCTGGGGCGCCCCAGGCCTGGGGCTCCCTAAGCCTAAGTGCTGGGTGCCCCTGGCCAGGTGCTCCCTAAGCCTAAGGGCTGTGGCGCCCCAGGACTAGGGTCCCAAATCCTAAGGGCTGGGGCGCCCCAGGCCTGGCGCTCTCAAAGCCTAAAGGCTGGGGCGCCACAGGCCTGGGGCCCCCTAAGACTAAGGGCTGGGGCGCCCCAGGCCTGGGGCTTACAAAGCTAAGGCCTGGGGCGCCACAGGCCTAGGGTTCCCAAAGCCTAAGACCTGGGGCTCGCTAAGCCTAAGGGATGGGGCGCCACAGGCCTGGGGCTCCCAAAGCCTAAGGGCTGGGTCGCCCGAGGCCTGGAGCTACCAAAGCCTAAGGGCTGGGGCACCCCAGGCCTAAGTTCCCAAACCCTAAGGGAAGGGGCAACCCAGGCCTGGGCCTGCCTAAGACTAAGGGCTGGGGTTTCCCCGGCTTGGGGCTCCCTAAGCTTAAGGGGTGGGGTGCTCCAGGCCGGGGGCTGCCTAAGCCTAAGGGCTAGGGCTCCCCGGGCCTGGGACTTCCTAAGCATAAAGGCTGGGGCTCCCCAGGCCTGGAGCTCGCTAAGCCTAAGGGCTGGGGTGCCCCAGGCCTAGGGTTCCCTAGCCTAAGGGCTGGGGCACCCCAGGCCTGGGGCTCCCTAAGCCTAAGGGTTGGGGCGCCCCAGGCCTGGGGCTCCCTTAGCCTAAGGGCTGGGGCGCCCCCGAATTGGGGCTCCCAAAGCCTAAGGGCTGGGGTGCTCCAGGCCGGGGGCTGCCTAAGCCTAAGGGCTGGGGCGTCCCAGGCCGGGGCTCCTTAATGCTAAGGGCTGGGACGCCACAGGCCTGGGACTCCCTAGCCTATGGGCTGGGGCACCACAGGCCTGTGGCTCCCTAAGATTAAGGGCTGGGTCGCCCCTGGCCTTGGGCTCCCAAAGACTAAGGGCTGAGGCGCCGCAGGCTTGGGGTTCCAAAGTCTAATGGCTGGGGCAACCCAGGCCTAGGGCTCCCAAACCCTAAGGGCTGGGGCTCCCCATGCCTTCGGCTCCCAAAGCCTAAGGGCTGGAGCCCCCCAAGCCTGGTGTTCCAAATCCTAAGAGATTGGGCGCCCCAGGCCGGGGGTACCAAACCTATGGGAAAGGGGCCCGCAGACCTGCGGCTCCCAAAGCCTAAGGGTTCGGGCGCCCCAGGCATGAGGCTCCCAAATCCTAAGGACTAGGTCGCCCCAGGCCTGGGGCTCCCTAAGACTAAGGGCTGGGGCGCCCCAGGCCTAGGGCTCCCAAGGCCTAAGGGCTGGGGCGCCCCATGCCTGGGGCATCCTAAGCCTAAGGGCTGGGTCACCCCAGGTATGGGGCTCCCAAAGCCTAAGTGCTGGGGCGCTCCAGGCCTGGGGCTCCCTAAGCCTAAGGGCTGGGGCGCCCCAGGCCTGGGACTCCCAAAGCCTAAGGCCAGGGGCGCCCCAGGCCTGGGGCTCCCTAAGCCTATGGGCTGGGCCGCCCCAGGCCTTGGTTCCCTAAGCCTAAGGGCTGGGTTGCCCCAGACTTGGGGCTCCCAAAGCCTAAGGGCTGGGGCGCCCCAACCTGGGACTCCCAAAGCCTAAGGACTGGGCAGCCCCAGGCTTGGGTTCCCAAAGCCTAAGGGCTGGGGCACCCTAGGCCTGGGGCTCTCAAAGCCTAAGGGCTGGGGCAGCCCAGGCCTGGGTCCCCCTAATCCTAAGGGCTGGGGAGTCCACGGCCTAGGGCTCTCTAAGACTAAAGGCTGGGGCGCCCACCTGGGGCTCCCTTATCCTAAGTGCTGGGGCGCCCAGGCCTGTGGCTCCCTAAGCCTAAGGGCTGGGGCGCCCCAAGCCTGGGGCTCCCTAAGCCTAAGTGTTGGGGCGCCCCGGGCCTGGGGCTTCCTAAGTCTAAGGACTGGGGCGCAACAAGCCTGGGGCTCCCAAAGCCAAAGGGCAGGGGCGCCCCAGGCACGGGGCTACCAAAGCCTACGGGCTGCGGCGCCCCAGGCACGGGGCTACCAAAGCCTACGGGCTGCGGCGCCCCAGGACTGGGGTTCCAAAGCCTAAGGGCTGGGGCACCCCAGGCCTTAGGTCCCAAAGCCTAAATGATGGGGCGACCAAGGCCTGGGCCTCCCTAAGACTAAGGGCTGTGGCGCCCCAGGACTGGGGCTCCCTAAGACTAAAGTCTGGGGCACTCCAGGCCTGGGCTCCCTAAGCCTAAGGGCTGGGGTGCCCCAGGCCCAGGGGCTCCCAAAGCCCAAGGGCTGGGAAGCCCTGGGCCTAGGGCTCCCTAAGCCTAAGTGTTGGGGCGCCCCGGGCCTGGGGCTTCCTAAGCCTAAAGACTGGGGCGCCACAAGCCTGGGGCTCCCAAAGCCTAAGGGCTGGGGCGCCCCAGGCCTAGGGTTCCCAAAGCCTAAGGCCTGGGGCTCGCTAAACCTAAGGGCTGGAGCGCCCCAGGCCTAGGGTTCCCAAAGCCTAAGGCCTGGGGCTCGCTAAACCTAAGGGCTGGAGCGCCCCAGGCCTGGGGCTCCCAAAGAATAAGGGCTGGGGCGCCCCAGGCCTGGGGCTCCCTAAGCCTAAGGGCTGGGGCGCCCCAGGCCTGGGACTCCCAAAGCCTAAGGCCAGGGGCGCCCCAGGCCTGGGGCTCCCTAAGCCTATGGGCTGGGCCGCCCCAGGCCTTGGCTCCCTAAGCCTAAGGGCTAGGGCGCCCCAGGCCTGAGGCTCCCTAAGCCTAAAGGCTGGGGCGCCCCAAGACTGGGCCTCCCTAAGCCTAAGTGTTGGGGCGCCCCGGGCCTGGGCCTTCCTAAGCCTAAGAACTGGGGCGCAACAAGCCTGGGGCTCCCAAAGCCAAAGGGCTGGGGCACCCCAGGCACGGGGCTGCCAAAGCCTAAGGGCTGGGGCGACCCAGCCTGGGGCTACCAAAGCCTACGGCTGGGGCGCCCCAGGACTGGGGTTCCAAAGCCTAAGGGCTGGGGCACCCCAGGCCTTAGGTCCCAAAGCCTAAGGCATGGGGCAACCAAGGCCTGGGCCTCCCTAAGACTAAGGGATGTGGCGCCCCAGGACTGGGGCTCCCTAAGACTAAAGTCTGGGGCGCTGCAGGCCTTGGCTCCCTAAGCCTAAGGTCTGGGGCGCCTCAGGCCCAGGGGCTCCCAAAGCCCAAGGGCTGGGAAGCCCTGGGCCTGTGGCTCCCTAAGCCTAAGTGTTGGGGCGATCCAGGCTTGGGGCTTCCTAAGCCTAAGGACTGGGGCTCCACAAGCCTGGGGCTCCCAAAGCCTAAGGGCTGGGGCGCCCCAGGCCTGGGGCTCCCAAAACCAAAGGGCTGGGGCGACACAGTCCAGGTCCTCCCTTATCCTAATGGTTGGGGCGCCCCAGGCCTGGGGCTCCCAAAACCTAAGGGAAAAGGGCCCCCAGACCGGCGTCTCCCAAATCCTAAGGGCTCTGGCGCCCCAGGCCTGAGGCTCAAAATCCTAATGGTTGGGGCGCCCAGGGCCTGGGGCTCCGAAAACCGAAGGGAAAGGAGCGTCCCAGACCTGGGGCTCAAAAAGCCTAAGGGCTCGGGCGCCCGAGGCCTGGGGCTCCCAAATCCTAAGGGCCTGAGCGCCCCAGGCCTAGGGCTCCCAATGAATAAGGGCTGGGGAGCCCCTGGCCTAGGGCTCCATAAGCCTAAGGGCTGGGGCTCCCCAGGCCTGGGGCTCCCTAAGCCTAAAGGCTTGGGCTCCCCAGGCCTAGGGTTCCCAAACCTAAGGGCTGGGGTGCCCCAGGCCTGGGGCTCCCTAAGCCTAAGGGATGGGGTGCTCCAGGCCTGGCGCTCCCTAAGCCTAAGGGCTGGGGCGTCCCAGGCCGGGGGCTCCCTAAGGCTAAGGGCTGGGGCGCCCCAAGCAGGGGCTTATTAGCCAATGGGCTGGGGCGCCACAGGCCTGGGGTTCTCTAAGAATAAGGGCTGGGGCGCCCCAGGCCTTGTGCGCCCTAAGCCTACGGGCTGGGGCGCCCCAGGCCTGGGGCTCCCTAAGTCTAAGGGCTGAGGCTCCCCAGGCCTGGGGTTCCAAAGCCTAAGGGCTGGGGCAACCCAGGCCAAGGGCTCCCTAAGCCTAAGGGCTGGGGCTCCCCATGCCTTCGGCTCCCTAAGCCTAAGGGCTGGGGCGCCCCAAGCCTGGTGTTCCAAAGCCTAAGTGCTGGGGCGCCCCAGGCCTGGGGTCCCAAACCTAAGTGCTGGGGCGACACAGGCCAGGTCCTCCCTAAGCCTAAGGGCTGGGGCGCCCCAGGCCTAGGGCTCCCAAAACCTAAGGGAAAGCGGCCCCCAGACCTGCGGCTCCCTAAGCATAAGGGCTGGGGCGCCCCAGGCCTGGGGCTCCCCAGGCCTAAGGCCTGGGGCGCCCCATGCCTGGGGCACCCTAAGCATAAGGGCTGGGGCACCCCAGGCATGGGGCTCCAAAAGCCTAAGTGCTGGGGCGCTCCAGGCCTGGGAATCCCAAAGATTAAGGGCTGAGGCTCTCCAGGCCTGGGGCTGCCAAAGCCTAAGGGCTGGGCCGCCCCATGGCTGGGTTCCCAAAGCCTATGGGCTGGGGCGCCCTAGGCCTGGGGCTCCCAAAGCCTAAGGGCTGGGGCACACCAGGCCTGGGGCTCCTTAATCCTAAGGGCTGGGGAGTCCAAGTCCTAGGGCTCCCTAAGCCTAAAGGCTGGGGGGCCCACCTGGGGCTGCCTTATCCGAAGTGCTGGGGTGCCCAGGCCTGGGGCTCCCTAAGCCTAAAGGCTGGGGCGCCCAAGGCCTTGGGCTCCCTAAGTCTAAGGGCTGGGGCACCCCAAGACTTGGCTCCCGAAGCCTAAGGGCTGGGGCGCCCCAGGCCTGGGTCTCCCAAAGACTAAGGACTGGGGCTCCCCAGACCACGGTCTCCCACAGCCTAAGGGCTGGGGCGCCCCAGGCCTGGGGCTCCCTAAGCCTAAAGTCTCCCAAGCCACGTGCTCCCTAAGCCTACGTGTTGGGGCGCCCCGGGCCTGGGGCTTCCTAAGCCTAAGGACTGGGGCGCAACAAGCCTGGGGCTCCCAAAGCCAAAGGGCTGGGGCGCCCCAGGCCTGGGGCTCCCAAATCCTAAGGGCTGGGGCGCCCCAGGCCTGGAGCTACCAAAGCCTAAGGGCTGGGAAGCCACGGGCCTGGGACGCCCTAAGCCTAAGGGCTAGGGCGCCCCAGCCTGGTTTACCAAAGCCTACGGGCTGGGGCGCCCCAGGACTGGGGTTCCAAAGCCTAAGGGCAGGGGAACCCCAGGCCTTATGTCCCAAAGCTTAAGGGATGGGGCGACCCAGGCCTAGGGTTCCCAAAGCCTAATGCCTGGAGCTCGCTAAGCCTAAGGGCTGGGGCGCCCCAGGCCTGGGGCTCCCAAAGCCTAAGGGCTGGGGCGCCCCAGGCACGGGGCTCCCAAAGCCTAAGGGCTGGGGCGCCCCAGGCCTAGGGTTCCCAAAGCCTAAGGCCTGGGGCTCGCTAAGCCTAAGGGCTGGGGCGCCCCAGGTATGGGGCCCCCAAAGCCTAAGGGCTGGGGCACCCCATGCCTGGGGCTCCCAAATCCAAAGGGCTGGGGCGACACAGGCCAGGTCCTCCCTTATCCTAAGGGTTGGGGCGCCCCAGGCCTGGGGCTCCCAAAACCAAAGGGAAAGGGGCCCCCACACCTGCGGCTCCCAAAGCCTAAGGGCTCTGGCGCCCCAGGCCTGAGGCTCCCAAATCCTAAGGGCTGGGGCGCCCCGGGCCTGGGGCTCCCTAAGCCTAAGAGCTAGGGCACCTCAGGCCTGGGCCTCCCAAAGCCTAAGGGCTGGGGTGCCACGGGCTTGGGCAACCTAAGCCTTAGGCTGGGGCACCCCGGGCCTTGGGCTCCCAAAGCCTAAGGGCCGAGACGCCCCGGGCCTGGGGCTCCCAAAGCCTAAGGGCTGGAGAGCCACGAGCCTGGGGCTCCCTAAGCCTAAGGGCTGGGGCAGCCCAGGCCTGGGGCTCCAAAGCCTAAGGGCTGGGGAGCCCCGGGCCTGGGGCTCCCTTCGCGTAAGGGCTGGGACGCCCGGGCCTGGGGCTCCCTAAGCCTAAGTGCTGGGGGCCCCTGGCCAGGTGCTCCCTAAGCCTAAGGGCTATGGCGCCCCAGGACTAGGGTCCCAAATCCTAATGCTGGGGCTCCCCAGGCCTGGCGCTCTCAAAGCCTAAAGGCTGGGGCACCACAGGCCTGGGGCTCTCTAAGACTAAGGGCTAAGGCGCCCCAGGTCTGGGGCTCCCGAAGCCTAAAGGCTGGGGCGCCCCAGGACAGGGGTCCCAAATCCTAAGGGCTGGGGCACTCCAGGCCTGGGGCTCCCAAAGCCTATGGGCTGGGGCGCGCCAGGCCTGGCGCTCTCAAAACCTAAAGGCTGGGGCGCCACAGGCCTGGGGCTCCCTAAGCCTAAGGGCTGGGTTGCCCCAGACTTGGGGCTCCCAAAGCCGAAGGGCTGGGGCGCCCCAACCTGGGACTCCCAAAGCCTAAGGACTGGGCAGCCCCAGGCTTGGGTTCCCAAAGCCTAAGGGCTGGGGCGCCCTAGGCCTGGGGCTCTCAAAGCCTAAGGGCTGGGGCAGCCCAGGCCTGGGTCTCCCTAATCCTAAGGGCTGGGGAGTCCACGGCCTAGGGCTCTCTAAGACTAAAGGCTGGGGCGCCCACCTGGGGCTCCCTTATCCTAAGTGCTGGGGCGCCCAGGCCTGTGGCTCCCTAAGCCTAAGGGCTGGAGCGCCCCAAGCCTGGGGCTCCCTAAGCCTAAGTGTTGGGGCGCCCCGGGCCTGGGACTTCCTAAGTCTAAGGACTGGGGCGCAACAAGCCTGGGGCTCCCAAAGCCAAAGGGCTGGGGCGCCCCAGGCACGGGGCTACCAAAGCCTACGGGCTGCAGCGCCCCAGGCACGGGGCTACCAAAGCCTACGGGCTGCAGCGCCCCAGGACTGGGGTTCCAAAGCCTAAGGGCTGGGGCACCCCAGGCCTTAGGTCCCAAAGCCTAAATGATGGGGCGACCAAGGCCTGGGCCTCCCTAAGACTAAGGGCTGTGGCGCCCCAGGACTGGGGCTCCCTAAGACTAAAGTCTGGGGCACTCCAGGCCTGGGCTCCCTAAGCCTAAGGGCTGGGGTGCCCCAGGCCCAGGGGCTCCCAAAGCCCAAGGGCTGGGAAGCCCTGGGCCTGGGGCTCCCTAAGCCTAAGTGTTGGGGCGCCCCGGGCCTGGGGCTTCCTAAGCCTAAAGACTGGGGCGCCACAAGCCTGGGGCTCCCAAAGCCTAAGGGCTGGGGCGCCCCAGGCCTAGGGTTCCCAAAGCCTAAGGCCTGGGGCTCGCTAAACCTAAGGGCTGGAACGCCCCAGGCCTAGGGTTCCCAAAGCCTAAGGCATGGGGCTCGCTAAACCTAAGGGCTGGAGCGCCCCAGGCCTGGGGCTCCCAAAGCATAAGGGCTGGGGCGCCCCAGGCCTGGGATTCCCAAAGCCTAAGGCCAGGGGCGCCCCAGGCCTGGGGCTCCCTAAGCCTATGGGCTGGGCCGCCCCAGGCCTTGTCTCCCTAAGCCTAAGGGCTGGGTTGCCCCAGACTTGGGGCTCCCAAAGCCTAAGGGCTGGGGCGCCCCAACCTGGGACTCCCAAAGCCTAAAGACTGGGCAGCCCCAGGCTTGGGTTCCCAAAGCCTAAGGGTTGGGGCAGCCCAGGCCTGGGTCTCCCTAATCCTAAGGGCTGGGGAGTCCACGGCCTAGGGCTCTCTAAGCCTAAAGGCTGGGGCGCCCACCTGGGGCTCCCTTATCCTAAGTGCTGGGGCGCCCAGGCCTGTGGCTCCCTAAGCCTAAGGGCTGGGGCGCCCCAAGCCTGGGGCTCCCTAAGCCTAAGTGTTGGGGCGCCCCGGGCCTGGGGCTTCCTAAGTCTAAGGACTGGGGCGCAACAAGCCTGGGGCTCACAAAGCCAAAGGGCTGGGGCGCCCCAGGCACGGGGCTACCAAAGCCTACGGGCTGCGGCGCCCCAGGCACGGGGCTACCAAAGCCTACGGGCTGCGGCGCCCCAGGACTGGGGTTCCAAAGCCTAAGGGCTGGGGCACCCCAGGCCTTAGGTCCCAAAGCCTAAATGATGGGGCGACCAAGGCCTGGGCCTCCCTAAGACTAAGGGCTGTGGCGCCCCAGGACTGGGGCTCCCTAAGACTAAAGTCTGGGGCACTCCAGGCCTGGGCTCCCTAAGCCTAAGGGCTGGGGTGCCCCAGGCCCAGGGGCTCCCAAAGCCCAAGGGCTGGGAAGCCCTGGGCCTGGGGCTCCCTAAGCCTAAGTGTTGGGGCGCCCCGGGCCTGGGGCTTCCTAAGCCTAAGGACTGGGGCGCCACAAGCCTGGGGCTCCCAAAGCCTAAGGGCTGGGGCACCCCAGGCCTAGGGTTCCCAAAGCCTAAGGCCTGGGGCTCGCTAAACCTAAGGGCTGGAGCGCCCCAGGCCTAGGGTTCCCAAAGCCTAAGGCCTGGGGCTCGCTAAACCTAAGGGCAGGAGCGCCCCAGGCCTGGGGCTCCCAAAGCATAAGGGCTGGGGCGCCCCAGGCCTGGGGCTCCCTAAGCCTAAGGACTGGGGCGCCCCAGGCCTGGGACTCCCAAAGCCTAAGGCCAGGGGCGCCCCAGGCCTGGGGCTCCCTAAGCCTAAGTGTTGGGGCGCCCCGGGCCTGGGGCTTCCTAAGTCTAAGGACTGGGGCGCAACAAGCCTGGGGCTCTCAAAGCCAAAGGGCTGGGGCGCCCCAGGCACGGGGCTACCAAAGCCTACGGGCTGCGGCGCCCCAGGCACGGGGCTACCAAAGCCTACGGGCTGCGGCGCCCCAGGACGGGGGTTCCAAAGCCTAAGGGCTGGGGCACCCCAGGCCTTAGGTCCCAAAGCCTAAATGATGGGGCGACCAAGGCCTGGGCCTCCCTAAGACTAAGGGCTGTGGCGCCCCAGGACTGGGGCTCCCTAAGACTAAAGTCTGGGGCACTCCAGGCCTGGGCTCCCTAAGCCTAAGGGCTGGGGTGCCCCAGGCCCAGGGGCTCCCAAAGCCCAAGGGCTGGGAAGCCCTGGGCCTGGGGCTCACTAAGCCTAAGTGTTGGGGCGCCCCGGGCCTGGGGCTTCCTAAGCCTAAGTACTGGGGCGCCACAAGCCTGGGGCTCCCAAAGACTAAGGGCTGGGGCGCCCCAGGCCTAGGGTTCCCAAAGCCTAAGGCCTGGGGCTCGGTAAACCTAAGGGCTGGAGCGCCCCAGGCCTAGGGTTCCCAAAGCCTAAGGCCTGGGGCTCGCTAAACCTAAGGGCTGGAGCGCCCCAGGCCTGGGGCTCCCAAAGCATAAGGCCTGGGGCGCCCCAGGCCTGGGGCTCCCTAAGCCTAAGGGCTGGGGTGCCCCAGGCCTGGGACTCCCAAAGCCTAAGGCCAGGGGCGCCCCAAGCCTGGGGCTCCCTAAGCCTATGGGCTGGGCCGCCCCAGGCCTTGGCTCCCTAAGCCTAAGGGCTAGGGCGCCCCAGGCCTGGGGCTCCCTAAGCCCAAAGGCTGGGGCGCCCCAAGACTGGGCCTCCCTAAGCCTAAGTGTTGGGGCGCCCCGGGCCTGGGCCTTCCTAAGCCTAAGAACTGGGGCGCAACAAGCCTGGGGCTCCCAAAGCCAAAGGGCTGGGGCACCCCAGGCACGGAGCTGCCAAAGCCTAAGGACTGGTGCGACCCAGCCTGGGGCTACCAAAGCCTACGGGCTGGGGCGCCCCAGGCACGGGGCTACCAAAGCCTACGGGCTGCGGCGCCCCAGGCACGGGGCTACCAAAGCCTATGGGCTGCGGCGCCCAGGCACGGGGCTACCAAAGCCAACGGGCTGCGGCGCCCCAGGACTGGGGTTCCAAAGCCTAAGGGCTGGGGCACCCCAGGCCTTAGGTCCCAAAGCCTAAATGATGGGGCGACCAAGGCCTGGGCCTCCCTAAGACTAAGGGCTGTGGCGCCCCAGGACTGGGGCTCCCTAAGACTAAAGTCTGGAGCACTCCAGGCCTGGGCTCCCTAAGCCTAAGGGCTGGGGTGCCCCAGGCCCAGGGGCTCCCAAAGCCCAAGGGCTGGGAAGCCCTGTGCCTGGGGCTCCCTAAGCCTAAGTGTTGGGGCGCCCCGGGCCTGGGGCTTCCTAAGCCTAAGGACTGGGGCGCCACAAGCCTGGGGCTCCCAAAGCCTAAGGGCTGGGGCGCCCCAGGCCTAGGGTTCCCAAAGCCTAAGGCCTGGGGCTCGCTAAACCTAAGGGCTGGAGCGCCCCAGGCCTAGGGTTCCCAAAGCCTAAGGCCTGGGGCTCGCTAAACCTAAGGGCTGGAGCGCCCCAGGCCTGGGGCTCCCAAAGCATAAGGGCTGGGGCGCCCCATGCCTGGGGCTCCCTAAGCCTAAGGGCTGGGGCGCCCCAGGCCTGGGGCTCCCTAAGCCTATGGGCTGGGCCGCCCCAGGGCTTGGCTCCCTAAGCCTAAGGGCTAGGGCGCCCCAGGCTTGGGGCTCCCTAAGCCTAAAGGCTGGGGCGCCCCAAGACTGGGCCTCCCTAAGCCTAAGTGTTGGGGCGCCCCGGGCCTGGGCCTTCCTAAGCCTAAGAACTGGGGCGCAACAAGCCTGGGGCTCCCAAAGCCAAAGGGCTGGGGCACCCCAGGCACGGGGCTGCCAAAGCCTAAGGGCTGGGGCGCCCCAACCTGGGACTCCCAAAGCCTAAGGACTGGGCAGCCCCAGGCTTGGGTTCCCAAAGCCTAAGGGCTGGGCCAGCCCAGGCCTGGGTCTCCCTAATCCTAAGGGCTGGGGAGTCCACGGCCTAGGGCTCTCTAAGCCTAAAGGCTGGGGCGCCCACCTGGGGCTCCCTTATCCTAAGAGCTGGGGCGCACAGGCCTGTGGCTCCCTAAGCCTAAGGGCTGGGGCGCCCCAAGCCTGGGGCTCCCTAAGCCTAAGTGTTGGGGCGCCCCGGGCCTGGGGCTTCCTAAGTCTAAGGACTGGGGCGCAACAAGCCTGGGGCTCCCAAAGCCAAAGGGCAGGGGCGCCCCAGGCACGGGGCTACCAAAGCCTACGGGCTGCGGCGCCCCAGGCACGGGGCTACCAAAGCCTACGGGCTGCGGCGCCCCAGGACTGGGGTTCCAAACCTAAGGGCTGGGGCACCCCAGGCCTTAGGTCCCAAAGCCTAAATGATGGGGCGACCAAGGCCTGGGCCTCCCTAAGACTAAGGGCTGTGGCGCCCCAGGACTGGGGCTCCCTAAGACTAAAGTCTGGGGCACTCCAGGCCTGGGCTCCCTAAGCCTAAGGGCTGGGGTGCCCCAGGCCCAGGGGCTCCCAAAGCCCAAGGGCTGGGAAGCCCTGGGCCTGGGGCTCCCTAAGCCTAAGTGTTGGGGCGCCCCGGGCCTGGGGCTTCCTAAGCCTAAGGACTGGGGCGCCACAAGCCTGGGGCTCCCAAAGCCTAAGGGCTGGGGCGCCCCAGGCCTAGGGTTCCCAAAGCCTAAGGCCTGGGGCTCGCTAAACCTAAGGGCTGGAGCGCCCCAGGCCTAGGGTTCCCAAAGCCTAAGGCCTGGGGCTCGCTAAACCTAAGGGCTGGAGCGCCCCAGGCCTGGGGCTCCCAAAGCATAAGGGCTGGGGCGCCCCAGGCCTGGGGCTCCCTAAGCCTAAGGGCTGGGGCACCCCAGGCCTGGGACTCCCAAAGCCTAAGGCCAGGGGCGCCCCAGACTTGGGGCTCCCTAAGCCTATGGGCTGGGCCGCCCCAGGCCTTGGCTCCCTAAGCCTAAGTGCTAGGGCGCCCCAGGCCTGGGGCTCCCTAAGCCCAAAGGCTGGGGCGCCCCAAAACTGGGCCTCCCTAAGCCTAAGTGTTGGGGCGCCCCGGGCCTGGGCCTTCCTAAGCCTAAGAACTGGGGCGCAACAAGCCTGGGGCTCCCAAAGCCAAAGGGCTGGGGCACCCCAGGCACGGGGCTGCCAAAGCCTAAGGGCTGGGGCGACCCAGCCTGGGGCTACCAAAGCCTACGGGCTGGGGCGCCCCAGGACTGGGGTTCCAAAGCCTAAGGGCTGGGGCACCCCAGGCCTTAGGTCCCAAAGCCTAAGGCATGGGGCAACCACGGCCTGGGCCTCCCTAAGACTAAGGGATGTGGCGCCCCAGGACTGGGGCTCCCTAAGACTAAAGTCTGGGGCACTCCAGGCCTGGGCTCCCTAAGCCTAAGTGTTGGGGCGCCCCGGGCCTGGGGCTTCCTAAGCCTAAGGACTGGGGCGCCACAAGCCTGGGGCTCCCAAAGCCTAAGGGCTGGGGCGCCCCAGGCCTAGGGTTCCCAAAGCCTAAGGCCTGGGGCTCGCTAAACCTAAGGGCTGGAGCGCCCCAGGCCTAGGGTTCCCAAAGCCTAAGGCCTGGGGCTCGCTAAACCTAAGGGCTGGAGCGCCCCAGGCCTGGGGCTCCCAAAGCATAAGGGCTGGGGCGCCCCATGCCTGGGACTCCCTAAGCCTAAGGGCTGGGGCGCCCCAGGCCTGGGACTCCCAAAGCCTAAGGCCAGGGGCGCCCCAGGCCTGGGGCTCCCTAAGCCTATGGGCTGGGCCGCCCCAGGCCTTGGCTCCCTAAGCCTAAGGGCTAGGGCGCCCCAGGCTTGGGGCTCCCTAAGCCTAAAGGCTGGGGCGCCCCAAGACTGGGCCTCCCTAACCCTAAGTGTTGGGGCGCCCCGGGCCTGGGGCTTCCTAAGTCTAAGGACTGGGGCGCAACAAGCCTGGGGCTCCCAAAGCCAAAGGGCAGGGGCGCCCCAGGCACGGGGCTACCAAAGCCTACGGGCTGCGGCGCCCCAGGCACGGGGCTACCAAAGCCTACGGGCTGCGGCGCCCCAGGACTGGGGTTCCAAAGCCTAAGGGCTGGGGCACCCCAGGCCTTAGGTCCCAAAGCCTAAATGATGGGGCGACCAAGGCCTGGGCCTCCCTAAGACTAAGGGCTGTGGCGCCCCAGGACTGGGGCTCCCTAAGACTAAAGTCTGGGGCACTCCAGGCCTGGGCTCCCTAAGCCTAAGGGCTGGGGTGCCCCAGGCCCAGGGGCTCCCAAAGCCCAAGGGCTGGGAAGCCCTGGGCCTGGGGCTCCCTAAGCCTAAGTGTTGGACCGCCCCGGGCCTGGGGCTTCCTAAGCCTAAGGACTGGGGCGCCACAAGCCTGGGGCTCCCAAAGCCTAAGGGCTGGGGCACCCCAGGCCTAGGGTTCCCAAAGCCTAAGGCCTGGGGCTCGCTAAACCTAAGGGCTGGAGCGCCCCAGGCCTGGGGCTCCCAAAGCCTAAGGGCTGGGGCGACCCAGCCTGGGGCGACCAAAGCCTACGGGCTGGGGCGCCCCAGGACTGGGGTTCCAAAGCCTAAGGGCTGGGGCACCCCAGGCCTTAGGTCCCAAAGCCTAAGGCATGGGGCAACCAAGGCCTGGGCCTCCCTAAGGCTAAGGGATGTGGCGCCCCAGGACTGGGGCTCCCTAAGACTAAAGTCTGGGGCGCTGCAGGCCTTGGCTCCCTAAGCCTAAGGTCTGGGGCGCCTCAGGCCCAGGGGCTCCCAAAGCCAAAGGGCTGGGAAGCCCTGGGCCTGTGGCTCCCTAAGCCTAAGTGTTGGGGCGCTCCAGGCTTGGGGCTTCCTAAGCCTAAGGACTGGGGCGCCTCAAGCCTGGGGCTCCCAAAGCCTAAGAGCTGCGGCACCCCTGGCACGGGGCTCCCAAAGCCTAAGGGCTGGGGCGCCCCAGGCCTGGGGCTCCCAAAACCAAAGGCTGGGGCGACACAGTCCAGGTCCTCCCTTATCCTAATGGTTGGGGCGCCCCAGGCCTGGGGCTCCCAAAACCTAAGGGAAAAGGGCCCCCAGACCGGCGTCTCCCAAATCCTAAGGGCTCTGGCGCCCCAGGCCTGAGGCTCAAAATCCTAATGGTTGGGGCGACCCGGGCCTGGGGCTCCCAAAACCGAAGGGAAAGGAGCGCCCCAGACCTGGGGCTCAAAAAGCCTAAGGGCTCGGGCGCCCGAGGCCTGGGGCTCCCAAATCCTAAGGGCCTGAGCGCCCCAGGCCTAGGGCTCCCAATGAATAAGGGCTGGGGCGCCCCTGGCCTAGGGCTCCATAAGCCTAAGGGCTGGGGCTCCCCAGGCCTGGGGCTCCCAAAGCCTAAGGGCTGGGGTTCCCCAGGCCTGGGGCTCCCTAAGCCTAAAGGCTTGGGCTCCCCAGGCCTGGAGCTCGCTAAGCCTAAGGGCTGGGTCGTCGCAGGCCTAGGGTTCCCAAACCTAAGGGCTGGGGTGCCCCAGGCCTGGGGCTCCCTAAGCCTAAGGGTTGGGGCGCCCCAGGCCCGAGTCTCGCTAAGCCTAAGTGATGGGGCGTCCCCGACCTCGGCCTCCCTAAGCCTAAGGGCTGGGTCTCCCCAGGCCTAGGGCTCCCTTAGCCTAAGGTCTGGGGTGCCCCCGGCTTGGGGCTCCCTAAGCCTAAGGGATGGGGTGCTCCAGGCCGGGCGCTCCCTAAGCCTAAGGGCTGGGGCATCCCAGGCCGGGGGCTCCCTAAGGCTAAGGGCTGGGGCGCCCCAAGCAGGGGCTCATTAGCCAATGGGCTGGGGCGCCACAGGCCTGGGGTTCTCTAAGAATAAGGGCTGGGGCGCCCCAGGCCTTGTGCGCCCTAAGCCTACGGGCTGGGGCGCCCCAGGCCTGGGGCTCCCTAAGTCTAAGGGCTGAGGCGCCCCAGGCCTGGGGTTCCAAAGCCTAAGGGCTGGGGCAACCCAGGCCAAGGGCTCCCTAAGCCTAAGGGCTGGGGCGCCCCAAGCCTGGTGTTCCAAAGCCTAAGTGCTGGGGCGCCCCAGGCCTGGGGTCCCAAACCTAAGTGCTGGGGCGACACAGGCCAGGTCCTCCCTAAGCCTAAGGGCTGGGGCGCCCCAGGCCTAGGGCTCCCAAAACCTAAGGGAAAGCGGCCCCCAGACCTGAGGCTCCCTAAGCATAAGGGCTGGGGCGTCCGAGGCCTGGGGCTCCCAAGGCCTAAGGCCTGGGGCACCCTAAGCCTAAGGGCTGGGGCACCCCAGGCATGGGGCTCCAAAAGCCTAAGTGCTGGGGCGCTCCAGGCCTGGGAATCCCATAGACTAAGGGCTGAGGCTCTCCAGGCCTGGGGCTGCCAAAGCCTAAGGGCTGGGCCGCCCCATGGCTGGGTTCCCAAAGCCTAAGGGCTGGGCCGCCCTAGGCCTGGGGCTCCCAAAGCCTAAGGGCTGGGGCACACCAGGCCCTGGGCTCCTTAATCCTAAGGGCTGGGGAGTCCAAGTCCTAGGGCTCCCTAAGCCTAAAGCCTGGGGGGCCCACCTGGGGCTGCCTTATCCGAAGTGCTGGGGTGCCCAGGCCTGGGGCTCCCTAAGCCTAAAGGCTGGGGCGCCCCAGGCCTTGGGCTCCCTAAGTCTAAGGGCTGGGGCACCGCAAGACTTGGCTCCCGAAGCCTAAGGGCTGGGGCGCCCCAGGCCTGGGTCTCCCAAAGACTAAGGACTGGGGCTCCCCAGGCCTGAGTCTCGCACAGCCTAAGGGCTGTGGCGCCCCAGGCCTGGGGCTCCCTAAGCCTAAAGTCTCCCAAGCCAGGGGCTCCCTAAGACTACGTGTTGGGGCGCCCCGGGCCTGGGGCTTCCTAAGCCTAAGGACTGGGGCGCAAAAAGCCTGGGGCTCCCAAAGCCAAAGGGCTGGGGCGCCCCAGGCCTGGGGCTCCCAAATCCTAAGGGCTGGGGCGCCCCAGGCCTGGAGCTACCAAAGCCTAAGGGCTGGGAAGCCACGGGCCTGGGACGCCCTAAGCCTAAGGACTAGGGCGCCCCAGCCTGGTTTACCAAAGCCTACGGGCTGGGGCGCCCCAGGACTGGGGTTCCAAAGCCTAAGGGCAGGGGAACCCCAGGCCTTATGTCCCAAAGCTTAAGGGATGGGGCGACCCAGGCCTAGGGTTCCCAAAGCCTAATGCCTGGAGCTCGCTAAGCCTAAGGGCTGGGTCGCCCCAGGCCTGGGGCTCCCAAAGCCTAAGGGCTGGGGCGCCCCAGGCACGGGGCTCCCAAAGCCTAAGGGCTGGGGCGCCCCAGGCCTAGGGTTCCCAAAGCCTAAGGCCTGGGGCTCACTAAGCCTAAGGGCTGGGGCGCGCCAGGCCTGGGGCTCCCAAAGCCTAAGGGCTGGGGTGCCCCAGGCCTGGGGCTCCCAAATCCTAAGGTCTGGGGCGCCCCAGGCCTGGAGCTACCAAATGCTAAGGGCTGGGGTGCCACGGGCCTGGGACGCCCTAAGCAAAGGGCTGGGGCGCCCCAGCCTGGGGCTACCAAAGCCTACGGGCTGGGGCGCCCCAGGACTGGGGTTCCAAAGCCTAAGGGATGGGGCACCCCAGGCCTTATGTCCCAAAGATTAAGGGATGGGGCGACCCCGGCCTGGGCCTCCCTAAGACTAAGGGCTATGGCGCCCCAGGACTGGGGCTCCCTAAGACTAAAGTCTGGGGCGCTCCAAGCCTGGGCTCCCTAAGCCTAAGTGTTGGGGTGCCCCGGGCCTGGGGCTCCCAAAGCCTAAGAGCTGCGGCGCCCCAGGCACGCGGCTCCCAAAGCCTAACGGCTGGGGCGCCCCAGGCCTAGGGTTCCCAAAGCCTAAGGCCTGGGGCTCGCTAAGCCTAAGGGCTGGGGCGCCCCAGGCATGGGCCCCCCAAAGCCTAAGGGCTGGGGCGCCCCATGCCTGGGGCTCCCAAATCCAAAGGGCTGGGGCGACACAGGCCAGGTCCTCCCTTATCCTAAGGGTTGGGGCGCCCCAGGCCTGGGGCTCCCAAAACCAAAGGGAAAGGGGCCCCCACACCTGCGGCTCCCAAAGCCTAAGGGCTCTGGCGCCCCAGGCCTGAGGCTCCCAAATCCTAAGGGCTGGGGCGCCCCGGGCCTGGGGCTCCCTAAGCCTAAGAGCTAGGGCACCTCAGGCCTGGGCCTCCCAAAGCCTAAGGGCTGGGGTGCCACGGGCTTGGGCACCCTAAGCCTAAGGCTGGGGCACCCCGGGGCTGGGGCTCCCAAAGCCTAAGGGCCGAAACGCCCCGGGCCTGGGGCTCCCAAAGCCTAAGGGCTGGAGAGCCACGAGCCTGGGGCTCCCTAAGCCTAAGGGCTGGGGCAGCCCAGGCCTGGGGCTCCAAAGCCTAAGGGCTGGGGAGCCCCGGGCCTGGGGCTCCCTTCGCCTAAGGGCTGGGACGCCCAGGCCTGGAGCTCCCTAAGCCTAAGTGCTGGGGGCCCCTGGCCAGGTGCTCCCTAAGCCTAAGGGCTATGGCGCCCCAGGACTAGGGTCCCAAATCCTAATGCTGGGGCTCCCCAGGCCTGGCGCTCTCAAAGCCTAAAGGCTGGGGCACCACAGGCCTGGGGCTCTCTAAGACTAAGGGCTAGGGCGCCCCAGGTCTGGGGCTCCCGAAGCCTAAGGGCTGGGGCGCCCCAGGACAGGAGTCCCAAATCCTAAGGGCTGGGGCACTCCAGGCCTGGGGCTCCCAAAGCCTATGGGCTGGGGCGCGCCAGGCCTGGCGCTCTCAAAACCTAAAGGCTGGGGCGCCACAGGCCTGGGGCTCCCTAAGCCTAAGGGCTGGGTTGCCCCAGACTTGGGGCTCCCAAAGCCTAAGGGCTGGGGCGCCCCAACCTGGGACTCCCAAAGCCTAAGGACTGGGCAGCCCCAGGCTTGGGTTCCCAAAGCCTAAGGGCTGGGGCGCCCTAGGCCTGGGGCTCTCAAAGCCTAAGGGCTGGGGCAGCCCAGGCCTGGGTCTCCCTAATCCTAAGGGCTGGGGAGTCCACGGCCTAGGGCTCTCTAAGCCTAAAGGCTGGGGCGCCCACCTGGGGCTCCCTTATCCTAAGTGCTGGGGCGCCCAGGCCTGTGGCTCCCTAAGCCTAAGGGCTGGGGCACCCCAAGCCTAAGTGTTGGGGCGCTCCGGGCCTGGGGCTTCCTAAGTCTAAGGACTGGAGCGCAACAAGCCTGGGGCTCCCAAAGCCAAAGGGCTGGGGCGCCCCAGGACTGGGGTTCCAAAGCCTAAGGGATGGGGCACCCCAGGCCTTATGTCCCAAAGATTAAGGGATGGGGCGACCCCGGCCTGGGCCTCCCTAAGACTAAGGGCTATGGCGCCCCAGGACTGGGGCTCCCTAAGACTAAAGTCTGGGGCGCTCCAAGCCTGGGCTCCCTAAGCCTAAGTGTTGGGGTGCCCCGGGCCTGGGGCTCCCAAAGCCTAAGAGCTGCGGCGCCCCAGGCACGCGGCTCCCAAAGCCTAACGGCTGGGGCGCCCCAGGCCTAGGGTTCCCAAAGCCTAAGGCCTGGGGCTCGCTAAGCCTAAGGGCTGGGGCGCCCCAGGCATGGGCCCCCCAAAGCCTAAGGGCTGGGGCGCCCCATGCCTGGGGCTCCCAAATCCAAAGGGCTGGGGCGACACAGGCCAGGTCCTCCCTTATCCTAAGGGTTGGGGCGCCCCAGGCCTGGGGCTCCCAAAACCAAAGGGAAAGGGGCCCCCACACCTGCGGCTCCCAAAGCCTAAGGGCTCTGGCGCCCCAGGCCTGAGGCTCCCAAATCCTAAGGGCTGGGGCGCCCCGGGCCTGGGGCTCCCTAAGCCTAAGAGCTAGGGCACCTCAGGCCTGGGCCTCCCAAAGCCTAAGGGCTGGGGTGCCACGGGCTTGGGCACCCTAAGCCTAAGGCTGGGGCACCCCGGGGCTGGGGCTCCCAAAGCCTAAGGGCCGAAACGCCCCGGGCCTGGGGCTCCCAAAGCCTAAGGGCTGGAGAGCCACGAGCCTGGGGCTCCCTAAGCCTAAGGGCTGGGGCAGCCCAGGCCTGGGGCTCCAAAGCCTAAGGGCTGGGGAGCCCCGGGCCTGGGGCTCCCTTCGCCTAAGGGCTGGGACGCCCAGGCCTGGAGCTCCCTAAGCCTAAGTGCTGGGGGCCCCTGGCCAGGTGCTCCCTAAGCCTAAGGGCTATGGCGCCCCAGGACTAGGGTCCCAAATCCTAATGCTGGGGCTCCCCAGGCCTGGCGCTCTCAAAGCCTAAAGGCTGGGGCACCACAGGCCTGGGGCTCTCTAAGACTAAGGGCTAGGGCGCCCCAGGTCTGGGGCTCCCGAAGCCTAAGGGCTGGGGCGCCCCAGGACAGGAGTCCCAAATCCTAAGGGCTGGGGCACTCCAGGCCTGGGGCTCCCAAAGCCTATGGGCTGGGGCGCGCCAGGCCTGGCGCTCTCAAAACCTAAAGGCTGGGGCGCCACAGGCCTGGGGCTCCCTAAGCCTAAGGGCTGGGTTGCCCCAGACTTGGGGCTCCCAAAGCCTAAGGGCTGGGGCGCCCCAACCTGGGACTCCCAAAGCCTAAGGACTGGGCAGCCCCAGGCTTGGGTTCCCAAAGCCTAAGGGCTGGGGCGCCCTAGGCCTGGGGCTCTCAAAGCCTAAGGGCTGGGGCAGCCCAGGCCTGGGTCTCCCTAATCCTAAGGGCTGGGGAGTCCACGGCCTAGGGCTCTCTAAGCCTAAAGGCTGGGGCGCCCACCTGGGGCTCCCTTATCCTAAGTGCTGGGGCGCCCAGGCCTGTGGCTCCCTAAGCCTAAGGGCTGGGGCGCCCCAAGCCTAAGTGTTGGGGCGCTCCGGGCCTGGGGCTTCCTAAGTCTAAGGACTGGAGCGCAACAAGCCTGGGGCTCCCAAAGCCAAAGGGCTGGGGCGCCCCAGGCACGGGGCTACCAAAGCCTACGGGCTGCGGCGCCCCAGGCACGGGGCTACCAAAGCCTACGGGCTGCGGCGCCCCAGGACTGGGGTTCCAAAGCCTAAGGCCTGGGGCACCCCAGGCCTTAGGTCCCAAAGCCTAAATGATGGGGCGACCAAGGCCTGGGCCTCCCTAAGACTAAGGGCTGTGGCGCCCCAGGACTGGGGCTCCCTAAGACTAAAGTCTGGGGCACTCCAGGCCTGGGCTCCCTAAGCCTAAGGGCTGGGGCGCCCCAGGCCTGGGACTCCCAAAGCCTAAGGCCAGGGGCGCCCCAGGCCTGGGGCTCCCTAAGCCTATGGCCAGGGGCGCCCCAGGCCTGGGGCTCCCTAAGCCCAAAGGCTGGGGCGCCCCAAAACTGGGCCTCCCTAAGCCTAAGTGTTGGGGCGCCCCGGGCCTGGGCCTTCCTAAGCCTAAGAACTGGGGCGCAACAAGCCTGGGGCTCCAAAGCCAAAGGGCTGGGGCACCCCAGGCACGGGGCTGCCAAAGGCTAAGGGCTGGGGCGACCCAGCCTGGGGCTACCAAAGCCTACGGGCTGGGGCGCCCCAGGACTGGGGTTCCAAAGCCTAAGGGCTGGGGCACCCCAGGCCTTAGGTCCCAAAGACTAAGGCATGGGGCAACCAAGGCCTGGGCCTCCCTAAGACTAAGGGATGTGGCGCCCCAGGACTGGGGCTCCCTAAGACTAAAGTCTGGGGCGCTGCAGGCCTTGGCTCCCTAAGCCTAAGGTCTGGGGCGCCTCAGGCCCAGGGGCTCCCAAAGCCAAAGGGCTGGGAAGGCCTGGGCCTGTGGCTCCCTAAGCCTAAGTGTTGGGGCGCTCCAGGCCTGGGGCTTCCTAAGCCTAAGGACTGGGGCGCCACAAGCCTGGGGCTCCCAAAGCCTAAGAGCTGCGGCACCCCTGGCACGGGGCTCCCAAAGCCTAAGGGCTGGAGCGCCCCAGGCCTGGGGCTCCCAAAACCAAAGGGCTGGGGCGACACAGTCCAGGTCCTCCCTTATCCTAATGGTTGGGGCGCCCCAGGCCTGGGGCTCCCAAAACCTAAGGGAAAAGGGCCCCCAGACCGGCGTCTCCCAAATCCTAAGGGCTCTGGCGCCCCAGGCCTGAGGCTCAAAATCCTAATGGTTGGGGCGACCCGGGCCTGGGGCTCCCAAAACCGAAGGGAAAGGAGCGCCCCAGACCTGGGGCTCAAAAAGCCTAAGGGCTCGGGCGCCCTAGGCCTGGGGCTCCCAAATCCTAAGGGCCTGAGCGCCCCAGGCCTAGGGCTCCCAATGAATAAGGGCTGGGGAGCCCCTGGCCTAGGGCTCCATAAGCCTAAGGGCTGGGTCGCCGCAGGCCTAGGGTTCCCAAACCTAAGGGCTGGGGTGCCCCAGGCCTGGGGCTCCCTAAGCCTAAGGGTTGGGGCGCCCCAGGCCTGAGTCTCGCTAAGCCTAAGTGATGGGGCGTCCCCGGCCTCGGCCTCCCTAAGCCTAAGGGCTGGGTCTCCCCAGGCCTAGGGCTCCCTTAGCCTAAGGTCTGGGGTGCCCCCGGCTTGGGGCTCCCTAAGCCTAAGGGATGGGGTGCTCCAGGCCGGGCGCTCCCTAAGCCTAAGGGCTGGGGCGTCCCAGGCCGGGGGCTCCCTAAGGCTAAGGGCTGGGGCGCCCCAAGCAGGGGCTCATTAGCCAATGGGCTGGGGCGCCACAGGCCTGGGGTTCTCTAAGAATAAGGGCTGGGGCGCCCCAGGCCTTGTGCGCCCTAAGCCTACGGGCTGGGGCGCCCCAGGCCTGGGGCTCCCTAAGTCTAAGGGCTGAGGCGCCCCAGGCCTGGGGTTCCAAAGCCTAAGGGCTGGGGCAACCCAGGCCAAGGGCTCCCTAAGCCTAAGGGCTGGGGCTCCCCATGCCTTCGGCTCCCTAAGCCTAAGGGCTGGGGCGCCCCAAGCCTGGTGTTCCAAATCCTAAGTGCTGGGGCGCCCCAGGCCTGGGGTCCCAAACCTAAGTGCTGGGGCGACACAGGCCAGGTCCTCCCTAAGCCTAAGGGCTGGGGCGCCCCAGGCCTAGGGCTCCCAAAACCTAAGGGAAAGCGGCCCCCAGACCTGCGGCTCCCTAAGCCTAAGGGCTGGGGCGCCCCAGGCCTGGGGCTCCCAAGGCCTAAGGCCTGGGGCGTCCCATGCCTGGGGCACCCTAAGCCTAAGGGCTGGGGCACCCCAGGCATGGGGCTCCAAAAGCCTAAGTGCTGGGGCGCTCCAAGCCTGGGAATCCCAAAGACTAAGGGCTGAGGCTCTCCAGGCCTGGGGCTGCCAAAGCCTAAGGGCTGGGCCGCCCCATGGCTGGGTTCCCAAAGCCTAAGGGCTGGGGCGCCCTAGGCCTGGGGCTCCCAAAGCCTAAGGGCTGGGGCACACCAGGCCTGGGGCTCCTTAATCCTAAGGGCTGGGGATTCCAAATCCTAGGGCTCCCTAAGCCTAAAGGCTGGGGGGCCCACCTGGGGCTGCCTTATCCGTAGTGCTGGGGTGCCCAGGCCTGGGGCTCCCTAAGCCTAAAGGCTGGGGCGCCCCAGGCCTTGGGCTCCCTAAGTCTAAGGGCTGGGGCACCCCAAGACTTGGCTCCCGAAGCTTAAGGGCTGGGGCGCCCCAGGCCTGGGTCTCCCAAAGACTAAGGACTGGGGCTCCCCAGGCCTGGGTCTCCCACAGCCTAAGGGCTGTGGCGCCCCAGGCCTGGGGCTCCCTAAGCCTAAAGTCTCCCAAGCCAGGGGCTCCCTAAGCCTACGTGTTGTGGCGCCCCGGGCCTGGGGCTTCCTAAGCCTAAGGACTGGGGCGCAACAAGCCTGGGGCTCCCAAAGCCAAAGGGCTGGGGCACCCCAGGCCTGGGGCTCCCAAATCCTAAGGGCTGGGGCGCCCCAGGCCTGGAGCTACCAAAGCCTAAGGGCTGGGAAGCCACGGGCCTGGGACACCCTAAGCCTAAGGGCTAGGGCGCCCCAGCCTGGTTTACCAAAGCCTACGGGCTGGGGCGCCACAGGACTGGGGTTCCAAAGCCTAAGGGCAGGGGAACCCCAGGACTTATGTCCCAAAGCTTAAGGGATGGGGCGACCCAGGCCTAGGGTTCCCAAAGCCTAATGCCTGGAGCTAGCTAAGCCTAAGGGCTGGGGCGCCCCAGGCCTGGGGCTCCCAAAGCCTAAGGGCTGGGGCGCCCCAGGCACGGGGCTCCCAAAGCCTAAGGGCTGGGGCGCGCCAGGCCTGGGGCTCCCAAAGCCTAAGGGCTGGGGCGCCCCAGGCCTGGGGCTCCCAAATCCTAAGGTCTGGAGCAACCCAGGCCTGGAGCTACCAAATGCTAAGGGATGGGGCGCAACGGGCCTGGGATGCCCTAAGCCTAAGGGCTGGGGCGCCCCAGCCTGGGGCTACCAAAGCCTACGGGCTGGGGTGCCCCAGGACTGGGGTTCCAAAGCCTAAGGGATGGGGCACCCCAGGGTTATGTCCCAAAGATTAAGGGATGGGGCGACCCCGGCTTGGGCCTCCCTAAGACTAAGGGCTATGGCGCCCCAGGACTGGGGCTCCCTAAGACTAAAGTCTGGGGCGCTCCAAGCCTGGGCTCCCTAAGCCTAAGTGTTGGGGCGCCCCGGGCCTGGGGCTCCCAAAGCCTAAGAGCTGCGGCACCCCAGGCACGTGACTCCCAAAGCCTAAGGGCTGGGGCGCCCCAGGCCTAGGGTTCCCAAAGCCTAAGGCCTGGGGCTCGCTAAGCCTAAGGGCTGGGGCGCCCCAGGCATGGGGCCCCCAAAGCCTAAGGGCTGGGGCGCCCCATGCCTGGGGCTCCCAAATCCAAAGGGCTGGGGCGACACAGGCCAGGTCCTCCCTTATCCTAAGGGTTGGGGCGCCCCAGGCCTGGGGCTCCCAAAACCAAAGGGAAAGGGGCCCCCACACCTGCGGCTCCCAAAGCCTAAGGGCTCTGGCGCCCCAGGCCTGAGGCTCCCAAAACCTAAAGGCTGGGGCGCCCCGGGCCTGGGGCTCCCTAAGCCTAAGAGCTAGGGCACCTCAGGCCTTGGGCTCCCAAAGCCTAAGGGCTGGGGTGCCACGGGCTTGGGCACCCTAAGCCTAAGGCTGGGGCACCCCGGGCCTGGGGCTCCCAAAGCCTAAGGGCCGAGACGCCCCAGGCCTGGGACTCCCTAAGCTTAAGGGCTGGGGCGCCCCAGCCTTCGGCCACAAAAGCCTACGGGCTGGGGCGCCCCAGGACTGGGGTTCCAAAGCCTAAGTGCTGGGGCGCCCCAGGCCTGGGCCTCCCTAAGACTAAGGGCTGTGGTGCCCCAGGACTTGGGCTCCCAAAACCGAAGGGAAAGGGGCGCCCCAGACCTGGGGCTCAAAAAGCCTAAGGGCTCGGGCGCCCGAGGCATGGGGCTCCCAAATCCTAAGGGCCTGAGCACCCCAGGCCTAGGGCTCCCAATGCCTAAGGGCTGGTGAGGCCCTGGCCTAGGGCTCCATAAGCCTAAGGGCTGGGGCGCCCCAGGCCTGGGGCTCCCAAAGTCTAAGGGCTGGGGTTCCCCAGGCCTTGGGCTCCCTAAGCCTAAAGGCTTGGGCTCCCCAGGCCTGGAGTTCGCTAAGCCTAAGGGCTGGGTCGCTCCAGGCCTAGGGTTCCCATGCCTAAGGGCTGGGGCGCCCCAGGCCTGGGGCTCCCTAAGCCTAAGGGTTGGGGCGCCCCAGGCCTTAGGTCCCAAAGCCTAAGGGATGGGGCGACCAAGGCCTGGGCCTCCCTAAGACTAAGGGCTGTGGCGCCCCAGGACTGGGGCTCCCTAATACTAAAGTCTGGGGCACTCCAGGCATGGGCTCGCTAAGCCTAAGGGCTGGGGCGCCCCAGGACTGGGGCTTCCTAAGCCTAAGGACTGGGGCGCCACAAGCCTGGGGCTCCCAAAGCCTAAGGGCTGGGGCGCCCCAGGCCTAGCGTTCCCAAAGCCTAAGGCCTGGGGCTCGCTAAACCTAAGGGCTGGGGCGCCCCAGGCCTGGGGCTGCCAAAGTATTAGGGCTGGGGCGCCCCAGGCCTAGGGTTCCCAAAGCCTAAGGCCTGAGGCTCGCTGCCCCAGGCCTGGGGCTCCCAAAGCATAAGGGCTGGGGCGCCCCAGGCCTGGGGCTCCCTAAGCCTAAGGGCTGGGGCGCCCCAGGCCTGGGACTCCCAAAGCCTAAGGCCAGGGGTGCCCCAGGCCTGGGGCTCCCTAAGCCTATGGGCTGGGCCGCCCCTGGCCTTGGCTCCCTAAGCCTAAGGGCTAGGGCGCCCCAGGCCTGGGGCTCCCTAAGCCTAAAGGCTGGGGCGCCCCAAGACTGGGCCTCCCTAAGCCTAAGTGTTGGGGCGCCCCGGGCCTGGGCCTTCCTATGCCTCAGAACTGGGGCGCAACAAGCCTGGGTCTCCCAAAGCCAAAGAGCTGGGGCGCCCCAGGCACGGGGCTGCCAAAGCCTAAGGGCTGGGGCGACCCAGCCTGGGGCTACCAAAGCCTACGGGCTGGGGCGCCCCAGGACTGGGGTTCCAAAGCCTAAGGGCTGGGGCACCCCAGGCCTTAGGTCCCAAAGCCTAAGGCATGGGACAACCAAGGCCTGGGACTCCCTAAGACAAAGGGCTGTGGCGCCCAGGACTGGGGCTCCCTAAGACTAAAGTCTGGGGCGCTGCAGGCCTTGGCTCCCTAAGCCTAAGGACTGGGGCGCCTCAGGCCCAGGGGCTCCCAAAGCCCAAGGGCTGGGAAGCCCTGGGCCTGTGGCTCCCTAAGACTAAGTGTTGGGGCGCCCCAGGCTTGGGGCTTCCTAAGCCTAAGGACTGGGGCGCCACAAGCCTGGGGCTCCCAAAGCTTAAGAGCTGCGGCACCTCTGGCACGGGGCTCCCAAAGCCTAAGGGCTGGGGCCCCCAGGCCTGGGGCTCCCAAAACCAAAGGGCTGGGGCGACACAGGCCCAGTCCTCCCTTATCCTAATGGTTGGGGCGCCCCAGGCCTGGGGCTCCCAAAACCTAAGGGAAAAGGGCGCCCAGACCGGCATCTCCCAAATCCTAAGGGCTCGGGTGCCCCAGGCCTGAGGCTCAAAATCCTAATGGTTGGGGCGCCCCGGGCCCGGGGCTCCCAAAGCCTAAGGGCTGGGGAACCCCGGACCTGGGACTCCCAAACCTAAGGGCTGGGGCGCCCCAGCCTGGGGCTACCAAAGCCTAAGTGCCGGGGCGCCCCGAGCCTGGGACTCCCTAAGCCTATGGGCTGGGGTGCCCCAGCCTGGGGCTACCAAAGCCTACGGGCTGGGGCGCCCCAGGACTGGGGTTCCAAAGCCTAAGGGCTGGGACGCCCCAGGCCTGGGCCTCCCTAAGACTAAGGGCTGTGGCGCCACAGGACTGGGGCTCCCAAAACCGAAGGGAAAGGGGCGCCCCAGACCTGGGGCTCAAAAAGCCTAAGGGCTCGGGCGCCCGAGGCCTGGGGCTCCCAAATCCTAAGGGCCTGAGCGCCCGAGGCTTAGGGGTCCCAATGAATAAGGGCTGGGGAGCCCCTGGCCTAGGGCTCCATAAGCCTAAGGGCTGGGGCTCCCCAGGCCTGGGGCTCCCAAAGCCTAAGGGCTGGGGTTCCCCAGGCCTGGGGCTCCCTAAGCCTAAAGGCTTGGGCTCCCCAGGCCTGGAGCTCGCTAAGCCTAAGGGCTGGGTCGCCGCAGGCCTAGGGTTCCCAAACCTAAGGGCTGGGGTGCCCCAGGCCTGGGGCTCCCTAAGCCTAAGGGTTGGGGCGCCCCAGGCCTGAGTCTCGCTAAGCCTAAGTGATGGGGCGTCCCCGGCCTCGGCCTCCCTAAGCCTAAGGGCTGGGTCACCCCAGGCCTAGGGCTCCCTTAGCCTAAGGTCTGGGGTGCCCCCGGCTTGGGGCTCCCTAAGCCTAAGGGATGGGGTGCTCCAGGCCGGGGGCTCCCTAAGCCTAAGGGCTGGGCGTCCCAGGCCGGGGGCTCCTAAGGCTAAGGGCTGGGGCGCCCCAAGCAGGGGCTCATTAGCCAATGGGCTGGGGCGCCACAGGCCTGGGGTTCTCTAAGAATAAGGGCTGGGGCGCCCCAGGCCTTGTGCGCCCTAAGCCTACGGGCTGGGGTGCCCCAGGCCTGGGGCTCCCTAAGTGTAAGGGCTGAGGCCCCCCAGGCCTGGGGTTCCAAAGCCTAAGGGCTGGGGCAACCCAGGCCAAGGGCTCCCTAAGCCTAAGGGCTGGTGCTCCCCATGCCTTCGGCTCCCTAAGCCTAAGGGCTGGGGCGCCCCAAGCCTGGTGTTCCAAATCCTAAGTGCTGGGGCGCCCCAGGCCTGGGGTCCCAAACCTAAGTGCTGGGGCGACACAGGCCAGGTCCTCACTAAGCCTAAGGGCTGGGGCGCCCCAGGCCTAGGGCTCCCAAAACCTAAGGGAAAGCGGCCCCCAGACCTGCGGCTCCCTAAGCCTAAGGGCTGGGGCGCCCCATGCCTGGGGCACCCTAAGCCTAAGGGCTGGGGCACCCCAGGCATGGGGCTCCAAAAGCCTAAGTGCTGGGGTGCTCCAGGCCTGGGAATCCCAAAGACTAAGGGCTGAGGCTCTCCAGGCCTGGGGCTGCCAAAGCCTAAGGGCTGGGGTGTCCCAGACCTGGGGCTCCCAAAGCCTAAGGGCTGGGGCGCCTCAGACCTGGGACTCCCAGAGCCTAAGGGCTGGGCCGCCCCATGGCTGGGTTCCCAAAGCCTAAGGGCTGGGGCGCCCTAGGCCTGGGGCTCCCTAATCCTAAGGGCTGGGGAGTCCAAGGCCTAGGGCTCCCTAAGCCTAAAGGCTGGGGGTCCCACCTGGGGCTGCCTTATCCGAAGTGCTGGGGTGCCCAGGCCTGGGGCTCCCTAAGCCTAAAGGCTGGGGCGCCCAAGGACTTGGGCTCCCTAAGTCTAAGGGCTGGGGCACCCCAAGACTTGGCTCCCAAAGCCTAAGGGCTGGGGCGCCCCAGGCCTGGGTCTCCCAAAGACTAAGGACTGGGGCTCCCCAGGCCTAGGTCTCCCACAGCCTAAGGGCTGTGGTGCCCCAGGCCTGGGGCTCCCTAAGCCTAAAGTCTCCCAAGCCAGGGGCTCCCTAAGCCTACGTGTTGGGGCACCCCGGGCCTGGGGCTTCCTAAGCCTAAGGACTGGGGCGCAACAAGCCTGGGGCTCCCAAAGCCAAAAGGCTGGGGCGCCCCAGGCCTAGGGTTCCCAAAGCCTAAGGCCTGGGGCTCGCTAAGCCTGAGGGTTGGGGCGCCCCAGGCCTGGGGCGCCCAAAGCCTAAGGGCTGGGGCGCCCCAGGACTGGGGCTCCCAAATCCTAAGGGCTGGGGCGCCCCAGGCCTGGAGCTACCAAAGCCTAAGGGCTGGGGCGCCACGGGCCTGGGACGCCCTAAGCCTAAGGGCTAGGGCGCCCCAGCCTGGTTTACCAAAGCCTACGGGCTGGGCGCCCCAGGACTGGGGTTCCAAAGCCTAAGGGCAGGGGAACCCCAGGCCTTATGTCCCTAAGCTTAAGGGATGGGGCGACCCAGGCCTAGGGTTCCCAAAGCCTAATGCCTGGAGCTCGCTAAGTCTAAGGGCTGGGGCGCCCCAGGCCTGGGGCTCCCAAAGCCTAAGGGCTGGGGCGCCCCAGGCACGGGGCTCCCAAAGCCTAAGGGCTGGGGCGCCCCAGGCCTAGGGTTCCCAAAGCATAAGGCCTGGGGCTCATTAAGCCTAAGGGCTGGGGCACGCCAGGCCTGGGGCTCCCAAAGCCTAAGGGCTGGGACGCCCCAGGCCTGGGGCTCCCAAATCCTAAGGTCTGGGGCGCCCCAGGCCTGGAGCTACCAAATGCTAAGGGCGGGGGCGCCACGGGCCTGGGACGCCCTAAGCCTAAGGGCTGGGGCGCCCCAGCCTGGGGCTACCAAAGCCTACGGGCTGGGGCGCCCCAGGACTGGGGTTCCAAAGCCTAAGGGATGGGGCACCCCAGGCCTTATGTCCCAAAGATTAAGGGATGGGCAGACCCCGGCCTGGGCCTCCCTAAGACTAAGGGCTATGGCGCCCCAGGACTGGGGCTCCCTAAGACTAAAGTCTGGGGCGCTTCAAGCCTGGGATCCCTAAGCCTAAGTGTTGGGGCGCCCCGGGCCTGGGGCTCCCAAAGCCTAAGAGCTGCGGCGTCCCAGGCACGTGGCTCCCAAAGCCTAAGGGCTGGGGCGCCCCAGGCCCAGGGTTCCCAAAGCCTAAGGCCTGGGGCTCGCTAAGCCTAAGGTCTGGGGCGCCCCAGGCATGGGGCCCCCAAAGCCTAAGGGCTGGGGCGCCCCATGCCTGGGGCTCCCAAAACCAAAGGGCTGGGGCGACACAGGCCAGGTCCTCCCTTATTCAAAGGGTTGGGGCGCCCCAGGCCTGGGGCTCCCTAAGTCTAAGGGCTGAGGCGCCACAGGCTTGGGTTCCAAAGCCTAAGGGCTGGGGCAACCCAGGCCAAGGGCTCCCTAAGCCTAAGGGCTGGGGCTCCCCATGCCTTCGGCTCCCTAAGCCTAAGGGCTGGGGCGCCCCAAGTCTGGTGTTCCAAAGCCTAAGTGCTGGGGCGCCCCAGGCCTGGGGTCCCAAACCTAAGTGCTGGGGCGACACAGGCCAGTTCCTCCCTAAGCCTAAGGGCTGGGGCGCCCCAGGCCTAGGGCTCCCAAAACCTAAGGGAAAGCGGCCCCCAGACCTGCGGCTCCCTAAGCCTAAGGGCTGGGGCGCCCCAGGCCTGGGGCTCCCAAGGCCTAAGGCCTGGGGAGCCCCATGCCTGGGGCACCCTAAGCCTAAGGGCTGGGGCACCCCAGGCATGGGGCTCCAAAAGCCTAAGTGCTGGGGCGCTCCAGGCCTGGGAATCCCAAAGACTAAGGGCTGAGGCTCTCCAGGCCTGGGGCTGCCAAAGCCTAAGGGCTGGGGTGTCCCAGACCTGGGGCTCCCAAAGCCTAAGGGCTGGGCCGCCCCATGCCTGGGTTCCCAAAGCCTAAGGGCTGGGGCGCCCTAGGCCTGGGGCTCCCAAAGCCTAAGGGCTGGGGCACACCAGGCCTGGGACTCCCTAATCCTAAGGGCTGGGGAGTCCAAGTCCTAGGGCTCCCTAAGCCTAAAAGCTGGGGGTCCCACCTGGGGCTGCCTTATCCGAAGTGCTGGGGTGCCCAGGCCTGGAGCTCCCTAAGCCTAAAGGCTGGGGCGCCCCAGGCCTTGGGCTCCCTAAGTCTAAGGGCTCGGGCACCCCAAGACTTGGCTCCCGAAGCCTAAGGGCTGGGGCGCCCCAGGCCTGGGTCTCCCAAAGACTAAGGACTGGGGCTCCCCAGGCCTGGGTCTCCCACAGCCTAAGGGCTGTGGCGCCCCAGGCCTGGGGCTCCCTAAGCCTAAAGTCTCCCAAGCCAGGGGCTCCCTAAGCCTACGTGTTGGGGCACCCCGGGCCTGGGGCTTCCTAAGCCTAAGGACTGGGGCGCAACAAGCCTGGGGCTCCCAAAGCCAAAGGGCTGGGGCGCCCCAAGCCTAGGGTTCCCAAAGCCTAAGGCCTGGGGCTCGCTAAGCCTGAGGGTTGGGGCGCCCCAGGCCTGGGGCTCCCAAATCCTAAGGGCTGGGGCGCCCCAGGCCTGGAGCTACCAAAGCCTAAGGGCTGTGGCGCCACGGGCCTGGGACGCCCTAAGCCTAAGGGCTAGGGCGCCCTAGCCTGGTTTACCAAAGCCTACGGGCTGGGCGCCCCAGGACTGGGGTTCCAAAGCCTAAGGGCAGGGGAACCCCAAGCCTTATGTCCCAAAGCTTAAGGGATGCGGCGCCCCAGGCCTAGGGTTCCCAAAACCTAAGGCCTGGGGCTCACTAAGCCTAAGGGCTGGGGCGCCCCAGGCCTGGGGCTCCCAAAGCCTAAGGGCTGGGGTGCCCCAGGCCTGGGGCTCCCAAAGCCTAAGGGCTGGGGTGCCCCAGGCCTGGGGCTCCCAAATCCTAAGGTCTGGGGCGCCCCAGGCCTGGAGCTACCAAATGCTAAGGGCTGGGGCGCCACGGGCCTGGGACGCCCTAAGCCTAAGGGCTGGGGCGCCCCAGCCTGGGGCTACCAAAGCCTACGGGCTGGGGCGCCCCAGGACTGGGGTTCCAAAGCCTAAGGGATGGGGCACCCCAGGCCTTATGTCCCAAAGATTAAGGGATGGGGCGACCCCGGCCTGGGCCTCCCTAAGACTAAGGGCTATGGCGCCCCAGGACTGGGGCTCCCTAAGACTAAAGTCTGGGGCGCTCCAAGCCTGGGCTCCCTAAGCCTAAGTGTTGGGGCGCCCCGGGCCTGGGGCTCCCAAAGCCTAAGAGCTGCGGCGCCCCAGGCACGCAGCTCCCAAAGCCTAAGGGCTGGGGCGCCCCAGGCCTAGGGTTCCCAAAGCCTAAGGCCTGGGGCTCGCTAAGCCTAAGGGCTGGGGCGCCCCAGGCATGGGGCCCCCAAAGCCTAAGGGCTGGGGCGCCCCATGCCTGGGGCTCCCAAATCCAAAGGGCTGGGGCAACACCGGCCAGGTCCTCCCTTATCCTAAGGGTTGGGGCGCCCCAGGCCTGTGGCTCCCAAAATCTAAGGGAAAGGGGCCCTCACACCTGCGGCTCCCAAAGCCTAAGGGCTCTGGCGCCCCAGGCCTGAGGTTCCCAAATCCTAAGGGCTGGGGCGCCCTGGGCCTGGGGCTCCCTAAGCCTAAGAGCTAGGGCACCTCAGGCCTGGGTCTCCCAAAGCCTAAGGGCTGGGGTGCCATGGGCTTGGGCACCCTAAGCCTAAGGCTGGGGCACCCCGGGCCTGGGGTTCCCAAAGCATAAGGACCGAGAAGCCCCGGGCCTGGGACTCCCTAAGCCTAAGGGCTGGGGCGCCCCAGCCTTCGGCAACAAAAGCCTACGGGCTGGGGCGCCCCAGGACTGGGGCTCCCTTATCCTAAGTGCTGGGGCGCCCAGGCCTGGGGCTCCCTAAGCCTAAGTGCTGGGGCCCCCCAGGCCTTGGACTCCCAAAGCTTATGGCCTGGGGCGCCCCAGGCCTTGGGCTCCATAAGTCTAAAGGCTGGGGCACCCCAAGACTTGGCTCCCGAAGCCTAAGGGCTGGGGTGCCCCAGGCCTAGGGTTCCCAAAGCCTAAGGCCTGGGGCTCGCTAAGCCTAAGGGCTGGGGCGCCCCAGGCCTGGGGCTCCCAAACCCTAAGGGCTGGGGCGCCCCAGGCCTGGGCCTCCCAAAGCCTAAGGGCTGGGGCGCCCCAGGCCTAGGGCTCCCTAAGCCTAAGTGCTGGGGCGCCCCTGGCCAGGTGCTTCCCAAGCCTAAGGGCTGTGGCGCCCCAGGATTGGGGTCCCAAATCCTAAGTGTTGGGGCACTCCAAGTCTAGGGCTCCCAAAGCCTAAGCGCTGGGGCGTGCCAGGCCTGGCGCTCTCAAAGCCTAAAGGCTGGGGCGCCACAGACCTGGGGCTCCCTAAGCCTAAAGGCTGGGGTGTCACGGGCTTGGGGCACCCTAAGCTTAAGGCTGGGGCGCACACCTGGGGCTCCCTTATCCTAAGTGCTGGGGCGCCCAGGCCTGGGGCTCCCTAAGCCTAAGGGCTGGGGCGCCCCAGGCCTGGGACTCCCAAAGCCTATGGCCTGGGGCTCGCTAAGCCTAAGGGCTCAGGCGCCCTAGGCTTGGGGCTCCCAAAGCCTAAGGGCTGGGGCACCCCAGGCCTTAGGTCCCAAAGCCTAAGGATGGGGCGACCAAGGCCTGGGCCTCCCTAAGACTAAGGGCTGTGGCGCCCCAGGACTGTGGCTCCCTAAGACTAAAGTCTGGGGCACTCCAGGCCTGGGGCTCCTTAAGCCTAAAGGCTGGGGCTCCCCAGACCTGGAGTTCGCTAAGCTTAAGGGCTGGGTCGCTCCAGGCCTAGGGTTCCCAAGCCTAAGGGCTGGGGCACCCCAGGCCTAGGGCTCCCTAAGCCTAAGGGTTGGGGCGCCCCAGGCCTGGGTCTCGCTAATCCAAAGGGATGGGGCGCCCCTGGCCTGGGGCTCCCAAAGCCCAAAAGCTGGGGCGCCCCAGGCATGGGGCAACCAAAGCCTAAGGGCTGGGGTGCCCCTGGCCTGGGGCTCCCAAAGCCTAAGGGCTGGGGAGCCTCAGACCTGGGACTCCCAAAGCCTAAGGTCTGGGCCGCCCCAGGGCTGGGTTCCCAAAGCCTAAGGGCTCGGGCGCCCTAGGCTTGGGGCTCCCAAAGCCTAAGGGCTGGGGCACCCCAGGCCTGGGTCTCCCTAATCCTAAGGCCTGGGGAGTCCAAGGCCTAGGGCTCCCTAAGCCTAAAGGCAGGGGCGCCCACTTGGGGCTCCCTTATCCTAAGTGCTGGGGCGCCCAGGCCTGGGGCTCCCTAAATCTAAGGGCTGGGGCGCCCCAGGCCTGGGACTCCCAAAGCCTATGGCCTGGGGCTCGCTAAGCCTAAGGGCTCGGGCGCCCTAGGCTTGGGGCTCCCAAAGCATAAGGGCTGGGGCACCCCAGGCCTTAGGTCCCAAAGCCTAAGGATGGGGCGACCAAGGCCTGGGCCTCCCTAAGACTAAGGGCTGTGGCGCCCCAGGACTGGGGCTCTCTAAGGCTAAAGTCTGGGGCACTCCAGGCCTGGGGCTCCTTAAGCCTAAAGGCTGGGGCTCCCCAGGCCTGGAGTTCGCTAAGCCTAAGGGCTGGGTCGCTCCAGGCCTAGGGTTCCCAAGCCTAAGGGCTGGGGCGCCCCAGGCCTAGGGCTCCCTAAGCAAAAGGGTTGGGGCGCCCCAGGCCTGGGTTCGCTAATCCAAAGGGAGGGGGCGCCCCAGGACTGGGGTTCCAAAGCCTAAGGGCAGGGGAACCCCAGGCCTTATGTCCCAAAGCTTAAGGGATGGGGCGACCGAGGCCTAGGGTTCCCAAAGCCTAATGCCTGGAGCTCGCTAAGCCTAAGGGCTGGGGCGCCCCAGGCCTGGGGCTCCCAAAGCCTAAGGGCTGGGGCGCCCCAGGCACGGGGCTCCCAAAGCCTAAGGCCTGGGGCTCGCTAAGCCTAAGGGCTGGGGCGCCCCAGGTATGGGGCCCCCAAAGCCTAAGGGCTGGGGCACCCCATGCCTGGGGCTCCCAAATCCAAAGGGCTGGGGCGACACAGGCCAGGTCCTCCCTTATCCTAAGGGTTGGGGCGCCCCAGGCCTGGGGCTCCCAAAACCAAAGGCAAAGGGGCCCCCACACCTGCGGCTCCCAAAGCCTAAGGGCTCTGGTGCCCCAGGCCTGAGGCTCCCAAATCCTAAGGGCTGGGGCGCCCCGGGCCTGGGGCTCCCTAAGCCTAAGAGCTAGGGCACCTCAGGCCTGGGCCTCCCAAAGCCTAAGGGCTGGGGTGCCACGGGCTTGGGCAACCTAAGCCTTAGGCTGGGGCACCCCGGGCCTTGGGCTCCCAAAGCCTAAGGGCCGAGACGCCCCGGGCCTGGGGCTCCCAAAGCCTAAGGGCTGGAGAGCCACGAGCCTGGGGCTCCCTAAGCCTAAGGGCTGGGGCAGCCCAGGCCTGGGGCTCCAAAGCCTAAGGGCTGGGGAGCCCCGGGCCTGGGGCTCCCTTCGCGTAAGGGCTGGGACGCCCGGGCCTGGGGCTCCCTAAGCCTAAGTGCTGGGGGCCCCTGGCCAGGTGCTCCCTAAGCCTAAGGGCTATGGCGCCCCAGGACTAGGGTCCCAAATCCTAATGCTGGGGCTCCCCAGGCCTGGCGCTCTCAAAGCCTAAAGGCTGAGGCACCACAGGCCTGGGGCTCTCTAAGACTAAGGGCTAAGGCGCCCCAGGTCTGGGGCTCCCGAAGCCTAAAGGCTGGGGCGCCCCAGGACAGGGGTCCCAAATCCTAAGGGCTGGGGCACTCCAGGCCTGGGGCTCCCAAAGCCTATGGGCTGGGGCGCGCCAGGCCTGGCGCTCTCAAAACCTAAAGGCTGGGGCGCCACAGGCCTGGGGCTCCCTAAGCCTAAGGGCTGGGTTGCCCCAGACTTGGGGCTCCCAAAGCCTAAGGGCTGGGGCGCCCCAACCTGGGACTCCCAAAGCCTAAGGACTGGGCAGCCCCAGGCTTGGGTTCCCAAAGCCTAAGGGCTGGGGCGCCCTAGGCCTGGGGCTCTCAAAGCCTAAGGGCTGGGGCAGCCCAGGCCTGGGTCTCCCTAATCCTAAGGGCTGGGGAGTCCACGGCCTAGGGCTCTCTAAGACTAAAGGCTGGGGCGCCCACCTGGGGCTCCCTTATCCTAAGAGCTGGGGCGCCCAGGCCTGTGGCTCCCTAAGCCTAAGGGCTGGAGCGCCCCAAGCCTGGGGCTCCCTAAGCCTAAGTGTTGGGGCGCCCCGGGCCTGGGGCTTCCTAAGTCTAAGGACTGGGGCGCAACAAGCCTGGGGCTCCCAAAGCCAAAGGGCTGGGGCGCCACAGGCACGGGGCTACCAAAGCCTACGGGCTGCAGCGCCCCAGGCACGGGGCTACCAAAGCCTACGGGCTGCGGCGCCCCAGGACTGGGGTTCCAAAGCCTAAGGGCTGGGGCACCCCAGGCCTTAGGTCCCAAAGCCTAAATGATGGGGCGACCAAGGCCTGGGCCTCCCTAAGACTAAGGGCTGTGGCGCCCCAGGACTGGGGCTCCCTAAGACTAAAGTCTGGGGCACTCCAGGCCTGGGCTACCTAAGCCTAAGGGCTGGGGTGCCCCAGGCCCAGGGGCTCCCAAAGCCCAAGGGCTGGGAAGCCCTGGGCCTGGGGCTCCCTAAGCCTAAGTGTTGGGGCGCCCCGGGCCTGGGGCTTCCTAAGCCTAAAGACTGGGGCGCCACAAGCCTGGGGCTCCCAAAGCCTAAGGGCTGGGGCGCCCCAGGCCTAGGGTTCCCAAAGCCTAAGGCCTGGGGCTCGCTAAACCTAAGGGCTGGAACGCCCCAGGCCTAGGGTTCCCAAAGCCTAAGGCATGGGGCTCGCTAAACCTAAGGGCTGGAGCGCCCCAGGCCTGGGGCTCACAAAGCATAAGGGCTGGGGCGCCCCAGGCCTGGGATTCCCAAAGCCTAAGGCCAGGGGCGCCCCAGGCCTGGGGCTCCCTAAGCCTATGGGCTGGGCCGCCCCAGGCCTTGTCTCCTTAAGCCTAAGGGCTGGGTTGCCCCAGACTTGGGGCTCCCAAAGCCTAAGGGCTGGGGCGCCCCAACCTGGGACTCCCAAAGCCTAAAGACTGGGCAGCCCCAGGCTTGGGTTCCCAAAGCCTAAGGGCTGGGGCAGCCCAGGCCTGGGTCTCCCTAATCCTAAGGGCTGGGGAGTCCACGGCCTAGGGCTCTCTAAGCCTAAAGGCTGGGGCGCCCACCTGGGGCTCCCTTATCCTAAGTGCTGGGGCGCCCAGGCCTGTGGCTCCCTAAGCCTAAGGGCTGGGGCGCCCCAAGCCTGGGGCTCCCTAAGCCTAAGTGTTGGGGCGCCCCGGGCCTGGGGCTTCCTAAGTCTAAGGACTGGGGCGCAACAAGCCTGGGGCTCCCAAAGCCAAAGGGCTGGGGCGCCCCAGGCACGGGGCTACCAAAGCCTACGGGCTGCGGCACCCCAGGCACGGGGCTACCAAAGCCTACGTGCTGCGGCGCCCCAGGACTGGGGTTCCAAAGCCTAAGGGCTGGGGCACCCCAGGCCTTAGGTCCCAAAGCCTAAATGATGGGGCGACCAAGGCCTGGGCCTCCCTAAGACTAAGGGCTGTGGAGCCCCAGGACTGGGGCTCCCTAAGACTAAAGTCTGGGGCACTCCAGGCCTGGGCTCCCTAAGCCTAAGGGCTGGGGTGCCCCAGGCCCAGGGGCTCCCAAAGCCCAAGGGCTGGGAAGCCCTGGGCCTGGGGCTCCCTAAGCCTAAGTGTTGGGGCGCCACGGGCCTGGGGCTTCCTAAGCCTAAGGACTGGGGCGCCACAAGTCTGGGGCTCCCAAAGCCTAAGGGCTGGGGCGCCCCAGGCCTAGGGTTCCCAAAGCCTAAGGCCTGGGGCTCGCTAAACCTAAGGGCTGGAGCACCCCAGGCCTAGGGTTCCCAAAGCCTAAGGCCTGGGACTCGCTAAACCTAAGGGCTGGAGCGCCCCAGGCCTGGGGCTCCCAAAGCATAAGGGCTGGGGCGCCCCAGGCCTGGGGCTCCCTAAGCCTAAGGGCTGGGGCGCCCCAGGCCTGGGACTCCCAAAGCCTAAGGCCAGGGGCGCCCCAGGCCTGGGGCTCCCTAAGCCTAAGTGTTGGGGCGCCCCGGGCCTGGGGCTTCCTAAGTCTAAGGACTGGGGCGCAACAAGCCTGGGGCTCTCAAAGCCAAAGGGCTGGGGCGCCCCAGGCACGGGGCTACCAAAGCCTAAGGGCTGGGGCGCCCCAGGCACGGGGCTCCCAAAGCCTAAGGGCTGGGGCGCCCCAGGCCTAGGGTTCCCAAAGCCTAAGGCCTGGGGCTCGCTAAGCCTAAGGGCTGGGGCGCCCCAGGTATGGGGCCCCCAAAGCCTAAGGGCTGGGGCACCCCATGCCTGGGGCTCCCAAATCCAAAGGGCTGGGGCGACACAGGCCAGGTCCTCCCTTATCCTAAGGGTTGGGGCGCCCCAGGCCTGGGGCTCCCAAAACCAAAGGGAAAGGGGCCCCCACACCTGCGGCTCCCAAAGCCTAAGGGCTCTGGCGCCCCAGGCCTGAGGCTCCCAAATCCTAAGGGCTGGGGCGCCCCGGGCCTGGGGCTCCCTAAGCCTAAGAGCTAGGGCACCTCAGGCCTGGGCCTCCCAAAGCCTAAGGGCTGGGGTGCCACGGGCTTGGGCAACCTAAGCCTTAGGCTGGGGCACCCCGGGCCTTGGGCTCCCAAAGCCTAAGGGCCGAGACGCCCCGGGCCTGGGGCTCCCAAAGCCTAAGGGCTGGAGAGCCACGAGCCTGGGGCTCCCTAAGCCTAAGGGCTGGGGCAGCCCAGGCCTGGGGCTCCAAAGCCTAAGGGCTGGAGAGCCCCGGGCTGGGGCTCCCTTCGCGTAAGGGCTGGGACGCCCGGGCCTCGGGCTCCCTAAGCCTAAGTGCTGGGGGCCCCTGGCCAGGTGCTCCCTAAGCCTAAGGGCTATGGCGCCCCAGGACTAGGGTCCCAAATCCTAATGCTGGGGCTCCCCAGGCCTGGCGCTCTCAAAGCCTAAAGGCTGGGGCACCACAGGCCTGGGGCTCTCTAAGACTAAGGGCTAAGGCGCCCCAGGTCTGGGGCTCCCGAAGCCTAAAGGCTTGTGCGCCCCAGGACAGGAGTCCCAAATCCTAAGGGCTGGGGCACTCCAGGCCTGGGGCTCCCAAAGCCTATGGGCTGGGGCGCGCCAGGCCTGGCGCTCTCAAAACCTAAAGGCTGGGGCGCCACAGGCCTGGGGCTCCCTAAGCCTAAGGGCTGGGTTGCCCCAGACTTGGGGCTCCCAAAGCCTAAGGGCTGGGGCGCCCCAACCTGGGACTCCCAAAGCCTAAGGACTGGGCAGCCCCAGGCTTGGGTTCCCAAAGCCTAAGGGCTGGGGCGCCCTAGGCCTGGGGCTCTCAAAGCCTAAGGGCTGGGGCAGCCCAGGCCTGGGTCTCCCTAATCCTAAGGGCTGGGGAGTCCACGGCCTAGGGCTCTCTAAGACTAAAGGCTGGGGCGCCCACCTGGGGCTCCCTTATCCTAAGAGCTGGGGCGCCCAGGCCTGTGGCTCCCTAAGCCTAAGGGCTGGAGCGCCCCAAGCCTGGGGCTCCCTAAGCCTAAGTGTTGGGGCGCCCCGGGCCTGGGGCTTCCTAAGTCTAAGGACTGGGGCGCAACAAGCCTGGGGCTCCCAAAGCCAAAGGGCTGGGGCGCCCCAGGCACGGGGCTACCAAAGCCTACGGGCTGCAGCGCCCCAGGCACGGGGCTACCAAAGCCTACGGGCTGCGGCGCCCCAGGACTGGGGTTCCAAAGCCTAAGGGCTGGGGCACCCCAGGCCTTAGGTCCCAAAGCCTAAATGATGGGGCGACCAAGGCCTGGGCCTCCCTAAGACTAAGGGCTGTGGCGCCCCAGGACTGGGGCTCCCTAAGACTAAAGTCTGGGGCACTCCAGGCCTGGGCTACCTAAGCCTAAGGGCTGGGGTGCCCCAGGCCCAGGGGCTCCCAAAGCCCAAGGGCTGGGAAGCCCTGGGCCTGGGGCTCCCTAAGCCTAAGTGTTGGGGCGCCCCGGGCCTGGGGCTTCCTAAGCCTAAAGACTGGGGCGCCACAAGCCTGGGGCTCCCAAAGCCTAAGGGCTGGGGCGCCCCAGGCCTAGGGTTCCCAAAGCCTAAGGCCTGGGGCTCGCTAAACCTAAGGGCTGGAACGCCCCAGGCCTAGGGTTCCCAAAGCCTAAGGCATGGGGCTCGCTAAACCTAAGGGCTGGAGCGCCCCAGGCCTGGGGCTCACAAAGCATAAGGGCTGGGGCGCCCCAGGCCTGGGATTCCCAAAGCCTAAGGCCAGGGGCGCCCCAGGCCTGGGGCTCCCTAAGCCTATGGGCTGGGCCGCCCCAGGCCTTGTCTCCTTAAGCCTAAGGGCTGGGTTGCCCCAGACTTGGGGCTCCCAAAGCCTAAGGGCTGGGGCGCCCCAACCTGGGACTCCCAAAGCCTAAAGACTGGGCAGCCCCAGGCTTGGGTTCCCAAAGCCTAAGGGCTGGGGCAGCCCAGGCCTGGGTCTCCCTAATCCTAAGGGCTGGGGAGTCCACGGCCTAGGGCTCTCTAAGCCTAAAGGCTGGGGCGCCCACCTGGGGCTCCCTTATCCTAAGTGCTGGGGCGCCCAGGCCTGTGGCTCCCTAAGCCTAAGGGCTGGGGCGCCCCAAGCCTGGGGCTCCCTAAGCCTAAGTGTTGGGGCGCCCCGGGCCTGGGGCTTCCTAAGTCTAAGGACTGGGGCGCAACAAGCCTGGGGCTCCCAAAGCCAAAGGGCTGGGGCGCCCCAGGCACGGGGCTACCAAAGCCTACGTGCTGCGGCGCCCCAGGACTGGGGTTCCAAAGCCTAAGGGCTGGGGCACCCCAGGCCTTAGGTCCCAAAGCCTAAATGATGGGGCGACCAAGGCCTGGGCCTCCCTAAGACTAAGGGCTGTGGAGCCCCAGGACTGGGGCTCCCTAAGACTAAAGTCTGGGGCACTCCAGGCCTGGGCTCCCTAAGCCTAAGGGCTGGGGTGCCCCAGGCCCAGGGGCTCCCAAAGCCCAAGGGCTGGGAAGCCCTGGGCCTGGGGCTCCCTAAGCCTAAGGCCAGGGGCGCCCCAAGCCTGGGGCTCCCTAAGCCTATGGGCTGGGCCGCCCCAGGCCTTGGCTCCCTAAGCCTAAGGGCTAGGGCGCCCCAGGCCTGGGGCTCCCTAAGCCCAAAGGCTGGGGCGCCCCAAGACTGGGCCTCCCTAAGCCTAAGTGTTGGGGCGCCCCGGGCCTGGGCCTTCCTAAGCCTAAGAACTGGGGCGCAACAAGCCTGGGGCTCCCAAAGCCAAAGGGCTGGGGCACCCCAGGCACGGAGCTGCCAAAGCCTAAGGGCTGGGGCGACCCAGCCTGGGGCTACCAAAGCCTACGGGCTGGGGCGCCCCAGGCACGGGGCTACCAAAGCCTACGGGCTGCGGCGCCCCAGGCACGGGGCTACCAAAGCCTATGGGCTGCGGCGCACAGGCACGGGGCTACCAAAGCCAACGGGCTGCGGCGCCCCAGGACTGGGGTTCCAAAGCCTAAGGGCTGGGGCACCCCAGGCCTTCGGTCCCAAAGCCTAAATGATGGGGCGACCAAGGCCTGGGCCTCCCTAAGACTAAGGGCTGTGGCGCCCCAGGACTGGGGCTCCCTAAGACTAAAGTCTGGGGCACTCCAGGCCTGGGCTCCCTAAGCCTAAGGGCTGGGGTGCCCCAGGCCCAGGGGCTCCCAAAGCCCAAGGGCTGGGAAGCCCTGGGCCTGGGGCTCCCTAAGCCTAAGTGTTGGGGCGCCCAGGGCCTGGGGCTTCCTAAGCCTAAGGACTGGGGCGCCACAAGCCTGGGGCTCCCAAAGCCTAAGGGCTGGGGCGCCCCAGGCCTAGGGTTCCCAAAGCCTAAGGCCTGGGGCTCGCTAAACCTAAGGGCTGGAGCGCCCCAGGCTTAGGGTTCCCAAAGCCTAAGGCCTGGGGCTCGCTAAACCTAAGGGCTGTAGCGCCCCGGCCTGGGGCTCCCAAAGCATAAGGGCTGGGGCGCCCCAGGCCTGGGGCTCCCTAAGCCTAAGGGCAGGGGCGCCCCAGGCCTGGGACTCCCAAAGCCTAAGGCCAGGGGCGCCCCAGGCCTGGGGCTCCCTAAGCCTATGGGCTGGGCCGCCCCAGGGCTTGGCTCCCTAAGCCTAAGGGCTAGGGCGCCCCAGGCTTGGGGCTCCCTAAGCCTAAAGGCTGGGGCGCCCCAAGACTGGGCCTCCCTAAGCCTAAGTGTTGGGGCGCCCCGGGCCTGGGCCTTCCTAAGCCTAAGAACTGGGGCGCAACAAGCCTGGGGCTCCCAAAGCCAAAGGGCTGGGGCACCCCAGGCACGGGGCTGCCAAAGCCTAAGGGCTGGGGCGCCCCAACCTGGGACTCCCAAAGCCTAAGGACTGGGCAGCCCCAGGCTTGGGTTCCCAAAGCCTAAGGGCTGGGCCAGCCCAGGCCTGGGTCTCCCTAATCCTAAGGGCTGGGGAGTCCACGGCCTAGGGCTCTCTAAGCCTAAAGGCTGGGGCGCCCACCTGGGGCTCCCTTATCCTAAGAGCTGGGGCGCACAGGCCTGTGGCTCCCTAAGCCTAAGGGCTGGGGCGCCCCAAGCCTGGGGCTCCCTAAGCCTAAGTGTTGGGGCGCCCCGGGCCTGGGGCTTCCTAAGTCTAAGGACTGGGGCGCAACAAGCCTGGGGCTCCCAAAGCCAAAGGGCAGGGGCGCCCCAGGCACGGGGCTACCAAATCCTACGGGCTGCGGCGCCCCAGGCACGGGGCTACCAAAGCCTACGGGCTGCGGCGCCCCAGGACTGGGGTTCCAAAGCCTAAGGGCTGGGGCACCCCAGGCCTTAGGTCCCAAAGCCTAAATGATGGGGCGACCAAGGCCTGGGCCTCCCTAAGACTAAGGGCTGTGGCGCCCCAGGACTGGGGCTCCCTAAGACTAAAGTCTGGGGCACTCCAGGCCTGGGCTCCCTAAGCCTAAGGGCTGGGGTGCCCCAGGCCCAGGGGCTCCCAAAGCCCAAGGGCTGGGAAGCCCTGGGCCTGGGGCTCCCTAAGCCTAAGTGTTGGGGCGCCCCGGGCCTGGGGCTTCCTAAGCCTAAGGACTGGGGCGCCACAAGCCTGGGGCTCCCAAAGCCTAAGGGCTGGGGCGCCCCAGGCCTAGGGTTCCCGAAGCCTAAGGCCTGGGGCTCGCTAAACCTAAGGGCTGGAGCGCCCCAGGCCTAGGGTTCCCAAAGCCTAAGGCCTGGGGCTCGCTAAACCTAAGGGCTGGAGCGCCCCAGGCCTGGGGCTCCCAAAGCATAAGGGCTGGGGCGCCCCAGGCCTGGGGCTCCCTAAGCCTAAGGGCTGGGGCGCCCCAGGCCTGGGACTCCCAAAGCCTAAGGCCAGGGGCGCCCCAGGCTTGGGGCTCCCTAAGCCTATGGGCTGGGCCGCCCCAGGCCTTGGCTCCCTAAGCCTAAGGGCTAGGGCGCCCCAGGCCTGGGGCTCCCTAAGCCCAAAGGCTGGGGCGCCCCAAAACTGGGCCTCCCTAAGCCTAAGTGTTGGGGCGCCCCGGGCCTGGGCCTTCCTAAGCCTAAGAACTGGGGCGCAACAAGCCTGGGGCTCCCAAAGCCAAAGGGCTGGGGCACCCCAGGCACGGGGCTGCCAAAGCCTAAGGGCTGGGGCGACCCAGCCTGGGGCTACCAAAGCCTACGGGCTGGGGCGCCCCAGGACTGGGGTTCCAAAGCCTAAGGGCTGGGGCACCCCAGGCCTTAGGTCCCAAAGCCTAAGGCATGGGGCAACCACGGCCTGGGCCTCCCTAAGACTAAGGGATGTGGCGCCCCAGGACTGGGGCTCCCTAAGACTAAAGTCTGGGGCACTCCAGGCCTGGGCTCCCTAAGCCTAAGGGCTGGGGTGCCCCAGGCCCAGGGGCTCCCAAAGCCCAAGGGCTGGGAAGCCCTGTGCCTGGGGCTCCCTAAGCCTAAGTGTTGGGGCGCCCCGGGCCTGGGGCTTCCTAAGCCTAAGGACTGGGGAGCCACAAGCCTGGGGCTCCCAAAGCCTAAGGGCTGGGGCGCCCCAGGCCTAGGGTTCCCAAAGCCTAAGGCCTGGGGCTCGCTAAACCTAAGGGCTGGAGCGCCCCAGGCCTGGGGCTCCCAAAGCATAAGGGCTGGGGCGCCCCATGCCTGGGACTCCCTAAGCCTAAGGGCTGGGGCGCCCCAGGCCTGGGACTCCCAAAGCCTAAGGCCAGGGGCGCCCCAGGCCTGGGGCTCCCTAAGCCTATGGGCTGGGCCGCCCCAGGCCTTGGCTCCCTAAGCCTAAGGGCTAGGGCGCCCCAGGCTTGGGGCTCCCTAAGCCTAAAGGCTGGGGCGCCCCAAGACTGGGCCTCCCTAAGCCTAAGTGTTGGGGCGCCCCGGGCCTGGGGCTTCCTAAGTCTAAGGACTGGGGCGCAACAAGCCTGGGGCTCCCAAAGCCAAAGGGCAGGGGCGCCCCAGGCACGGGGCTACCAAAGCCTACGGGCTGCGGCGCCCCAGGCACGGGGCTACCAAAGCCTACGGGCTGCGGCGCCCCAGGACTGGGGTTCCAAAGCCTAAGGGCTGGGGCACCCCAGGCCTTAGGTCCCAAAGCCTAAATGATGGGGCGACCAAGGCCTGGGCCTCCCTAAGACTAAGGGCTGTGGCGCCCCAGGACTGGGGCTCCCTAAGACTAAAGTCTGGGGCACTCCAGGCCTGGGCTCCCTAAGCCTAAGGGCTGGGGTGCCCCAGGCCCAGGGGCTCCCAAAGCCCAAGGGCTGGGAAGCCCTGGGCCTGGGGCTCCCTAAGCCTAAGTGTTGGGGCGCCCCGGGCCTGGGGCTTCCTAAGCCTAAGGACTGGGGCGCCACAAGCCTGGGGCTCCCAAAGCCTAAGGGCTGGGGCGCCCCAGGCCTAGGGTTCCCAAAGCCTAAGGCCTGGGGCTCGCTAAACCTAAGGGCTGGAGCGCCCCAGGCCTAGGGTTCCCAAAGCCTAAGGCCTGGGGCTCGCTAAACCTAAGGGCTGGAGCGCCCCAGGCCTGGGGCTCCCAAAGCATAAGGGCTGGGGCGCCCCAGGCCTGGGGCTCCCTAAGCCTAAGGGCTGGGGCGCCCCAGGCCTGGGACTCCCAAAGCCTAAGGCCAGGGGCGCCCCAGGCTTGGGGCTCCCTAAGCCTATGGGCTGGGCCGCCCCAGGCCTTGGCTCCCTAAGCCTAAGGGCTAGGGCGCCCCAGGCCTGGGGCTCCCTAAGCCCAAAGGCTGGGGCGCCCCAAAACTGGGCCTCCCTAAGCCTAAGTGTTGGGGCGCCCCGGGCCTGGGCCTTCCTAAGCCTAAGAACTGGGGCGCAACAAGCCTGGGGCTCCCAAAGCCAAAGGGCTGGGGCACCCCAGGCACGGGGCTGCCAAAGCCTAAGGGCTGGGGCGACCCAGCCTGGGGCTACCAAAGCCTACGGGCTGGGGCGCCCCAGGACTGGGGTTCCAAAGCCTAAGGGCTGGGGCACCCCAGGCCTTAGGTCCCAAAGCCTAAGGCATGGGGCAACCACGGCCTGGGCCTCCCTAAGACTAAGGGATGTGGCGCCCCAGGACTGGGGCTCCCTAAGACTAAAGTCTGGGGCACTCCAGGCCTGGGCTCCCTAAGCCTAAGGGCTGGGGTGCCCCAGGCCCAGGGGCTCCCAAAGCCCAAGGGCTGGGAAGCCCTGTGCCTGGGGCTCCCTAAGCCTAAGTGTTGGGGCGCCCCGGGCCTGGGGCTTCCTAAGCCTAAGGACTGGGGAGCCACAAGCCTGGGGCTCCCAAAGCCTAAGGGCTGGGGCGCCCCAGGCCTAGGGTTCCCAAAGCCTAAGGCCTGGGGCTCGCTAAACCTAAGGGCTGGAGCGCCCCAGGCCTAGGGTTCCCAAAGCCTAAGGCCTGGGGCTCGCTAAACCTAAGGGCTGGAGCGCCCCAGGCCTGGGGCTCCCAAAGCATAAGGGCTGGGGCGCCCCATGCCTGGGACTCCCTAAGCCTAAGGGCTGGGGCGCCCCAGGCCTGGGACTCCCAAAGCCTAAGGCCAGGGGCGCCCCAGGCCTGGGGCTCCCTAAGCCTATGGGCTGGGCCGCCCCAGGCCTTGGCTCCCTAAACCTAAGGGCTAGGGCGCCCCAGGCTTGGGGCTCCCTAAGCCTAAAGGCTGGGGCGCCCCAAGACTGGGCCTCCCTAAGCCTAAGTGTTGGGGCGCCCCGGGCCTGGGGCTTCCTAAGTCTAAGGACTGGGGCGCAACAAGCCTGGGGCTCCCAAAGCCAAAGGGCAGGGGCGCCCCAGGCACGGGGCTACCAAAGCCTACGGGCTGCGGCGCCCCAGGCACGGGGCTACCAAAGCCTACGGGCTGCGGCGCCCCAGGACTGGGGTTCCAAAGCCTAAGGGCTGGGGCACCCCAGGCCTTAGGTCCCAAAGCCTAAATGATGGGGCGACCAAGGCCTGGGCCTCCCTAAGTCTAAGGGCTGTGGCGCCCCAGGACTGGGGCTCCCTAAGACTAAAATCTGGGGCACTCCAGGCCTGGGCTCCCTAAGCCTAAGGGCTGGGGTGCCCCAGGCCCAGGGGCTCCCAAAGCCCAAGGGCTGGGAAGCCCTGGGCCTGGGGCTCCCTAAGCCTAAGTGTTGGACCGCCCCGGGCCTGGGGCTTCCTAAGCCTAAGGACTGGGGCGCCACAAGCCTGGGGCTCCCAAAGCCTAAGGGCTGGGGCACCCCAGGCCTAGGGTTCCCAAAGCCTAAGGCCTGGGGCTCGCTAAACCTAAGGGCTGGAGCGCCCCAGGCCTGGGGCTCCCAAAGCCTAAGGGCTGGGGCGACCCAGCCTGGGGCTACCAAAGCCTACGGGCTGGGGCGCCGCAGGACTGGGGTTCCAAAGCCTAAGGGCTGGGGCACCACAGGCCTTAGGTCCCAAAGCCTAAGGCATGGGGCAACCAAGGCCTGGGCCTCCCTAAGGCTAAGGGATGTGGCGCCCCAGGACTGGGGCTCCCTAAGACTAAAGTCTGGGGCGCTGCAGGCCTTGGCTCCCTAAGCCTAAGGTCTGGGGCGCCTCAGGCCCAGGGGCTCCCAAAGCCAAAGGGCTGGGAAGCCCTGGGCCTGTGGCTCCCTAAGCCTAAGTGTTGGGGCGCTCCAGGCTTGGGGCTTCCTAAGCCTAAGGACTGGGGCGCCTCAAGCCTGGGGCTCCCAAAGCCTAAGAGCTGCGGCACCCCTGGCACGGGGCTCCCAAAGCCTAAGGGCTGGGGCGCCCCAGGCCTGGGGCTCCCAAAACCAAAGGCTGGGGCGACACAGTCCAGGTCCTCCCTTATCCTAATGGTTGGGGCGCCCCATGCCTGGGGCTCCCAAAACCTAAGGGAAAAGGGCCCCCAGACCGGCGTCTCCCAAATCCTAAGGGCTCTGGCGCCCCAGGCCTGAGGCTCAAAATCCTAATGGTTGGGGCGACCCGGGCCTGGGGCTCCCAAAACCGAAGGGAAAGGAGCGCCCCAGACCTGGGGCTCAAAAAGCCTAAGGGCTCGGGCGCCCGAGGCCTGGGGCTCCCAAATCCTAAGGGCCTGAGCGCCCCAGGCCTAGGGCTCCCAATGAATAAGGGCTGGGGAGCCCCTGGCCTAGGGCTCCATAAGCCTAAGGGCTGGGGCTCCCCAGGCCTGGGGCTCCCAAAGCCTAAGGGCTGGGGTTCCCCAGGCCTGGGGCTCCCTAAGCCTAAAGGCTTGGGCTCCCCAGGCCTGGAGCTCGCTAAGCCTAAGGGCTGGGTCGCCGCAGGCCTAGGGTTCCCAAACCTAAGGGCTGGGGTGCCCCAGGCCTGGGGCTCCCTAAGCCTAAGGGTTGGGGCGCCCCAGGCCTGAGTCTCGCTAAGCCTAAGTGATGGGGCGTCCCCGGCCTCGGCCTCCCTAATCCTAAGGGCTGGGTCTCCCCAGGCCTAGGGCTCCCTTAGCCTAAGGTCTGGGGTGCCCCCGGCTTGGGGCTCCCTAAGCCTAAGGGATGGGGTGCTCCAGGCCGGGCGCTCCCTAAGCCTAAGGGCTGGGGCGTCCCAGGCCGGGGGCTCCCTAAGGCTAAGGGCTGGGGCGCCCCAAGCAGGGGCTCATTAGCCAATGGGCTGGGGCGCCACAGGCCTGGGGTTCTCTAAGAATAAGGGCTGGGGCGCCCCAGGCCTTGTGCGCCCTAAGCCTACGGGCTGGGGCGCCCCAGGCCTGGGGCTCCCTAAGTCTAAGGGCTGAGGCGCCCCAGGCCTGGGGTTCCAAAGCCTAAGGTCTGGGGCAACCCAGGCCAAGGGCTCCCTAAGCCTAAGGGCTGGGGCGCCCCAAGCCTGGTGTTCCAAAGCCTAAGTGCTGGGGCGCCCCAGGCCTGGGGTCCCAAACCTAAGTGCTGGGGCGACACAGGCCAGGTCCTCCCTAAGCCTAAGTGCTGGGGCGCCCCAGGCCTAGGGCTCCCAAAACCTAAGGGAAAGCGGCCCCCAGACCTGCGGCTCCCTAAGCATAAGGGCTGGGGCGTCCGAGGCCTGGGGCTCCCAAGGCCTAAGGCCTGGGGCACCCTAAGCCTAAGGGCTGGGGCACCCCAGGCATGGGGCTCCAAAAGCCTAAGTGCTGGGGCGCTCCAGGCCTGGGAATCCCATAGACTAAGGGCTGAGGCTCTCCAGGCCTGGGGCTGCCAAAGCCTAAGGGCTGGGCCGCCCCATGGCTGGGTTCCCAAAGCCTAAGGGCTGGGCCGCCCTAGGCCTGGGGCTCCCAAAGCCTAAGGGCTGGGGCACACCAGGCCTTGGGCTCCTTAATCCTAAGGGCTGGGGAGTCCAAGTCCTAGGGCTCCCTAAGCCTAAAGCCTGGGGGGCCCACCTGGGGCTGCCTTATCCGAAGTGCTGGGGTGCCCAGGCCTGGGGCTCCCTAAGCCTAAAGGCTGGGGCGCCCCAGGCCTTGGGCTCCCTAAGTCTAAGGGCTGGGGCACCGCAAGACTTGGCTCCCGAAGCCTAAGGGCTGGGGCGCCCCAGGCCTGGGTCTCCCAAAGACTAAGGACTGGGGCTCCCCAGGCCTGGGTCTCGCACAGCCTAAGGGCTGTGGCGCCCCAGGCCTGGGGCTCCCTAAGCCTAAAGTCTCCCAAGCCAGGGGCTCCCTAAGCCTACGTGTTGGGGCGCCCCGGGCCTGGGGCTTCCTAAGCCTAAGGACTGGGGCGCAACAAGCCTGGGGCTCCCAAAGCCAAAGGGCTGGGGCGCCCCAGGCCTGGGGCTCCCAAATCCTAAGGGCTGGGGCGCCCCAGGCCTGGAGCTACCAAAGCCTAAGGGCTGGGAAGCCACGGGCCTGGGACGCCCTAAGCCTAAGGGCTAGGGCGCCCCAGCCTGGTTTACCAAAGCCTACGGGCTGGGGCGCCCCAGGACTGGGGTTCCAAAGCCTAAGGGCAGGGGAACCCCAGGCCTTATGTCCCAAAGCTTAAGGGATGGGGCGACCCAGGCCTAGGGTTCCCAAAGCCTAATGCCTGGAGCTCGCTAAGCCTAAGGGCTGGGGCGCCCCAGGCACGGGGCTCCCAAAGCCTAAGGGCTGGGGCGCCCCAGGCCTAGGGTTCCCAAAGCCTAAGGCCTGGGGCTCACTAAGCCTAAGGGCTGGGGCGCGCCAGGCCTGGGGCTCCCAAAGCCTAAGGGCTGGGGTGCCCCAGGCCTGGGGCTCCCAAATCCTAAGGTCTGGGGCGCCCCAGGCCTGGAGCTACCAAATGCTAAGGGCTGGGGTGCCACGGGCCTGGGACGCCCTAAGCCTAAGGGCTGGGGCGCCCCAGCCTGGGGCTACCAAAGCCTACGGGCTGGGGCGCCCCAGGACTGGGGTTCCAAAGCCTAAGGGATGGGGCACCCCAGGCCTTATGTCCCAAAGATTAAGGGATGGGGCGACCCCGGCCTGGGCCTCCCTAAGACTAAGGGCTATGGCGCCCCAGGACTGGGGCTCCCTAAGACTAAAGTCTGGGGCGCTCCAAGCCTGGGCTCCCTAAGCCTAAGTGTTGGGGTGCCCCGGGCCTGGGGCTCCCAAAGCCTAAGAGCTGCGGCGCCCCAGGCACGCGGCTCCCAAAGCCTAACGGCTGGGGCGCCCCAGGCCTAGGGTTCCCAAAGCCTAAGGCCTGGGGCTCGCTAAGCCTAAGGGCTGGGGCGCCCCAGGCATGGGGCCCCCAAAGCCTAAGGGCTGGGGCGCCCCATGCCTGGGGCTCCCAAATCCAAAGGGCTGGGGCGACACAGGCCAGGTCCTCCCTTATCCTAAGGGTTGGGGCGCCCCAGGCCTGGGGCTCCCAAAACCAAAGGGAAAGGGGCCCCCACACCTGCGGCTCCCAAAGCCTAAGGGCTCTGGCGCCCCAGGCCTGAGGCTCCCAAATCCTAAGGGCTGGGGCGCCCCGGGCCTGGGGCTCCCTAAGCCTAAGAGCTAGGGCACCTCAGGCCTGGGCCTCCCAAAGCCTAAGGGCTGGGGTGCCACGGGCTTGGGCACCCTAAGCCTAAGGCTGGGGCACCCCGGGCCTGGGGCTCCCAAAGCCTAAGGGCCGAAACGCCCCGGGCCTGGGGCTCCCAAAGCCTAAGGGCTGGAGAGCCACGAGCCTGGGGCTCCCTAAGCCTAAGGGCTGGGGCAGCCCAGGCCTGGGGCTCCAAAGCCTAAGGGCTGGGGAGCCCCGGGCCTGGGGCTCCCTTCGCCTAAGGGCTGGGACGCCCAGGCCTGGAGCTCCCTAAGCCTAAGTGCTGGGGGCCCCTGGCCAGGTGCTCCCTAAGCCTAAGGGCTATGGCGCCCCAGGACTAGGGTCCCAAATCCTAATGCTGGGGCTCCCCAGGCCTGGCGCTCTCAAAGCCTAAAGGCTGGGGCACCACAGGCCTGGGGCTCTCTAAGACTAAGGGCTAGGGCGCCCCAGGTCTGGGGCTCCCGAAGCCTAAGGGCTGGGGCGCCCCAGGACAGGAGTCCCAAATCCTAAGGGCTGGGGCACTCCAGGCCTGGGGCTCCCAAAGCCTATGGGCTGGGGCGCGCCAGGCCTGGCGCTCTCAAAACCTAAAGGCTGGGGCGCCACAGGCCTGGGGCTCCCTAAGCCTAAGGGCTGGGTTGCCCCAGACTTGGGGCTCCCAAAGCCTAAGGGCTGGGGCGCCCCAACCTGGGACTCCCAAAGCCTAAGGACTGGGCAGCCCCAGGCTTGGGTTCCCAAAGCCTAAGGGCTGGGGCGCCCTAGGCCTGGGGCTCTCAAAGCCTAAGGGCTGGGGCAGCCCAGGCCTGGGTCTCCCTAATCCTAAGGGCTGGGGAGTCCACGGCCTAGGGCTCTCTAAGCCTAAAGGCTGGGGCGCCCACCTGGGGCTCCCTTATCCTAAGTGCTGGGGCGCCCAGGCCTGTGGCTCCCTAAGCCTAAGGGCTGGGGCGCCCCAAGCCTAAGTGTTGGGGCGCTCCGGGCCTGGGGCTTCCTAAGTATTAAGGACTGGAGCGCAACAAGCCTGGGGCTCCCAAAGCCAAAGGGCTGGGGCGCCCCAGGCACGGGGCTACCAAAGCCTACGGGCTGCGGCGCCCCAGGCACGGGGCTACCAAAGCCTACGGGCTGCGGCGCCCCAGGACTGGGGTTCCAAAGCCTAAGGGCTGGGGCACCCCAGGCCTTAGGTCCCAAAGCCTAAATGATGGGGCGACCAAGGCCTGGGCCTCCCTAAGACTAAGGGCTGTGGCGCCCCAGGACTGGGGCTCCCTAAGACTAAAGTCTCGGGCACTCCAGGCCTGGGCTCCCTAAGCCTAAGGGCTGGGGCGCCCCAGGCCTGGGACTCCCAAAGCCTTAGGCCAGGGGCGCCCCAGGCCTGGGGCTCCCTAAGCCTATGGCCAGGGGCGCCCCAGGCCTGGGGCTCCCTAAGCCCAAAGGCTGGGGCGCCCCAAAACTGGGCCTCCCTAAGCCTAAGTGTTGGGGCGCCCCGGGCCTGGGCCTTCCTAAGCCTAAGAACTGGGGCGCAACAAGCCTGGGGCTCCCAAAGCCAAAGGGCTGGGGCACCCCAGGCACGGGGCTGCCAAAGGCTAAGGGCTGGGGCGACCCAGCCTGGGGCTACCAAAGCCTACGGGCTGGGGCGCCCCAGGACTGGGGTTCCAAAGCCTAAGGGCTGGGGCACCCCAGGCCTTAGGTCCCAAAGACTAAGGCATGGGGCAACCAAGGCATGGGCCTCCCTAAGACTAAGGGATGTGGCGCCCCAGGACTGGGGCTCCCTAAGACTAAAGTCTGGGGCGCTGCAGGCCTTGGCTCCCTAAGCCTAAGGTCTGGGGCGCCTCAGGCCCAGGGGCTCCCAAAGCCAAAGGGCTGGGAAGGCCTGGGCCTGTGGCTCCCTAAGCCTAAGTGTTGGGGCGCTCCAGGCCTGGGGCTTCCTAAGCCTAAGGACTGGGGCGCCACAAGCCTGGGGCTCCCAAAGCCTAAGAGCTGCGGCACCCCTGGCACGGGGCTCCCAAAGCCTAAGGGCTGGGGCGCCCCAGGCCTGGGGCTCCCAAAACCAAAGGGCTGGGGCGACACAGTCCAGGTCCTCCCTTATCCTAATGGTTGGGGCGCCCCAGGCCTGGGGCTCCCAAAACCTAAGGGAAAAGGGCCCCCAGACCGGCGTCTCCCAAATCCTAAGGGCTCTGGCGCCCCAGGCCTGAGGCTCAAAATCCTAATGGTTGGGGCGCCCCGGGCCTGGGGCTCCCAAAACCGAAGGGAAAGGAGCGCCCCAGACCTGGGGCTCAAAAAGCCTAAGGGCTCGGGCGCCCGAGGCCTGGGGCTCCCAAATCCTAAGGGCCTGAGCGCCCCAGGCCTAGGGCTCCCAATGAATAAGGGCTGGGGAGCCCCTGGCCTAGAGCTCCATAAGCCTAAGGGCTGGGGCTCCCCAGGCCTGGGGCTCCCAAAGCCTAAGGGCTGGGGTTCCCCAGGCCTGGGGCTCCCTAAGCCTAAAGGCTTGGGCTCCCCAGGCCTGGAGCTCGCTAAGCCTAAGGGCTGGGTCGCCGCAGGCCTAGGGTTCCCAAACCTAAGGGCTGGGGTGCCCCAGGCCTGGGGCTCCCTAAGCCTAAGGGTTGGGGCGCCCCAGGCCTGAGTCTCGCTAAGCCTAAGTGATGGGGCGTCCCCGGCCTCGGCCTCCCTAAGCCTAAGGGCTGGGTCTCCCCAGGCCTAGGGCTCCCTTAGCCTAAGGTCTGGGGTGCCCCCGGCTTGGGGCTCCCTAAGCCTAAGGGATGGGGTGCTCCAGGCCGGGCGCTCCCTAAGCCTAAGGGCTGGGGCGTCCCAGGCCGGGGGCTCCTAAGGCTAAGGGCTGGGGCGCCCCAAGCAGGGGCTCATTAGCCAATGGGCTGGGGCGCCACAGGCCTGGGGTTCTCTAAGAATAAGGGCTGGGGCGCCCCAGGCCTTGTGCGCCCTAAGCCTACGGGCTGGGGTGCCCCAGGCCTGGGGCTCCCTAAGTGTAAGGGCTGAGGCCCCCCAGGCCTGGGGTTCCAAAGCCTAAGGGCTGGGGCAACCCAGGCCAAGGGCTCCCTAAGCCTAAGGGCTGGGGCTCCCCATGCCTTCGGCTCCCTAAGCCTAAGGGCTGGGGCGCCCCAAGCCTGGTGTTCCAAAGCCTAAGTGCTGGGGCGCCCCAGGCCTGGGGTCCCAAACCTAAGTGCTGGGGCGACACAGGCCAGGTCCTCCCTAAGCCTAAGGGCTGGGGCGCCCCAGGCCTAGGGCTCCCAAAACCTAAGGGAAAGCGGCCCCCAGACCTGCGGCTCCCTAAGCCTAAGGGCTGGGGCGCCCCAGGCCTGGGGCTCCCAAGGCCTAAGGCCAGGGGCGTCCCATGCCTGGGGCACCCTAAGCCTAAGGGCTGGGGCACCCCAGGCATGGGGCTCCAAAAGCCTAAGTGCTGGGGCGCTCCAAACCTGGGAATCCCAAAGACTAAGGGCTGAGGCTCTCCAGGCCTGGGGCTGCCAAAGCCTAAGGGCTGGGCCGCCCCATGGCTGGGTTCCCAAAGCCTAAGGGCTGGGGCGCCCTAGGCCTGGGGCTCCCAAAGCCTAAGGGCTGGGGCACACCAGGCCTGGGGCTCCTTAATCCTAAGGGCTGGGGATTCCAAATCCTAGGGCTCCCTAAGCCTAAAGGCTGGGGGGCCCACCTGGGGCTGCCTTATCCGAAGTGCTGGGGTGCCCAGGCCTGGGGCTCCCTAAGCCTAAAGGCTGGGGCGCCCCAGGCCTTGGGCTCCCTAAGTCTAAGGGCTGGGGCACCCCAAGACTTGGCTCCCGAAGCTTAAGGGCTGGGGCGCCCCAGGCCTGGGTCTCCCAAAGACTAAGGACTGGGGCTCCCCAGGCCTGGGCCTCCCACAGCCTAAGGGCTGTGGCGCCCCAGGCCTGGGGCTCCCTAAGCCTAAAGTCTCCCAAGCCAGGGGCTCCCTAAGCCTACGTGTTGGGGCGCCCCGGGCCTGGGGCTTCCTAAGCCTAAGGACTGGGGCGCAACTAGCCTGGGGCTCCCAAAGCCAAAGGGCTGGGGCGCCCCAGGCCTGGGGCTCCCAAATCCTAAGGGCTGGGGCGCCCCAGGCCTGGAGCTACCAAAGCCTATGGGCTGGGAAGCCACGGGCCTGGGACGCCCTAAACCTAAGGGCTAGGGCGCCCCAGCCTGGTTTACCAAAGCCTACGGGCTGGGGCGCCACAGGACTGGGGTTCCAAAGCCTAAGGGCAGGGGAACCCCAGGACTTATGTCCCAAAGCTTAAGGGATGGGGCGACCCAGGCCTAGGGTTCCCAAAGCCTAATGCCTGGAGCTAGCTAAGCCTAAGGGCTGGGGCGCCCCAGGCCTGGGGCTCCCAAAGCCTAAGGGCTGGGGCACCCCAGGCACGGGGCTCCCAAAGCCTAAGGGCTGGGGCGCCCCAGGCCTAGGGTTCCCAAAGCCTAAGGCCTGGGGCTCACTAAGCCTAAGGGCTGGGGCGCGCCAGGCCTGGGGCTCCCAAAGCCTAAGGGCTGGGGCGCCCCAGGCCTGGGGCTCCCAAATCCTAAGGTCTGGGGCAACCCAGGCCTGGAGCTACCAAATGCTAAGGGATGGGGCGCAACGGGCCTGGGATGCCCTAAGCCTAAGGGCTGGGGCGCCCCAGCCTGGGGCTACCAAAGCCTACAGGCTGGGGCGCCCCAGGACTGGGGATCCAAAGCCTAAGGGATGGGGCACCCCAGGGTTATGTCCCAAAGATTAAGGGATGGGGCGACCCCGGCCTGGGCCTCCCTAAGACTAAGGGCTATGGCGCCCCAGGACTGGGGCTCCCTAAGACTAAAGTCTGGGGCGCTCCAAGCCTGGGCTCCCTAAGCCTATGTGTTGGGGCGCCCCGGGCCTGGGGCTCCCAAAGCCTAAGAGCTGCGGCGCCCCAGGCACGTGACTCCCAAAGCCTAAGGGCTGGGGCGCCCCAGGCCTAGGGTTCCCAAAGCCTAAGGCCTGGGGCTCGCTAAGCCTAAGGGCTGGGGCGCCCCAGGCATGGGGCCCCCAAAGCCTAAGGGCTGGGGCGCCCCATGCCTGGGGCTCCCAAATCCAAAGGGCTGGGGCGACACAGGCCAGGTCCTCCCTTATCCTAAGGGTTGGGGCGCCCCAGGCCTGGGGCTCCCAAAACCAAAGGGAAAGGGGCCCCCACACCTGCGGCTCCCAAAGCCTAAGGGCTCTGGCGCCCCAGGCCTGAGGCTCCCAAAACCTAAAGGCTGGGGCGCCCCGGGCCTGGGGCTCCCTAAGCCTAAGAGCTAGGGCACCTCAGGCCTTGGGCTCCCAAAGCCTAAGGGCTGGGGTGCCACGGGCTTGGGCACCCTAAGCCTAAGGCTGGGGCACCCCGGGCCTGGGGCTCCCAAAGCCTAAGGGCCGAGACGCCCCAGGCCTGGGACTCCCTAAGCTTAAGGGCTGGGGCGCCCCAGCCTTCGGCCACAAAAGCCTACGGGCTGGGGCGCCCCAGGACTGGGGTTCCAAAGCCTAAGTGCTGGGGCGCCCCAGGCCTGGGCCTCCCTAAGACTAAGGGCTGTGGTGCCCCAGGACTTGGGCTCCCAAAACCGAAGGGAAAGGGGCGCCCCAGACCTGGGGCTCAAAAAGCCTAAGGGCTCGGGCGCCCGAGGCCTGGGGCTCCCAAATCCTAAGGGCCTGAGCACCCCAGGCCTAGGGCTCCCAATGCCTAAGGGCTGGTGAGGCCCTGGCCTAGGGCTCCATAAGCCTAAGGGCTGGGGCGCCCCAGGCCTGGGGCTCCCAAAGTCTAAGGGCTGGGGTTCCCCAGGCCTTGGGCTCCCTAAGCCTAAAGGCTTGGGCTCCCCAGGCCTGGAGTTCGCTAAGCCTAAGGGCTGGGTCGCTCCAGGCCTAGGGTTCCCATGCCTAAGGGCTGGGGCGCCCCAGACCTGGGGCTCCCTAAGCCTAAGGGTTGGGGCGCCCCAGGCCTTAGGTCCCAAAGCCTAAGGGATGGGGCGACCAAGGCCTGGGCCTCCCTAAGACTAAGGGCTGTGGCGCCCCAGGACTGGGGCTCCCTAATACTAAAGTCTGGGGCACTCCAGGCATGGGCTCGCTAAGCCTAAGGGCTGGGGCGCCCCAGGACTGGGGCTTCCTAAGCCTAAGGACTGGGGCGCCACAAGCCTGGGGCTCCCAAAGCCTAAGGGCTGGGGCGCCCCAGGCCTAGGGTTGCCAAAGCCTAAGGCCTGGGGCTCGCTAAACCTAAGGGCTGGGGCGCCCCAGGCCTGGGGCTGCCAAAGCATAAGGGCTGGGGCGCCCCAGGCCTAGGGTTCCCAAAGCCTAAGGCCTGAGGCTCGCTGCCCCAGGCCTGGGGCTCCCAAAGCATAAGGGCTGGGGCGCCCCAGGCCTGGGGCTCCCTAAGCCTAAGGGCTGGGGCGCCCCAGGCCTGGGACTCCCAAAGCCTAAGGCCAGGGGCGCCCCAGGCCTGGGGCTCCCTAAGCCTATGGGCTGGGCGCCCCAGGCCTTGGCTCCCTAAGCCTAAGGGCTAGGGCGCCCCAGGCCTGGGGCTCCCTAAGCCTAAAGGCTGGGGCGTCCCAAGACTGGGCCTCCCTAAGCCTAAGTGTTGGGGCGCCCCGGGCCTGGGCCTTCCTATGCCTCAGAACTGGGGCGCAACAAGCCTGGGTCTCCCAAAGCCAAAGAGCTGGGGCGCCCCAGGCACGGGGCTGCCAAAGCCTAAGGGCTGGGGCGACCCAGCCTGGGGCTACCAAAGCCTACGGGCTGGGGCGCCCCAGGACTGGGATTCCAAAGCCTAAGGGCTGGGGCACCCCAGGCCTTAGGTCCCAAAGCCTAAGGCATGGGGCAACCAAGGCCTGGGCCTCCCTAAGACTAAGGGCTGTGGCGCCCAGGACTGGGGCTCCCTAAGACTAAAGTCTGGGGCGCTGCAGGCCTTGGCTCCCTAAGCCTAAGGACTGGGGCGCCTCAGGCCCAGGGGCTCCCAAAGCCCAAGGGCTGGGAAGCCCTGGGCCTGTGGCTCCCTAAGACTAAGTGTTGGGGCGCCCCAGGCTTGGGGCTTCCTAAGCCTAAGGACTGGGGCGCCACAAGCCTGGAGCTCCCAAAGCTTAAGAGCTGCGGCACCCCTGGCACGGGGCTCCCAAAGCCTAAGGGCTGGGGCCCCCAGGCCTGGGGCTCCCAAAACCAAAGGGCTGGGGCGACACAGGCCCAGTCCTCCCTTATCCTAATGGTTGGGGCACCCCAGGCCTGGGGCTCCCAAAACCTAAGGGAAAAGGGCGCCCAGACCGGCATCTCCCAAATCCTAAGGGCTCGGGTGCCCAGGCCTGAGGCTCAAAATCCTAATGGTTGGGGCGCCCCGGGCCCGGGGCTCCCAAAGCCTAAGGGCTGGGGAACCCCGGACCTGGGACTCCCAACCTAAGGGCTGGGGCGCCCCAGCCTGGGGCTACCAAAGCCTAAGTGCCGGGGCGCCCCGAGCCTGGGACTCCCTAAGCCTATGGGCTGGGGTGCCCCAGCCTGGGGCTACCAAAGCCTACGGGCTGGGGCGCCCCAGGACTGGGGTTCCAAAGCCTAAGGGCTGGGACGCCCCAGGCCTGGGCCTCCCTAAGACTAAGGGCTGTGGCGCCACAGGACTGGGGCTCCCAAAACCGAAGGGAAAGGGGCGCCCCAGACCTGGGGCTCAAAAAGCCTAAGGGCTCGGGCGCCCGAGGCCTGGGGCTCCCAAATCCTAAGGCCTGAGCGCCCGAGGCTTAGGGGTCCCAATGAATAAGGGCTGGGGAGCCCCTGGCCTAGGGCTCCATAAGCCTAAGGGCTGGGGCTCCCCAGGCCTGGGGCTCCCAAAGCCTAAGGGCTGGGGTTCCCCAGGCCTGGGGCTCCCTAAGCCTAAAGGCTTGGGCTCCCCAGGCCTGGAGCTCGCTAAGCCTAAGGGCTGGGTCGCCGCAGGCCTAGGGTTCCCAAACCTAAGGGCTGGGGTGCCCCAGGCCTGGGGCTCCCTAAGCCTAAGGGTTGGGGCGCCCCAGGCCTGAGTCTCGCTAAGCCTAAGTGATGGGGCGTCCCCGGCCTCGGCCTCCCTAAGCCTAAGGGCTGGGTCACCCCAGGCCTAGGGCACCCTTAGCCTAAGGTCTGGGGTGCCCCCGGCTTGGGGCTCCCTAAGCCTAAGGGATGGGGTGCTCCAGGCCGGGGGCTCCCTAAGCCTAAGGGCTGGGCGTCCCAGGCCGGGGGCTCCTAAGGCTAAGGGCTGGGGCGCCCCAAGCAGGGGCTCATTAGCCAATGGGCTGGGGCGCCACAGGCCTGGGGTTCTCTAAGAATAAGGGCTGGGGCGCCCCAGGCCTTGTGCGCCCTAAGCCTACGGGCTGGGGTGCCCCAGGCCTGGGGCTCCCTAAGTCTAAGGGCTGAGGCCCCCCAGGCCTGGGGTTCCAAAGCCTAAGGGCTGGGGCAACCCAGGCCAAGGGCTCCCTAAGCCTAAGGGCTGGTGCTCCCCATGCCTTCGGCTCCCTAAGCCTAAGGGCTGGGGCGCCCCAAGCCTGGTGTTCCAAATCCTAAGTGCTGGGGCGCCCCAGGCCTGGGGTCCCAAACCTAAGTGCTGGGGCGACACAGGCCAGGTCCTCACTAAGCCTAAGGGCTGGGGCGCCCCAGGCCTAGGGCTCCCAAAACCTAAGGGAAAGCGGCCCCCAGACCTGCGGCTCCCTAAGCCTAAGGGCTGGGGCGCCCCAGGCCTGGGGCTCCCTAAGCCTAAGGGCTGGGGCACCCCAGGCATGGGGCTCCAAAAGCCTAAGTGCTGGGGTGCTCCAGGCCTGGGAATCCCAAAGACTAAGGGCTGAGGCTCTCCAGGCCTGGGGCTGCCAAAGCCTAAGGGCTGGGGTGTCCCAGACCTGGGGCTCCCAAAGCCTAAGGGCTGGGGCGCCTCAGACCTGGGACTCCCAGAGCCTAAGGGCTGGGCCGCCCCATGGCTGGGTTCCCAAAGCCTAAGGGCTGGGGCGCCCTAGGCCTGGGGCTCCCTAATCCTAAGGGCTGGGGAGTCCAAGGCCTAGGGCTCCCTAAGCCTAAAGGCTGGGGGTCCCACCTGGGGCTGCCTTATCCGAAGTGCTGGGGTGCCCAGGCCTGGGGCTCCCTAAGCCTAAAGGCTGGGGCGCCCAAGGACTTGGGCTCCCTAAGTCTAAGGGCTGGGGCACCCCAAGACTTGGCTCCCAAAGCCTAAGGGCTGGGGCGCCCCAGGCCTGGGTCTCCCAAAGACTAAGGACTGGGGCTCCCCAGGCCTGGGTCTCCCACAGCCTAAGGGCTGTGGTGCCCCAGGCCTGGGGCTCCCTAAGCCTAAAGTCTCCCAAGCCAGGGGCTCCCTAAGCCTACGTGTTGGGGCACCCCGGGCCTGGGGCTTCCTAAGCCTAAGGACTGGGGCGCAACAAGCCTGGGGCTCCCAAAGCCAAAAGGCTGGGGCGCCCCAGGCCTAGGGTTCCCAAAGCCTAAGGCCTGGGGCTCGCTAAGCCTGAGGGTTGGGGCGCCCCAGGCCTGGGGCTCCCAAAGCCTAAGGGCTGGGGCGCCCCAGGACTGGGGCTCCCAAATCCTAAGGGCTGGGGCGCCCCAGGCCTGGAGCTACCAAAGCCTAAGGGCTGGGGCGCCACGGGCCTGGGACGCCCTAAGCCTAAGGGCTAGGGCGCCCCAGCCTGGTTTACCAAAGCCTACGGGCTGGGCGCCCCAGGACTGGGGTTCCAAAGCCTAAGGGCAGGGGAACCCCAGGCCTTATGTCCCTAAGCTTAAGGGATGGGGCGACCCAGGCCTAGGGTTCCCAAAGCCTAATGCCTGGAGCTCGCTAAGCCTAAGGGCTGGGGCGCCCCAGGCCTGGGGCTCCCAAAGCCTAAGGGCTGGGGCGCCCCAGGCACGGGGCTCCCAAAGCCTAAGGGCTGGGGCGCCCCAGGCCTAGGGTTCCCAAAGCATACGGCCTGGGGCTCACTAAGCCTAAGGGCTGGGGCGCGCCAGGCCTGGGGCTCCCAAAGCCTAAGGGCTGGGACGCCCCAGGCCTGGGGCTCCCAAATCCTAAGGTCTGGGGCGCCCCAGGCCTGGAGCTACCAAATGCTAAGGGCTGGGGCGCTACGGGCCTGGGACGCCCTAAGCCTAAGGGCTGGGGCGCCCCAGCCTGGGGCTACCAAAGCCTACGGGCTGGGGCGCCCCAGGACTGGGGTTCCAAAGCCTAAGGGATGGGGCACCCCAGGCCTTATGTCCCAAAGATTAAGGGATGGGCAGACCCCGGCCTGGGCCTCCCTAAGACTAAGGGCTATGGCGCCCCAGGACTGGGGCTCCCTAAGACTAAAGTCTGGGGCGCTTCAAGCCTGGGATCCCTAAGCCTAAGTGTTGGGGCGCCCCGGGCCTGGGGCTCCCAAAGCCTAAGAGCTGCGGCGCCCCAGGCACGTGGCTCCCAAAGCCTAAGGGCTGGGGCGCCCCAGGCCCAGGGTTCCCAAAGCCTAAGGCCTGGGGCTCGCTAAGCCTAAGGGCTGGGGCGCCCCAGGCATGGGGCCCCCAAAGCCTAAGGGCTGGGGCGCCCCATGCCTGGGGCTCCCAAATCCAAAGGGCTGGGGCGACACAGGCCAGGTCCTCCCTTATTCTAAGGGTTGGGGCGCCCCAGGCCTGGGGCTCCCTAAGTCTAAGGGCTGAGGCGCCACAGGCCTGGGGTTCCAAAGCCTAAGGGCTGGGGCAACCCAGGCCAAGGGCTCCCTAAGCCTAAGGGCTGGGGCTCCCCATGCCTTCGGCTCCCTAAGCCTAAGGGCTGGGGCGCCCCAAGTCTGGTGTTCCAAAGCCTAAGTGCTGGGGCGCCCCAGGCCTGGGGTCCCAAACCTAAGTGCTGGGGCGACACAGGCCAGTTCCTCCCTAAGCCTAAGGGCTGGGGCGCCCCAGGCCTAGGGCTCCCAAAACCTAAGGGAAAGCGGCCCCCAGACCTGCGGCTCCCTAAGCCTAAGGGCTGGGGCGCCCCAGGCCTGGGGCTCCCAAGGCCTAAGGCCTGGGGCGCCCCATGCCTGGGGCACCCTAAGCCTAAGGGCTGGGGCACCCCAGGCATGGGGCTCCAAAAGCCTAAGTGCTGGGGCGCTCCAGGCCTGGGAATCCCAAAGACTAATGGCCGAGGCTCTCCAGGCCTGGGGCTGCCAAAGCCTAAGGGCTGGGGTGTCCCAGACCTGGGGCTCCCAAAGCCTAAGGGCTGGGCTGCCCCATGCCTGGGTTCCCAAAGCCTAAGGGCTGGGGCACACCAGGCCTGGGACTCCCTAATCCTAAGGGCTGGGGAGTCCAATTCCTAGGGCTCCCTAAGCCTAAAAGCTGGGGGTCCCACCTGGGGCTGCCTTATCCGAAGTGCTGGGGTGCCCAGGCCTGGAGCTCCCTAAGCCTAAAGGCTGGGGCGCCCCAGGCCTTGGGCTCCCTAAGTCTAAGGGCTGGGGCACCCCAAGACTTGGCTCCCGAAGCCTAAGGGCTGGGGCGCCCCAGGCCTGGGTCTCCCAAAGACTAAGGACTGGGGCTCCCCAGGCCTGGGTCTCCCACAGCCTAAGGGCTGTGGCGCCCCAGGCCTGGGGCTCCCTAAGCCTAAAATCTCCCAAGCCAGGGGCTCCCTAAGCCTACGTGTTGGGGCACCCCGGGCCTGGGGCTTCCTAAGCCTAAGGACTGGGGCGCAACAAGCCTGGGGCTCCCAAAGCCAAAGAGCTGGGGCGCCCCAGGCCTAGGGTTCCCAAAGCCTAAGGCCTGGGGCTCGCTAAGCCTGAGGGTTGGGGCGCCCCAGGCCTGGGGCTCCCAAATCCTAAGGGCTGGGGCGCCCCAGGCCTGGAGCTACCAAAGCCTAAGGGCTGTGGCGCCACGGGCCTGGGACGCCCTAAGCCTAAGGGCTAGGGCGCCCTAGCCTGGTTTACCAAAGCCTACGGGCTGGGCGCCCCAGGACTGGGGTTCCAAAGCCTAAGGGCAGGGGAACCCCAGGCCTTATGTCCCAAAGCTTAAGGGATGCGGCGCCCCAGGCCTAGGGTTCCCAAAGCCTAAGGCCTGGGGCTCACTAAGCCTAAGGGCTGGGGCGCCCCAGGCCTGGGGCTCCCAAAGCCTAAGGGCTGGGGTGCCCCAGGCCTGGGGCTCCCAAAGCCTAAGGGCTGGGGTGCCCCAGGCCTGGGGCTCCCAAATCCTAAGGTCTGGGGCGCCCCAGGCCTGGAGCTACCAAATGCTAAGGGCTGGGGCGCCACGGGCCTGGGACGCCCTAAGCCTAAGGGCTGGGGCGCCCCAGCCTGGGGCTACCAAAGCCTACGGGCTGGGGCGCCCCAGGACTGGGGTTCCAAAGCCTAAGGGATGGGGCACCCCAGGCCTTATGTCCCAAAGATTAAGGGATGGGGCGACCCCGGCCTGGGCCTCCCTAAGACTAAGGGCTATGGCGCCCCAGGACTGGGGCTCCCTAAGACTAAAGTCTGGGGCGCTCCAAGCCTGGGCTCCCTAAGCCTAAGTGTTGGGGCGCCCCGGGCCTGGGGCTCCCAAAGCCTAAGAGCTGCGGCGCCCCAGGCACGCAGCTCCCAAAGCCTAAGGGCTGGGGCGCCCCAGGCCTAGGGTTCCCAAAGCCTAAGGCCTGGGGCTCGCTAAGCCTAAGGGCTGGGGCGCCCCAGGCATGGGGCCCCCAAAGCCTAAGGGCTGGGGCGCCCCATGCCTGGGGCTCCCAAATCCAAAGGGCTGGGGCAACACCGGCCAGGTCCTCCCTTATCCTAAGGGTTGGGGCGCCCCAGGCCTGTGGCTCCCAAAATCTAAGGGAAAGGGGCCCTCACACCTGCGGCTCCCAAAGCCTAAGGGCTCTGGCGCCCCAGGCCTGAGGTTCCCAAATCCTAAGGGCTGGGGCGCCCTGGGCCTGGGGCTCCCTAAGCCTAAGAGCTAGGGCACCTCAGGCCTGGGTCTCCCAAAGCCTAAGGGCTGGGGTGCCATGGGCTTGGGCACCCTAAGCCTAAGGCTGGGGCACCCCGGGCCTGGGGTTCCCAAAGCATAAGGACCGAGACGCCCCGGGCCTGGGACTCCCTAAGCCTAAGGGCTGGGGCGCCCCAGCCTTCGGCAACAAAAGCCTACGGGCTGGGGCGCCCCAGGACTGGGGCTCCCTTATCCTAAGTGCTGGGGCGCCCAGGCCTGGGACTCCCTAAGCCTAAGTGCTGGGGCCCCCCAGGCCTTGGACTCCCAAAGCTTATGGCCTGGGGCGCCCCAGGCCTTGGGCTCCATAAGTCTAAAGGCTGGGGCACCCCAAGACTTGGCTCCCGAAGCCTAAGGGCTGGGGTGCCCCAGGCCTAGGGTTCCCAAAGCCTAAGGCCTGGGGCTCGCTAAACCTAAGGGCTGGGGCGCCCCAGGCCTGGGGCTCCCAAACCCTAAGGGCTGGGGCGCCCCAGGCCTGGGCCTCCCAAAGCCTAAGGGCTGGGGCGCCCCAGGCCTAGGGCTCCCTAAGCCTAAGTGCTGGGGCGCCCCTGGCCAGGTGCTTCCCAAGCCTAAGGGCTGTGGCGCCCCAGGATTGGGGTCCCAAATCCTAAGTGTTGGGGCACTCCAAGTCTAGGGCTCCCAAAGCCTAAGCGCTGGGGCGTGCCAGGCCTGGCGCTCTCAAAGCCTAAAGGCTGGGGCGCCACAGACCTGGGGCTCCCTAAGCCTAAAGGCTGGGGTGTCACGGGCTTGGGGCACCCTAAGCTTAAGGCTGGGGCGCACACCTGGGGCTCCCTTATCCTAAGTGCTGGGGCGCCCAGGCCTGGGGCTCCCTAAGCCTAAGGGCTGGGGCGCCCCAGGCCTGGGACGCCCAAAGCCTATGGCCTGGGGCTCGCTAAGCCTAAGGGCTCAGGCGCCCTAGGCTTGGGGCTCCCAAAGCCTAAGGGCTGGGGCACCCCAGGCCTTAGGTCCCAAAGCCTAAGGATGGGGCGACCAAGGCCTGGGCCTCCCTAAGACTAAGGGCTGTGGCGCCCCAGGACTGTGGCTCCCTAAGACTAAAGGCTGGGGCACTCCAGGCCTGGGGCTCCTTAAGCCTAAAGGCTGGGGCTCCCCAGACCTGGAGTTCGCTAAGCCTAAGGGCTGGGTCGCTCCAGGCCTAGGGTTCCCAAGCCTAAGGGCTGGGGCACCCCAGGCCTAGGGCTCCCTAAGCCTAAGGGTTGGGGCGCCCCAGGCCTGGGTCTCGCTAATCCAAAGGGATGGGGCGCCCCTGGCCTGGGGCTCCCAAAGCCCAAACGCTGGGGCGCCCCAGGCATGGGGCAACCAAAGCCTAAGGGCTGGGGTGCCCCTGGCCTGGGGCTCCCAAAGCCTAAGGGCTGGGGAGCCTCAGACCTGGGACTCCCAAAGCCTAAGGTCTGGGCCGCCCCAGGGCTGGGTTCCCAAAGCCTAAGGGCTCGGGCGCCCTAGGCTTGGGGCTCCCAAAGCCTAAGGGCTGGGGCACCCCAGGCCTGGGTCTCCCTAATCCTAAGGCCTGGGGAGTCCAAGGCCTAGGGCTCCCTAAGCCTAAAGGCAGGGGCGCCCACTTGGGGCTCCCTTATCCTAAGTGCTGGGGCGCCCAGGCCTGGGGCTCCCTAAATCTAAGGGCTGGGGCGCCCCAGGCCTGGGACTCCCAAAGCCTATGGCCTGGGGCTCGCTAAGCCTAAGGGCTCGGGCGCCCTAGGCTTGGGGCTCCCAAAGCATAAGGGCTGGGGCACCCCAGGCCTTAGGTCCCAAAGCCTAAGGATGGGGCGACCAAGGCCTGGGCCTCCCTAAGACTAAGGGCTGTGGCGCCCCAGGACTGGGGCTCTCTAAGGCTAAAGTCTGGGGCACTCCAGGCCTGGGGCTCCTTAAGCCTAAAGGCTGGGGCTCCCCAGGCCTGGAGTTCGCTAAGCCTAAGGACTGGGTCGCTCCAGGCCTAGGGTTCCCAAGCCTAAGGGCTGGGGCGCCCCAGGCCTAGGGCTCCCTAAGCCTAAGGGTTGGGGCGCCCCAGGCCTGGGTTCGCTAATCCAAAGGGATGGGGCGCCCCAGGCCAGGGGCTCCCAAAGCCTAAACGCTGGGGCGCCCCAGGCATGGGGCTACCAAAGCCTAAGGGCTGGGGGGCCCCAAATCCTAATGCTGGGGCGCCCCAGGCCTGGCGCACTCAAAGCCTAAAGGCTGGGGCGCCACAGGCCTGGGGCTCCCTAAGACTAATGGCTGGGGTGCCCAGGCCTGGGGCTCCCGAAGCCTAAGGGCTGGGGCGCCCCAGGCCTGGGGCTCCCTAAGCCTAAGTGCTGGGGCGCCCCTGGCCAGGTGCTCCCTAAGCCTAAGGGCTGTGGCGCCCCAGGACTGGGGTCCCAAATCCTAAGGGCTGGGGCACTCCAGGCCTGGGGCTCCCAAAGCCTATGGGCTGGGGCGCCCAAGACCTGGGACTCCCAAAGCCTAAGAGCTGGGCCGCCCCAGGCCTGGGTCTGCCTAATCCTAACGGCTGGGGAGTCCACGGCCTAGGGCTCCCTAAGCCTAAAGGCTGGGGCGCCCACCTAGGGCTCCCTTATCCTAAGTTCTGGGGCGCCCAGGCCTGGGGCTCCCTAAGCCTAAGGGCTGGGGCGCCCCAGGCCTGGGACTCACAAAGCCTATGGCCTGGGGCTCGCTAAGCCTAAGTGTTGGGCCGCCCCAGCCTGGGGCTTCCTAAGCTGAAGGACTGGGGTGCAACAAGCCTGGGGTTCCCAAAGCCAAAGGGCTGGGGCGCACCAGGCACGGGGCTACCATAGCCTACGGGCTGGGGCGCCCCAGGACTGGGGTTCCAAAGCCTAAGGGCTGGGGCACCCCAGGCCTTAGGTCCCAAAGCCTAAGGATGGGGCGACCAAGGCCTGGGACTCCCTAAGACTAAGGGCTGTGGCGCCCCAGGACTGGGGCTCCCTAAGACTAAAGTCTGGGGCACGCCAGGCCTGTGGCTCCTTAAACCTAAAGGCTGGGGCTCCCCAGGCCTGGAGTTCGCTAAGCCTAAGGGCTGGGTCGCTCCAGGCCTAGGGTTCCCAAGCCTAAGAGCTGGGGCGCCCCAGGCCTAGGGCTCCCTAAGCCTAAGGGTTGGGGCGACCCAGGCCTGGGTCTCGCTAATCCAAAGGGATGGGGCACACCAGGCCTGGGGCTCCCAAAGCCTAAACGCTGGGGCGCCCCAGGCATGGGGCTACCTAAGCCTAAGGGCTGGGGCGCCCCTGGCCTGGGGCTCCCAAAGCCTAAGGCCTGGGGCGCCACAGACCTGGGGCTCCATAAGCCTAAGGGCTGGGTTGCCCCAGACCTGGGGCTCCCAAAGCCTAAGGGCTGGGGCGCCTCAGACCTGGGACTCCCAAAGCATAAGGTCTGGGCCGCCCCAGGGCTGGGTTCCCAAAGCCTAAGGGCTCGGGCGCCCTAGGCTTGGGGTTCCCAAAGCCAAAGGGCTGGGGCACCCCAGGCCTGGGTCTCCCTAATCCTAAGGGCTGGGGAGTCCAAGGCCTAGGGCTCCCTAAGCCTAAAGGCTGGGGCGCCCACCTGGGGCTCCCTTATCCTAAGTGCTGGGGCGCCCAGGCCTGGGGCTCCCTAAGCCTAAGGGCTGGGGCGCCCCAGGCCTGGGACTCACAAAGCCTATGGCCTGGGGCTCGCTAAGCCTAAGGGCTGGGGCGCCCCAGGCCTCGGGCTCCCAAAGCCTAAGGGCTGGGGCGCCCCAGGCCTGGGCCTCCCAAAGCCTAAGGGCTGGGGCGCCCCAGGCCTGGAGCTACCAAAGCTAAGGGCTGGGGCGCCCCAAGCCTGAGGCTCCATAAGCCTAAGTGCTGGGGCGCCCCTGGCCAGGTGCTTCCTAAGCCTAAGGGCTGTGGCGCCCCAGGATTGGGTCCCAAATCCTAAGTGCTGGGGCACTCCAGGCCTGGGGCTCCCAAAGCCTAAGCGCTGGGGCGCGCCAGGCCTGGCGCTCTCAAAGCCTTAAGGCTGGGACGCCACAGGCCTGGGGCTCCCTAAGCTAAGGGCTGGGTTGCCCCAGACCTGGGGCTCCCAAAGCCTAAGGGCTGGGGCGCCCCAGACCTGGGACTCCCAAAGCCTAAGGGCTGGGCCGCCCCAGGCCTGGGTTCCCAAAGCCTAAGGCCTGGGGCGCCCTAGGCCTGGGGCTCCCAAAGCCTAAGGGCTGGGGCACCCCAGGCCTGGGGCTCCCTAATCCTAAGGGTTAGGGAGTCCAAGGCCTAGGGCTCCCTAAGCCTAAAGGCTGGGGTGCCCACCTGGGGCTCCCTTATCCTAAGTGCTGGGGCGCCCAGGCCTGGGTCTCCCTAAGACTAAGGGCTGGGGCACCCCAGGCCAGGGACTCCCAAAGCCTAATGCCTGGGGCGCCTCAGGCCTGGGGCTCCCTAAGCCTAAGGGCTGGGGCACCCTGGCCTTGGCCCCTAAGACTAAGGGCTGGGGCACCCCAGGCCAGGGACTCCCAAAGCCTAATGCCTGGGGCGCCTCAGGCCTGGGGCTCCCAAAGCCTAAGGGCTGGGGCACCCCAGGCCTGAGTCTCCCTAATCCTAAGGCCTGGGGAGTCCAAGGCCTAGGGCTCCCTAAGCCTAAAGGCAGGGGCGCCCACTTGGGGCTCCCTTATCCTAAGTGCTGGGGCGCCCAGGCCTGGGGCTCCCTAAATCTAAGGGCTGGGGCGCCCCAGGCCTGGGACTCCCAAAGCCTATGGCCTGGGGCTCGCTAAGCCTAAGGGCTCGGGCGCCCTAGGCTTGGGGCTCCCAAAGCATAAGGGCTGGGGCACCCCAGGCCTTAGGTCCCAAAGCCTAAGGATGGGGCGACCAAGGCCTGGGCCTCCCTAAGACTAAGGGCTGTGGCGCCCCAGGACTGGGGCTCTCTAAGGCTAAAGTCTGGGGCACTCCAGGCCTGGGGCTCCTTAAGCCTAAAGGCTGGGGCTCCCCAGGCCTGGAGTTCGCTAAGCCTAAGGGCTGGGTCGCTCCAGGCCTAGGGTTCCCAAGCCTAAGGGCTGGGGCGCCCCAGGCCTAGGGCTCCCTAAGCCTAAGGGTTGGGGCGCCCCAGGCCTGGGTTCGCTAATCCAAAGGGATGGGGCGCCCCAGGCCAGGGGCTCCCAAAGCCTAAACGCTTGGGCGCCCCAGGCCTGGCGCACTCAAAGCCTAAAGGCTGGGGCGCCACAGGCCTGGGGCTCCCTAAGACTAATGGCTGGGGTGCCCACGCCTGGGGCTCCCGAAGCCTAAGGGCTGTGGCGCCCCAGGCCTGGGGCTCCCTAAGCCTAAGTGCTGGGGCGCCCCTGGCCAGGTGCTCCCTAAGCCTAAGGGCTGTGGCGCCCCAGGACTGGGGTCCCAAATCCTAAGGGCTGGGGCACTCCAGGCCTGGGGCTCCCAAAGCCTATGGGCTGGGGCGCGCCAGGCCTGGCGCTCTCAAAGCCTAAAGGCTGGGGCCCCACAGGCCTGGGGCTCCCTAAGCCTAAGGGCTGGGTTGCCCCAGACTTCGGGCTCCCAAAGCCTAAGGGCTAGGGCGCCCAAGACCTGGGACTCCCAAAGCCTAAGGGCTGGGCCGCCCCAGGCCTGGGTCTGCCTAATCCTAACGGCTGGGGAGTCCACGGCCTAGGGCTCCCTAAGCCTAAAGGCTGGGGTGCCCACCTAGGGCTCCCTTATCCTAAGTTCTGGGGCGCCCAGGCCTGGGGCTCCCTAAGCCTAAGGGCTGGGGCGCCCCAGGCTTGGGACTCACAAAGCCTATGGCCTGGGGCTCGCTAAGCCTAAGTGTTGGGCCGCCCCAGCCTGGGGCTTCCTAAGCTGAAGGACTGGGGCGCAACAAGCCTGGGGTTCCCAAAGCCAAAGGGCTGGGGCGCACCAGGCACGGGGCTACCATAGCCTACGGGCTGGGGCGCCCCAGGACTGGGGTTCCAAAGCCTAAGGGCTGGGGCACCCCAGGCCTTAGGTCCCAAAGCCTAAGGATGGGGCGACCAAGGCCTGGGCCTCCCTAAGACTAAGGGCTGTGGCGCCCCAGGACTGGGGCTCCCTAAGACTAAAGTCTGGGGCACGCCAGGCCTGGGGCTCCTTAAACCTAAAAGCTGGGGCTCCCCAGGCCTGGAGTTCGCTAAGCCTAAGGGCTGGGTCGCTCCAGGCCTAGGGTTCCCAAGCCTAAGAGCTGGGGCGCCCCAGGCCTAGGGCTCCCTAAGCCTAAGGGTTGGGGCGACCCAGGCCTGGGTCTCGCTAATCCAAAGGGATGGGGCACCCCAGGCCTGGGGCTCCCAAAGCCTAAACGCTGGAGCGCCCCAGGCATGGGGCTACCTAAGCCTAAGGGCTGGGGCGCCCCTGGCCTGGGGCTCCCAAAGCCTAAGGCCTGGGGCGCCACAGACCTGGGGCTCCATAAGCCTAAGGGCTGGGTTGCCCCAGACCTGGGGCTCCCAAAGCCTAAGGGCTGGGGCGCCTCAGACCTGGGACTCCCAAAGCATAAGGTCTGGGCCGCCCCAGGGCTGGGTTCCCAAAGCCTAAGGGCTCAGGCGCCCTAGGCTTGGGATTCCCAAAGCCAAAGGGCTGGGGCACCCCAGGCCTGGGTCTCCCTAATCCTAAGGGCTGGGGAGTCCAAGGCCTAGGGCTCCCTAAGCCTAAAGGCTGGGGCGCCCACCTGGGGCTCCCTTATCCTAAGTGCTGGGGCGCCCAGGCCTGGGGCTCCCTAAGCCTAAGGGCTGGGGCGCCCCAGGCCTGGGACTCACAAAGCCTATGGCCTGGGGCTCGCTAAGCCTAAGGGCTGGGGCGCCCCAGGCCTCGGGCTCCCAAAGCCTAAGGGCTGGGGCGCCCCAGGCCTGGGCCTCCCAAAGCCTAAGGGCTGGGGCGCCCCAGGCCTGGGCCTCCCAAAGCCTAAGGGCTGGGGCGCCCCAGGCCTGGAGCTACCAAAGCTAAGGGCTGGGGCGCCCCAAGCCTGAGGCTCCATAAGCCTAAGTGCTGGGGCGCCCCTGGCCAGGTGCTTCCTAAGCCTAAGGGCTGGGGCACCCCAGGCCTGGGGCTCCCTAATCCTAAGGGTTAGGGAGTCCAAGGCCTAGGGCTCCCTAAGCCTAAAGGCTGGGGTGCCCACCTGGGGCTCCCTTATCCTAAGTGCTGGGGCGCCCAGGCCTGGGTCTCCCTAAGACTAAGGGCTGGGGCACCCCAGGCCAGGGACTCCCAAAGCCTAATGCCTGGGGCGCCTCAGGCCTGGGGCTCCCTAAGCCTAAGGGCTGGGGCACCCCTGGCCTTGGCCCCTAAGCCTAAGGGCTGGGTCGCCCCAGGCCTGGGGTTACCGAAGACTAAGGAATGGGGCTCCCCAGGCCTGGGGCTCCCACAACCTAAGGGCTGTGGCGCCCCAGGCCTGGGGCTCCCTAAGCCTAAGTGTTGGGGCGCCACAGGCCAGGGGCTTCCTAAGCCTAAGGACTGGGGCGCAACAAGCCTGGGGCTCCCAAAGCCAAAGGGCTGGGGCGCCCCAGGTACGGGGATCCCAAATCCTAAAGGCAGGGGCGCCCCAAGCCTGGGGCTCCCTAAGCCTAAGTGTTGGGGCGCCACAGGACAGGGGCTTCCTAAGCCTAAGGACTGGAGCGCAACCAGCCTGGGGCTCCCAAAGCCAAAGGGCTGGGGCGCCCTAGGAACGGGGGTCCCAAAGCCTAAGGGCTGGGGCGCCCCATGCCTAGGGTTCCCAAAGCCTAAGGCCTGGGGCTCGCTAAGCCTAAGGGCTGGGGCGCCGCAGGCCTGGGGCTCCCAAAGCTTAAGGGATGGGGCACCCCAGGCCTTATGTCCCAAAGCTTAAGGGATGGGGCGACCCATGCCTGGGCCTCCCTAAAACTAAGGACTGTGGCGCCCCAGGACTGGGGCTCCCTAAGACTAAAATCTAGGGCGCTCCAGGCCTGGGCTCCCTAAGCCTATGTTTTGAGGCGCCCCGGGTACTGGGGCTCCCAAAGCCTAAGAGCTGCGGCGCCACAGGCACGGGGCTCCCAAAGCCTAAGGGCTGGGGTGCCCCAGGCGTAGGGTTCCCAAAGCCTAAGGCCTGGGGCTCACTAAGCCTAAGGGCTGGGGCGCCCCAGGCATGGGGCTCCCAAAGCCTAAGGGCTGGGGCGCCCCAGCCCTGGGGTCCCAGGCCTAAGGGCTGGGGCGCCCCATGCCTGGGGCTCCCAAATCCAAAGGGCTGGGGCGACATAGGCCAGGTCCTCTGTTATCCTAAGGGTTGGGGCGCCCCAGGCCTGGGGCTCCCAAAACCTAAGGGAAAGGGGCCCCCAGACCTGCGACTCCCAAAGCCTAAGGGCTGGGGCGCCCCGGGCCTGGGGCTCACTAAGCCTAAGAGCTGGGGCACCCCGGGCTTGGGGCTCCCAAAGCCTAAGGGCTGGGGTGCCACGGGCTTGGGGCACCCTAAGACTAAAGCTGGGGCACCCCGGGCCTGGGGCTCCCAAAGCCTAAGGGCCAGGACGCCCCAGGCCTGGGACTCCCTAAGCCTAAGGGCTGGGGCGCCCCAGCCTTGGGCCACAAAAGCCTACAGGCTGGGGCGCCCCAGGACTGGGGTTCCAAAGCCTAAGGGATGGGGCGCCCCAGGCCTGGGCCTCCCTAAGACTAAGGGCTGTGGCGCCCCAGGACTTGGGCTCCCAAAACCAAAGGGAAAGGGGCGCCCCAGACCTGGGGCTCAAAAAGCCTAAGGGCTCGGGCACCCGAGACCTGGGGCTCCCAAATCCTAAGGGCCTGAGCGCCCCAGGCCTAGGGCTCCCAATGCCTAAGGGCTGGGGAGCTCCTGGCCTAGGGCTCCATAAGCCTAAGGGCTGGGGCGCCACAGGCCTGGGGCTCCCAAAGTCTAAGGGCTTGGGTTCCCCAGGCCTGGGGCTCCTTAAGCCTAAAGGCTGGGGCTCCCCAGGCCTGGACTTCGCTAAGCCTAAGGGCTGGGTCGCTCCAGGCCTAGGGTTCCCAAGCCTAAGGGCTGTGGCGCCCCAGGCCTGGGGCTCCCTAAGCCTAAGGGTTGGGGCGCCCCAGGCCTGGGTCTCGCTAATCCAAAGGGATGGGGCGCCCAAGGCCTGGGATCCCAAAGCCTAAGGGCTTGAGCGCCCCAGGCCTGTGGCTCCCTAAGCCTAAGCGCTGGGGCGCCCCAGGCATGGGGCTACCAAAGCCTAAGGGCTGAGGCGCCCCATCATGGGGCTACCAAAGCCTAAGGGATGGGGCTCCCCTGGCCTGGGGCTCCCAAAGCCTAAGGCCTGGGGAACAACAGACCTGGGGCTCCGTAAGCCTAAGGACTGGGTTGCCCCTGACCTGGGCCTCCTAAAGCCTAAGGTCTGGGCCGCCCCAGGGCTGGGTTCCCAAAGCCTAAGGGCTCGGGCGCCCTAGGCCTGGGGCTCCCAAAGCTTAAGGGCTGGGGCACCCCAGGCCTGGGTCTCCCTAATCCTAAGGGCTGGGGAGTCCAAGGACTAGTGCTCCCTAAGCCTAAAGGCTGGGGCGCCCACTTGGGGCTCCCTTATCCTAAGTGCTGGGGTGCCCAGGCCTGGGACTCACTAAGCTTAAGGGCTGGGGCGCCCCAGGCCTGGGACTCCCAAAGCCTATGGCCTGGGGCGCCCCAGGCCTTGGGCTCCCTAAGTCTAAGTGCTGGGGCACCCCAAGACTTGGCTCCCGAAGCCTAAGGGCTGGGGCGCCCCAGGCCTAAGGTTCCCAAGCCTAAGGCCTGCGGCTCGCTAGCCTAAGGACTGGGGCGCCCCAGGCCTGGGGCTCCCAAAGCATAAGGCCTGGGGCGCCCCAGGCCTCGGCCTCCCAAAGCCTAAGGGCTGGGGCGCCCCAGGCCTGGTGCTACCAAAGCCTAAGGGCTGGGGCGCCCCAGGCATGGGGCCCCCAAAGCCTAAGGGCTGGGGCGCCCCATGCCTGGGGCTCCCAAATCCAAAGGGCTGGGGCAACACCGGCCAGGTCCTCCCTAATCCTAAGGGTTGGGGCGCCCCAGGTTGGGGCTCCCAAAACCTAAGTGAAAGGGGCCCCCACACCTGCGGCTCCCAAAGCCTAAGGGCTCTGGCGCCCCAGGCCTGAGGCTCCCAAATCCTAAGGGCTGGGGCGCCCCGGGCCTGGGGCTCCCTAAGCCTAAGAGCTAGGGCGCCTCAGGCCTGGGGCTCCCAAAGCCTAAGGGCTGGGGTGCCATGGGCTTGGGCACCCTAAGCCTAAGGCTGGGGCACCCCGGGCCTGGGGCTCCAAAAGCCTAAGGACCGAGACGCCCCGGGCCTGTGACTCCCTAAGCCTAAGGGCTGGGGCGCCCCAGCCTTCGGCCACAAAAGCCTACGGGCTGGGGCACCCCAGGACTGGGGTTCCAAAGCCTAAGTGCTGGGGCGCCCCAGGCCTGGGCCTCACTAAGACTAAGGGTTTTGGCGCCCCAGGACTTGGGCTCCCAAAACCGAAGGGAAAGGGGCGCCCCAGACCTGGGGCTCAAAAAGCCTAAGGGCTCGGGTGCCCGAGGCCTGGGGCTCCCAAATCCTAAGGGCCTGAGCACCCCAGGCCTAGGGCTCCCAATGCCTAAGGGCTGGGGAGCCCCTGGCCTAGGGCGCCATAAGCCTAAGGGCTGGGGCGCCCCAGGCCTGGGGCTCCCAAAGTCTAAGGGCTGGGGTTCCCCAGGCCTGGGGCTCCCTAAGCCTAAAGGCTGGGGCTCCCCAGGCCTGGAGTTCGCTAAGCCTAAGGGCTGGGTCGCTCCAGGCCTAGGGTTCCCATGCCTAAGGGCTGGGGCGCCCCAGGCCTGGGGCTCCCTAAGCCTAAGGGTTGGGGCGCCCCAGGCCCAGGGGCTCCCAAAGCCCAAGGGCTGGGAAGCCCTGGGCCTGGGGCTCCCTAAGCCTAAGTGTTGGGGTGCCCCCGGCCTGGGGCTTCCTAAGCCTAAGGACTGGGGCGCCACAAGCCTGGGGCTCCCAAAGCCTAAGGGCTGGGGCACTTCAGACCTGGGACTCCCAAAGCCTAAGGGCTGGGCCGCCCCAGGGCTGGGTTCCCAAAGCCTAAGGGCTGGGGCGCCCTAGGCCTGGGGCTCCCAAAGCCTAAGGGCTGGGGCACCCCAGGCCTGGGTCTCCCTAATCCTAAGGCCTGGGGAGTCCAAGGCCTAGGGCTCCCTAAGCCTAAAGGCTGGGGCGCCCACCTGGGGCTCCCTTATCCTAAGTGCTTGGGCGCCCAGGCCTGGGGTTCCCTAAGCCTAAGTGCTGGGGCGCCCCAGGCTTTGGACTCCCAAAGCCTATGGCCTGGGGCGCCCCAGGCCTTGGGCTCCATAAGTCTAAGGGCTGGGGCACCCCAAGACTTGGCTCCCGAAGCCTAAGGGCTGGGGTGCCCCAGGCCTAGGGTTCCCAAAGCCTAAGGCCCGGGCTCGCTAATCCTAAGGGCTGGGGCGCTCCAGGCCTGGGGCTCCCAAAGCCTAAGGGCTGGGGCGCCCCAGGCCTGGGCCTCCCAAAGCCTAAGGGCTGGGGCGCCCCAGGCCTAGGGCTCCCTAAGCCTAAGTGCTGGGGCGCCCCTGGCCAGGTGCTTCCCAAGCCTAAGGGCTGTGGCGCCCCAGGATTGGGGTCCCATATCCTAAGTGTTGGGGCACTCCACGTCTAGGGCTCCCAAAGCCTAAGCGCTGGGGCTTGCCAGGCCTGGCGCTCTCAAAGCCTAAAGGCTGGGGCGCCACAGACCTGGGGCTCCCTAAGCCTAAAGGCTGGGGTGTCACGGGCTTGGGGCACCCTAAGCTTAAGGCTGGGGCACCCCGGGCCTGGGGCTCCCAGAGCCTAAAGGCTGGGGCGCACACCTGGGGCTCCCTTATCCTAAGTGCTGGGGCGCCCAGGCCTGGGGCTCCCTAAGCCTAAGGGCTGGGGCGCCCCAGGCCTGGTACTCCCAAAGCCTATGGCCTGGGGCTCGCTAATCCTAAGGGCTCAGGCGCCCTAGGCTTGGGGCTCCCAAAGCCTAAGGGCTGGGGCACCCCAGGCCTTAGGTCCCAAAGCCTAAGGATGGGGCGACCAAGGCTGGGCCTCCATAAGACTAAGGGCTGTGGCGCCCCAAGACTGTGGCTCCCTAAGACTAAAGTCTGGGGCACTCCAGGCCTGGGGCTCCTTAAGCCTAAAGGCTGGGGCTCCCCAGACCTGGAGTTCGCTAAGCCTAAAGGCTGGGTCGCTCCAGGCCTAGGTTTCCCAAGCCTAAGGGCTGGGGCGCCCCAGGCCTAGGGCTCCCTAAGCCTAAGGGTTGGGGCACCCCAGGCCTGGGTCTCGCTAATCCAAAGGGATGGGGCGCCCCTGGCCTGGGGCTCCCAAAGCCTAAACGCTGGGGCGCCCCAGGCATGGGGCAACCAAAGCCTAAGGGCTGGGGCGCCCCAGGCCTGGGGCTCCCAAAGCCTAAGGGCTGGGGAGCCTCAGACCTGGGACTCCCAAAGGCTAAGGTCTGGGCCGCCCCAGGGCTGGGTTCCCAAAGCCTAAGGGCTCGGGCGCCCTAGGCTTGGGGCTCCCAAAGCCTAAGGGCTCGGGCACCCCAGGCCTGGGTCTCCCTAATCCTAAGGCCTGGGGAGTCCAAGGACTAGGGCTCCCTAAGCCTAAAGGCTGGGGCGCCCACCTGGGGCTCCCTTATCCTAAGTGCTGGGGCGCCCAGGCCTGGGGCTCCCTAAATCTAAGGGCTGGGGCGCCCCAGGCCTGGGACTCCCAAAGCCTATGGCCTGGGGCTCGCTAAGCCTAAGGGCTCGGGCGCCCTAGGCTTGGGGCTCCCAAAGCCTAAGGGCTGGGGCACCCCAGGCCTTAGGTCCCAAAGCCTAAGGATGGGGCGACCAAGGCCTGGGCCTCCCTAAGACTAAGGGCTGTGGCGCCCCAGGACTGGGGCTCTCTAAGGCTAAAGTCTGGGGCACTCCAGGCCTGGGGCTCCTTAAGCCTAAAGGCTGGGGCTCTCCAGGCCTGGAGTTCGCTAAGCCTAAGGGCTGGGTCGCTACAGGCCTAGGGTTCCCAAGCCTAAGGGCTGGGGCGCCCCAGGCCTAGGGCTCCCTAAGCCTAAGGGTTGGGGCGCCCCAGGCCTGGTTCGCTAATCCAAAGAGTTGGGGCGCCCCAGGCCAGGGGCTCCCAAAGCCTAAACGCTGGGGCGCCCCAGGCATGGGGCTACCAAAGCCTAAGGGCTGGGGGGCCCCAAATCCTAATGCTGGGGCGCCCCTGGCCTGGCGCACTCAAAGCCTAAAGACTGGGGCGCCACAGGCCTGGGGCTCCCAAAGCTTAAGTGTTGGGGCGCCCAGAGCCAGGGGCTTCCTAAGCCTAAAGACTGGGGCGCCACAAGCCTGGGGCTCCCAAAACCTAAGAGCTGCGGCGCCCCAGGCCTGGAGCTCCCAAAGCCTAAGGTCTGGGGCAACCCAGGCCTGGGGTTCCCTAAGCCTAAGGGCTGTGGCCCCCAGGCCTGGGAGTCCCTAAGCCTAAGGGCTGGGGTGCCCCAGGCCTGGGGCTCCCTAAGCCTAAATTCTGGGGGCCCTTGGCCAGGTGCTCCCTAATCCTAAGGGCTATGGCGCCCCAGGACTAGGGTCCCAAATCCTACTGCTGGGGCGCCCCAGGCCTGGCGCTCTCAAAGCCTAAAGCCTGGGGCGCCACAGGCCTGGGGCTCCCTAAGCCTAAGGGCTGGGGCGTACCAGGCCTGGGGCTTCCGAAGCCTAAGGGCTTGGGTGCACCAGGCCTGGGGCTCCCTAAGCCTAAGTGCTGGGGCGCCCTTGGCCAGGTGCTCCCTAAGCCTAAGGGCTGTGGCGCCCCAGGGCTGGGGTCCCAAATCCTAAGGGCTGGGGCACTCCAGGCCTGGGGCTCCCAAAGCCTAAAGGCTGGGGCGCCATAGGCCTGGGGCTCCCTAAGCCTAAGGGCTGTGTTGCCCCAGACTTGGGGCTCCCAAAGCCTAAGGGCTGGGGCGCCCCAGACCTAGGACTCCCAAAACCTAAGGGCTAGGCCGCCCCAGGCCTGGGTTCCCAAAGCCTAAGGGGTGGGGCGCCCTAGGTCTGGGGCTCTCAAAGCCTAAGGGCTGGGGCACCCCAGGCCTGGGTCTCCCTAATCCTCAGGGCTGGGGAGTCCACGGCCTAGGGCTCCCTAAACCTAAAGGCTGGGGCGCCCACCTGGGGCTCCCTTATCCTAAGTGCTGTGGTGCCCAGGCCTGGAGCTCCCTAAGCCTAAGGGCTGGGGCTCCCTAAGCCTAAGTGTTGGGGCGCCCCGGGCGTGGGGCTTCCTAAGCCTAAGGACTGGGGCGCAACAAGCCTGGGGCTCCCAAAGCCAAAGGGCTGGGGCGCCCCAGGCACGGGGCTACCAAATCCTACGGGCTGGGGCGCCCCAGGACTGGGGTTCCAAAGCCTAAGGGCTGCGTCACCCCAGGCCTTAGGTCCCAAAGCCTAAGGGATGGGGCGACCAAGGCCTGGGCCTCCCTAAGACTAAGGACTGTGGCGCCCCAGGACTGTGGCTCCCTAAGACTAAAATCTGGGGCATTCCAGGCCTGGGATCCCTAAGCCTAAGGGCTGGGGCGCCCCAGACCCAGGGGCTCCCAAAGCCCAAGGGCTGGGAAGCCCTGGGCCTGGGGCTCCCTAAGCCTAAGTGTTGGGGTGCCCCGACCCTGGGGCTTCATAAGCCTAAGGACTGGGGCACCACAAGCCTGGGGCTCCCAAAGCCTAAGAGTTGCGGTGCCCCAGGCACGGGGCTCCAAAAGCCTAAGGATTGGGGCGCCCCAGGTCTAGGGTTCCCAAAGCCTAAGGCCTGGGTTGGGGTGCCCCGACCCTGGGGCTTCATAAACCTAAGGACTGGGGCACAACAAGCCTGGGGCTCCCAAAGCCAAAGGGCTGGGGCACCCCAGGCACGGGCCTACCAAAACCTACGGGCTGGGGCGCCCCAGGACTGGGGTTCCAAAGCCTAAGGGCTGGGGCACCCCAGGCCTTAGGTCCCAAAGCCTAAGGATGGGGCGACCAAGGCCTGGGCCTCCCTAAAACTAAGGACTGTGGCGCCCCAGGACTGGGGCTCCCTAAGACTAAAGTCTGGGGAATTCCAGGCCTGGGCTCCCTAAGCCTAAGGGCTGGGGCAACCAGGCCCAGGGGCTCCCAAAGCCCCAGGGCTGAGAAGCCCTGGGCCTGGGGCTCCCTAAGCCTAAGTGTTGGGGTGCCCCGACCCTGGGGCTTCATAAGCCTAAGGACTGGGGCGCCACAAGCCTGGGGCTCCCAAAGCCTAAGAGTTGCGGCGCCCCAGGCACGGGGCTCCCAAAGCCTAAGGACTGGGGCGCCCCAGGTCTAGGGTTCCCAAAGCCTAAGGCCTGGGGCTCGCTAAACCTAAGGGCTGGGGCGCCCCAGGCCTGGGGCACCCAAAGCCTAAGGGCTGGGGCGCACCAGGCCTGGGGCTCCCAAAGCCTAAGGGCTGTGGCGCCCCAGGCCTGGGACTCCCAAAGCCTAAGGCCTGGGGCGACCCAGGCCTGGGACTCCCAAAGCCTAAGGCCTGGGGCGCCCCAGGCCTGGGGCTCCCTAAGCCTATGGGCTGGGGCGCCCCAGGCCTTGGCTCCCTAAGCCTAAGGCATGGGGCGACCAAGGCCTGGGCCTCCCTAAGACTAAGGGCTGTGGCGCCCCAGGACTGGGGCTCCCTAAGACTAAAGTCTGGGGAGCTCCAGGCCTTGGCTCCCTAAGCCTAAGGGCTGGGGCGCCCCAGGACTGGGGCTTCCTAGGCCTAAGGACTGGGGCGCCACAATCCTGGGGCTCCCAAAGCCTAAGAGCTGCGGCGCCCCAGGCACGGGGCTCCCAAAGCCTAAGGGCTGGGGCGCCCAAAGCCTGGGGCTCCCAAAGCCTAAGGCCTGGGGCTCCCCAGGCCTGGGGCTCCCAAATCCAAAGGGCTGGGGCGACACAGGCCAGGTCCTCCCTTATCCTAAGGGTTGGGGCGCCCCAGGCCTGGGGCTCCCAAAACCTAAGAAATGGGGCCCCCCGACCTGCGTCTCCCAAAGCCTTAAGGCTCGGCCCCCCCAGGCCTGAGGCTCAAAATCCTAAGGGCTGGGGCGCCCCGGGGTTTGGCTCCCTAAGCATAAGGGCTGGGAAACCCCGGGCCTGGGACTCCCTAAGCCTAAGAGCTGGGGCGCCCCAGCCTGGGGCTACCAAAGCCTAAGTGCCCGGGCGCCCCGAGCCTGGGACTCCCTAAGACTAAGGGCTGGGGCGCCCCAGCCTGGGGCTACCAAAGCCTACGGGCAGGGGTGCCCCAGGACTGGGGTTCCAAAGCCTAAGGGCTGGGGCGCCCCAGGCCTGGGCCTCCCTAAGACTAAGGACTGTGGCGCCCAAGGACTGGGGCTCCCAAAACCGAAGGGAAAGGGGCGCCCCAGACCTGGGTCTCAAAAAGCCTAAGGGCTCGGGCGCCCCAGGCACGGGGCTCCCAAATCCTAAGGGCCTGAGCGCCCCAGGCCTAGGGCTCTCAATGCCTTTGGGCTGGGGAGCCTCTGGCCTAGGGCTCCATAAGCCTAAGGGTTGGGGTGCCCCAGGCCTGGGGTTACCAAAGCCGAAGGGCTGGGGTTCCGCAGGCCTGGGGCTCCGTAAGCCTAATGGCTGGGGCTTCCCAGGTCTGGAGCTCGCTAAGCCTAAGGACTGGGTCGCCCCAGGCTTAGGGTTCCCAAGTCTAAGGGCTGGGGCGCCCCAGGCCTGGGGCTCCCAAAGCCGAAGGGCAGGGATGCCCCAGGCCTGGGGCTCCCAAAGCCTAAGGGATGGGGCGTCCCCGGCCTGGGCCTCCCTAAGCCTAAGGGCTGGGTCTCCCCAGGCCTGGGGTTCCCTTAGCCTAAGGGCTGGGGTGCCCCCGTCTTGGGGCTCCCTAAGCCTAAGGGCTGGGGAACTCCAGGCCGGGCGCTCCCTAAGCCTAAGGGCTGGGGCGTCCCATGCCTGGGGCTCCCTAAGGCTAAGGGCTGGGGCGCCCCAGGCCTGGGGCTCCCTAAGTCTAAGGGCAGAGGCGCCCCAGGCCTGGGGTTCCAAAGCCTAAGGACTGGGCCAACCCAGGCCTAGGGCTCCCTAAGCCTAAGGGCTGGGTCTCCCCATGCCTTCGGCTCCCTAAGCCTAAGGGCTGGGGCGCCCCAAGCCTGGTGTTCCAAAGCCTAAGTGCTGGGGCACCCCAGGCCTGGGGTCCCAAACCTAAGCGCTGGGGCGACACAGGCCAGATCCCCCCAAAGCCTAAGGGCTGGGGAGCCCGAGGCCTAGGGCTCCCAAAACCTAAGGGAAAGCGGCCCCCAGACCTGCGACTCCCTAAGCCTAAGGGCTGGGGCGCCCCAGGCTTGGGGCTCCCAAGGCCTAAGGCCTGGGGCATCCCATGCCTGGGGCACCCTAAGCCTAAGGGCTGGGGCACCCCAGGCATGGGGCTCCAAAAGCCTAAGTGCTGGGGTGTTCCAGGCCTGGGAATACCAAAGACTAAGGGTTGAGGCGCTGCAGGCCTGGGGCTGCCAAAGCCTATGGGCTGGGGTGTCTCAGGCATGGGGCTCCCTAAGCCTAAGGGCAGGGGTGCCCCAGGCCTGGGTCTCCCTAAGCCTAAGGGCGGGGGCGCCCCAGGCCTGGGGCTCCCAAACCTAAGGGCTGGGGCGCCGAAGGCCTGGGGCTCCCAAACCTAAGGGCTTGGGCGCCCCAGGCCTGGGGCTCCCAAAGCATAAGGGCTGGGGCGCCCCAGGCCTGGGGCTACCAAAACCTAAGGGCTGGGGCGCCCCAGGCCTTGGTCTCCCAAACCGAAGGGCTTGGGAGCTCCAGGCTTGGGGCGCCCTAAACTTAAGGGCTGGGACGCCCCAGGGTTCGGGCCCCCAAAGCCTAAGGGCTGATGCGTCCCAGGCTTGGGTCTCCCTAAGCCTAAGGTCTGTGACGCGCCAGGCATTGGCTCCCTAAGCCTAAGGGCTGTGGCGCGCCAGGCCTGGGGCTCCCTAAGCCTAAAGGCTGGGGCGCCCACCTGGGGCTCCCTTATCCTAAGTGCTGGGGCGCCCAGGCCTGGAGCTCCCTAAGCCTAAAGGCTGGGGCGCCCCAGGCCTTGGGCTCCCTAAGTCTAAGGGCTGGGGCACCCCAAGACTTGGCTCCCGAAGCCTAAGAGCTGGGGCGCCCCAGGCCTGGGGCTCCCAAAGACTAAGGACTGGGGCACCCCAGGCCTGGGTCTCCCACAGCCTAAGGGCTGTGGCGCCCCAGGCCTGGGGCTCCCTAAGCCTAAAGGCTGGGGCGACCCAAGCCAGGGGCTCCCTAAGCCTACGAGTTGGGGCGCCCCGGGCCTGGGGCTTCCTAAGCCTAAGGACTGGGGCTCAACAAGCCTGGGGCTCCCAAAGCCAAAGGGTTGGTGCGCCCCAGGCCTAGGGTTCCAAATCCTAAGGCCTGGGGCTCGCTAAGCCTAAGGGCTGGGGCGCCCCAGGCCTGGGTCTCCCAAGCCTAAGGGCTTGGGCGCCCCAGGCCTGGGGCTCCCAAATCCTAAGGGCTGGGGCGCCCCAGGCCTGGAACTACCAAAGCCTAAGGGCTGGGGTGCCCCAGGCCTTATGTCCCAAAGCTTAAGGGATGGGGTGACCCAGGCCTAGGGTTCCCAAAGCCTAAGGCCTGGGGCTCGCTAAGCCTAAGCGCTGGTGCGCCCCAGGGCTGGGGCTCCCAAATCCAAAGGGCTAAGGCGACACAGGCCAGGTCCTCCCTTATCCTAAGGGTTTGGGCGCCCCAGGACTGGGGCTCCCAAAACCTAAGGGAAAGGGGCCCCCAGACCTGCGTCTCCGAAAGCCTTAAGGCTCGGCCCCCCCAGGCCTGAGGCTCAAAATCCTAAGGGCTGGGGCGCCACGGGCCTGGGACTCCCTAAGCCTAAGTGCTGGGGCGCCCCAGTCTGGGGCTACCAAAGCCTAAGTGCCGGGGCGCCCCGAGCCTGGGACTCCCTAAGACTAAGGGCTGGGGCGCCCCAGCCTGGGGCTCCCAAAGCCTACGGGCAGGGGTGCCCCAGGACTGGGGTTCCAAAGCCTAAGGGCTGGGGCGCCCCAGGCCTGGGCCTCCCTAAGACTAAGGGCTGAGGCGCCCCAGGACTGGGGCTCCCAAAACCGAAGGGAAAGGGGCGCCCCAGACCTGAGGCTCAAAAAGCCTAAGGGCTCTGGCGCCCCAGGCACGGGGCTCCCAAATCCTAAGGGCTTGAGCGCCCCAGGCTTAGGGCTCCCAATGCCTGTGGGCTGGGGAGCCCCTGGCCTAGGGCTCCATAAGCCTAAGGGTTGGGGCGCCCCAGGCCTGGGGCTCCCAAAGCCGAAGGGCTGGGGTTCCCCAGGCCTGGGGCTCGCTAAGCCTAAGGGCTGGGTCGCCCCAGGCCTAGGGTTCCCAATCCTAAGTGCTGGGGCGCCCCAGGCCTGGGGCTCCCTAAGCCTAAGGGTTGGGGCGCCCCGGGCCTGAGTCTCGCTAAGCCAAAGGGATGGGGTGCCCCAGGCATGGGGCTCCCAAAGCCGAAGGGCAGGGATGTCCCAGGCCTGGGGCTCCCAAAGCCTAAGGGATGGGGCGTCCCCGGCCTGGGCCTCCCTAAGCCTAAGGGCTGGGTCTCCCCAGGCCTGGGGTTCCCTTAGCCTAAGGGCTGGGGTGCCCCCGGCTTGGGGGTCCCCAAGCCTAAGGGCTGGGGTGCTCCAGGCCGGGGGCTCCCTAAGCCTAAGGGCTGGGGCGTCCCAGGCCGGGGGCTCCCTAAGGCTAAGGGCTGGGGCGCCCCAAGCAGGGGCTCCCTAGCCTATGGGCTGGGGCGCCACAGGCCTGGGGTTCTCTAAGACTAAGGCCTGGGGCGCCCCAGGCCTTGTGCTCCCTAAACCTACGGGATGGGGCGCCCCAGGCCTGGGGCTCCCTAAGTCTAAGGGCTGAGGCGCCCCAGGCCTGGGGTTCCAAAGCCTAAGGGCTGGGCCAACCCAGGCCTAGGGCTCCCTAAGCCTAAGGGATGGGGCTCCCCATGCCTTCGGCTCCCTAAGCCTAAGGGCTGGGGCGCCCCAAGCCTGGTGTTCCAAAGCCTAAGTGCTGGGGCGCCCCAGGCCTGGGGTCCCAAACCTAAGTGCTGGGGCGACACAGGCCAGGTCCCCCCTAAGCCTAAGGGCTGGGGCGCCCCAGGCCTAGGGCTCTCAAAACCTAAGGGAAAGCGGCCCCCAGACCTGCGGCTCCCTAAGCTTAAGGGCTGGGGCGCCCCAGGCTTGGGGCTCCCAAGGCCTAAGGCCTGGGGCGTCCCATGCCTGGGGCACCCTAAGCCTAAGGGCTGGGGCAGCCCAGGCATCGGGCTCCAAAAGCCTAAGTGCTGCGGTGCTCCAGGCCAGGGAATACCAAAGACTAAGGGTTGAGGCGCTCCAGGCCTGGGGCTGCCAAAGCCTAAGGGCTGGGGTGTCCCAGGAATGGGGCTCTCTAAGCCTAAGGGCAGGGGCGCCCCTGGCCTGGGTCTCCCTAAGCCTAAGGGCGTGGGCGCCCCAGGCCTGGGGCTCCCAAACCTAAGGGCTGGGGCGCCGCAGGCCTGGGGCTCCCAAACCTAAGGGCTTGGGCGCCCCAGGCCTGGGGCTCCCAAAGCATAAGGGCTGGGGCGCCCCAGGCCTGGGGCTACCAAAACCTAAGGGCTGGGGCGCCCCAGGCCTTGGTCTCCCAAACCTAAGGGCTGGGGAGCCCAGGCTTGGGGCGCCCTAAGCTTAAGGGCTGGGACGCCCCAGGGTTGGGGCCCCCTAAGCCTAAGGGCTAATGCGTCCCAGACCTGGGTCTCCCTAAGCCTAAGGGCTGTGGCGCGCCAGGCCTGGGGCTCCCTAAGCCTAAAGGCTGGGGCGCCCACCTGCGGCTCCCTTATCCTAAGTGCTGGGGCGCCCAGGCCTGGAGCTCCCTAAGCCTAAAGGCTGGGGCGCCGCAGGCCTTGGGCTCCCTAAGTCTAAGGGCTGGGGCACCCCAAGACTTGGCTCCCGAAGCCTAAGGGCTGGGGCGACCCAGGCTGTGGCTCCCAAAGACTAAGGACTGGGGCGACCCAGGCCTGGGTCTCCCACAGCCTAAGGGCTGTGGCGCCCCAGGCCTGGGGCTCCCTAAGCCTAAAGGCTGGGGCGACCCAAGCCAGGGGCTCCCTAAGCCTACGAGTTGGGGCGCCCCGGGCCTGGGGCTTCTTAAGCCTAAGGACTGCGGCTCAACAAGCCTGGGGCTCCCAAAGCCAAAGGGTTGGGACGCCCCTGGCCTAGGGTTCCAAATCCTAAGGCCTGGGGCTCGCTAAGCCTAAGGGCTGGGGCGCCCCAGGCCTGGGGCTCCCAAATCCTAAGGGCTGGGGCGCCCCAGGCCTGGAGCTACCAAAGCCTAAGGGCTGGGGTGCCCCAGGCCTTATGTCCCAAAGCTTAAGGGATGGGGTGACCCAGGCCTGGGGTTCCCAAAGCCTAAGGCCTGGGGCTCGCTAAGCCTAAGGGCTGGTGCGCCCCAGGGCTGGGGCTCCCAAATCCAAAGGGCTAGGGCGACACAGGCCAGGTCCTCCCTTATCCTAAGGGTTTGGGCGCCCCAGGCCTGGGGCTCCCAAAACCTAAGGGAAATGGGCCCCCAGACCTGCGTCTCCGAAAGCCTTAAGGCTCGGCCCCACCAGGCCTGAGGCTCAAAATCCTAAGGGCTGGGGCGCCACGGGCCTGGGGCTCCCTAAGCCTAAGGGCTGGGAAACCCCGGGCCTGGGACTCCCTAAGCCTAAGGGCTGGGGCGCCCCAGCCTGGGGCTACCAAAGCCTAAGTGCCGGGGCGCCCCGAGCCTGGGACTCCCTAAGACTAAGGGCTGGGGCGCCCCAGCCTGGGGCTCCCAAAGCCTACGGGCAGGGGTGCCCCAGGACTGGGGTTCCAAAGCCTAAGGGCTGGGGCGCCCCAGGCCTGGGCCTCACTAAGACTAAGGGCTGTGGCGCCCCAGGACTGGGGCTCCCAAAACCGAAGGGAAAGGGGCGCCCCAGACCTGAGGCTCAAAAAGCCTAAGGGCTCGGGTGCCCCAGGCACGGGGCTCCCAAATCCTAAGCGCTTGAGTGCCCCAGGCTTTGGGCTCCCAATACCTGTGGGCTGGGAAGCCCCTGGCCTAGGGCTCAATAAGCCTAAGGGTTGGGGCGCCCCAGGCCTGGGGCTCCCAAAGCCGAAGGGCTGGGGTTCCCCAGGCCTGGGGCGCCCTAAGCCTAAAGGCTGGGGCTCCCCGGGTCTGGAGCTCGCTAAGCCTAAGGGCTGGGTCGCCCCAGGCCTAGGCTTCCCAAGCCTAAGTGCTGGGGCGCCCCAGTCCTGGGGCTCCCTAAGCCTAAGGGTTGGGGCTCCCCAGGCCTGAGTCTCGCTAAGCCAAAGGGATGGGGCGCCCCAGGCCTGGGGCCCCCAAAGCCGAAGGGCAGGGATGCCCCAGGCCTGGGGCTCCCAAAAGCCTAAGGGTTGGGGCGTCCCCGGCCTGGGCCTCCCTAAGCCTAAGGGCTGGGTCTCCCCAGGCCTGGGGTTCCCTTAGCCTAAGGGCTGGGGTGCCCCCGGCTTGGGGCTCCCTAAGCCTAAGGGCTGGGGTGCTCCAGACCGGGGGCTCCCTAAGCCTAAGGGCTGGGGCGTCCCAGGCCGGGGCCTCCCTAAGGGTAAGGGCTGGGGCGCCCCAAGCAGGGGCTCCCTAGCCTATGGGCTGGGGCGCCACAGGCCTGGGGTTCTCTAAAACTAAGGGCTGGGGCGCCCCAGGCCTTGTGCTCCCTAAGCCTACGGGCTGGGGCGCCCCAGGCCTGGGGCTCCCTAAGTCTAAGGGCTGAGGCGCCCCAGGCCTGGGGTTCCAAAGCCTAAGGGCTGGGCCAACCCAGGCCTAGGGCTCCCTAAGCCTAAGGGATGGGGCTCCCCATGCCTTCGGCTCCCTAAGCCTAAGGGCTGGGGCGCCCCAAGCCTGGTGTTCCAAAGCCTAAGTGCTGGGGCGCCCCAGGCCTGGGGTCCCAAACCTAAGTGCTGGGGCGACACAGGCCATGTTCTCCCTAAGCCTAAGGGCTGGGGCACCCCAGGCATCGGGCTCCAAAAGCCTAAGTGCTGCGGTGCTCCAGGCCAGGGAATACCAAAGACTAAGGGTTGAGGCACTCCAGGCCTGGGGCTGCCAAAGCCTAAGGGCTGGGGTGTCCCAGGAATGGGGCTCTCTAAGCCTAAGGGCAGGGGCGCCCCTGGCCTGGGTCTCCCTAAGCCTAAGGGCGGGGGCGCCCCAGGCCTGGGGCTCCCAAACCTAAGGGCTGGTGCGCCGCAGGCCTGGGGCTCCCAAACCTAAGGGCTTGGGCGCCCCAGGCCTGGGGCTCCCAAAGCATAAGGGCTGGGGCGCCCCAGGCCTGGGGCTACCAAAACCTAAGGGCTGGGGCGCCCCAGGCCTTGGTCTCCCAAACCTAAGGGCTGGGGAGCCCAGGCTTGGGGCGCCCTAAGCTTAAGGGCTGGGACGCCCCAGGGTTGGGGCCCCCTAAGCCTAAGGGCTAATGCGTCCCAGACCTGGGTCTCCCTAAGCCTAAGGGCTGTGGCGCGCCAGGCCTGGGGCTCCCTAAGCCTAAAGGCTGGGGCGCCCACCTGCGGCTCCCTTATCCTAAGTGCTGGGGCGCCCAGGCCTGGAGCTCCCTAAGCCTAAAGGCTGGGGCGCCCCAGGCCTTGGGCTCCCTAAGTCTAAGGGCTGGGGCACCCCAAGACTTGGCTCCCGAAGCCTAAGGGCTGGGGCGACCCAGGCTGTGGCTCCCAAAGACTAAGGACTGGGGCACCCCAGGCCTGGGTCTCCCACAGCCTAAGGGCTGTGGCGCCCCAGGCCTGGGGCTCCCTAAGCCTAAAGGCTGGGGCGACCCAAGCCAGGGGCTCCCTAAGCCTACGAGTTGGGGCGCCCCGGGCCTGGGGCTTCTTAAGCCTAAGGACTGCGGCTCAACAAGCCTGGGGCTCCCAAAGCCAAAGGGTTGGGACGCCCCTGGCCTAGGGTTCCAAATCCTAAGGCCTGGGGCTCGCTAAGCCTAAGGGCTGGGGCGCCCCAGGCCTGGGGCTCCCAAATCCTACGGGCTGGGGCGCCCCAGGCCTGGAGCTACCAAAGCCTAAGGGCTGGGGTGCCCCAGGCCTTATGTCCCAAAGCTTAAGGGATGGGGTGACCCAGGCCTGGGGTTCCCAAAGCCTAAGGCCTGGGGCTCGCTAAGCCTAAGGGCTGGTGCGCCCCAGGGCTGGGGCTCCCAAATCCAAAGGGCTAGGGCGACACAGGCCAGGTCCTCCCTTATCCTAAGGGTTTGGGCGCCCCAGGCCTGGGGCTCCCAAAACCTAAGGGAAATGGGCCCCCAGACCTGCGTCTCCGAAAGCCTTAAGGCTCGGCCCCACCAGGCCTGAGGCTCAAAATCCTAAGGGCTGGGGCGCCACGGGCCTGGGGCTCCCTAAGCCTAAGGGCTGGGAAACCCCGGGCCTGGGACTCCCTAAGCCTAAGGGCTGGGGCGCCCCAGCCTGGGGCTACCAAAGCCTAAGTGCCGGGGCGCCCCGAGCCTGGGACTCCCTAAGACTAAGGGCTGGGGCGCCCCAGCCTGGGGCTCCCAAAGCCTACGGGCAGGGGTGCCCCAGGACTGGGGTTCCAAAGCCTAAGGGCTGGGGCGCCCCAGGCCTGGGCCTCACTAAGACTAAGGGCTGTGGCGCCCCAGGACTGGGGCTCCCAAAACCGAAGGGAAAGGGGCGCCCCAGACCTGAGGCTCAAAAAGCCTAAGGGCTCGGGTGCCCCAGGCACGGGGCTCCCAAATCCTAAGGGCTTGAGTGCCCCAGGCTTTGGGCTCCCAATACCTGTGGGCTGGGAAGCCCCTGGCCTAGGGCTCAATAAGCCTAAGGGTTGGGGCGCCCCAGGCCTGGGGCTCCCAAAGCCGAAGGGCTGGGGTTCCCCAGGCCTGGGGCGCCCTAAGCCTAAAGGCTGGGGCTCCCCGGGTCTGGAGCTCGCTAAGCCTAAGGGCTGGGTCGCCCCAGGCCTAGGCTTCCCAAGCCTAAGTGCTGGGGCGCCCCAGTCCTGGGGCTCCCTAAGCCTAAGGGTTGGGGCTCCCCAGGCCTGAGTCTCGCTAAGCCAAAGGGATGGGGCGCCCCAGGCCTGGGGCCCCCAAAGCCGAAGGGCAGGGATGCCCCAGGCCTGGGGCTCCCAAAAGCCTAAGGGTTGGGGCGTCCCCGGCCTGGGCCTCCCTAAGCCTAAGGGCTGGGTCTCCCCAGGCCTGGGGTTCCCTTAGCCTAAGGGCTGGGGTGCCCCCGGCTTGGGGCTCCCTAAGCCTAAGGGCTGGGGTGCTCCAGACCGGGGGCTCCCTAAGCCTAAGGGCTGGGGCGTCCCAGGCCGGGGCCTCCCTAAGGGTAAGGGCTGGGGCGCCCCAAGCAGGGGCTCCCTAGCCTATGGGCTGGGGCGCCACAGGCCTGGGGTTCTCTAAAACTAAGGGCTGGGGCGCCCCAGGCCTTGTGCTCCCTAAGCCTACGGGCTGGGGCGCCCCAGGCCTGGGGCTCCCTAAGTCTAAGGGCTGAGGCGCCCCAGGCCTGGGGTTCCAAAGCCTAAGGGCTGGGCCAACCCAGGCCTAGGGCTCCCTAAGCCTAAGGGCTGGGGCTCCCCATGCCTTCGGCTCCCTAAGCCTAAGGGCTGGGGCGCCCCAAGCCTGGTGTTCCAAAGCCTAAGTGCTGGGGCGCCCCAGGCCTGGGGTCCCAAACCTAAGTGCTGGGGCGACACAGGCCAGGTCCCCCCTAAGCCTAAGGGCTGGTGCGCCCCAGGCCTAGGGCTCGCAAAACCTAAGGGAAAGCGGCCCCCCGACCTGCGGCTCCCTAAGCCTAAGGGCTGGGGCGCCCCAGGCTTGGGGCTCCCAAGGCCTAAGGCCTGGGGATTCCCATGCCTGTGGCACCCTAAGCCTAAGGGCTGTGGCGCGCCAGGCCTGGGGCTCCCTAAGCCTAAAGGCTGGGGCGCCCACCTGGGGCTCCCTTATCCTAAGTGCGGGGCGCCCAGGCCTGGAGCTCCCTAAGCCTAAAGGCTGGGGTGCCCCAGGTCTTGGGCTCCCTAAGTCTAAGGGCTGGGGAACCCCAAGACTTGGCTCCCGAAGCCTAAGGGCTGAGGCGCCCCAGGCTGGGGCTCCCAAAGACTAAGGACTGGGGCACCCAGGCCTGGGTCTCCCACAGCCTAAGGGCTGTGGCGCCCCAGGCCTGGGGCTCCCTAAGCCTAAAGGCTGGGGCGACCCAAGCCAGGGGCTCCCTAAGCCGACGAGTTGGGGCGCCCCAGACCTGGGGCTTCCTAAGCCTAAGGACTGGGGCTCAACAAGCCTGGGGCTCCCAAAACCAAAGGGTTGGGGCGCCCCAGGCCTAGGGTTCCAAATCCTAAGGCCTGGGGCTCGCTAAGCCTAAGGGCTGGGGCGCCCCAGGCCTGGGGCTCCCAAAGTCTAAGGGCTGGGGCACCCCAGGCCTGGGGCTCCCAAATGCTAAGGGCTAGGGTGCCCCAGGCCTTATGTCCCAAAGCTTAAGGGATGGGGTGACCCAGGCCTAGGGTTCCCAAAGCCTAAGGCCTGGCGCTCGCTAAGCCTAAGGGCTGGTGCGCCCAAGGGCTGGGGCTCCCAAATCCAAAGGACTAGGGCGACACAGGCCAGGTCCTCCCTTATCCTAAGGGTTTGGGCGCCCCAGGCCTGGGGCTCCCAAAACCTAAGGGAAATGGGCCCCCAGACCTGCGTCTCCGAAAGCCTTAAGGCTCGGCCCCACCAGGCCTGAGGCTCAAAATCCTAAGGGCTGGGGCGCCACGGGCCTGGGGCTCCCTAAGCCTAAGGGCTGGGAAACCCCGGGCCTGGGACTCCCTAAGCCTAAGGGCTGGGGCGCCCCAGCCTGGGGCTACCAAAGCTTAAGTGCCGGGGCGCCCCGAGCCTGGGACTCCCTAAGACTAAGGCCTGGGGCGCCCCAGCCTGGGGCTCCCAAAGCCTACGGGCAGGGGTGCCCCAGGACTGGGGTTCCAAAGCCTAAGGGCTGGGGCGCCCCAGGCCTGGGCCTCCCTAAGACTAAGGGCTGTGGCGCCCCAGGACTGGGGCTCCCAAAACCGAAGGGAAAGGGGCGCCCCAGACCTGAGGCTCAAAAAGCCTAAGGGCTCGGGTGCCCCAGGCACGGGGCTCCCAAATCCTAAGGGCTTGAGCGCCCCAGGCTTAGGGCTCCCAATGCCTGTGGACTGGGAAGCCCCTGGCCTAGGGCTCCATAAGCCTAAGGGTTGGGGCGCCCCAGGCCTGGGGCTCCCAAGCCGAAGGGCTAGGGTTCCCCTGGCCTGGGGCTCCCTAAGCCTAAAGGCTGGGGCTCCCCGGGTCTGGAGCTCGCTAAGCCTAAGGGCTGGGTCGCCCCAGGCCTAGGCTTCCCAAGCCTAAGGGCTGGGGCGCCCCAGGCCTGGGGCTCCCTAAGCCTAAGAGTTGGGGCACCCCCGGCCTGAGTCTCGCTAAGCCAAAGTGATGGGGCGCCCCAGGCCTGGGGCTCCCAAAGCCGAAGGGCAGGGATGACCCAGGCCTGGGGCTCCCAAAAGCCTAAGGGTTGGGGCGTCCCCGGCCTGGGCCTCCCTAAGCCTAAGGGCTGGGTCTCCCCAGGCCTGGGGTTCCCTTAGCCTAAGGGCTGGGGTGCCCCCGGCTTGGAGCTCCCTAAGCCTAAGGGCTGGGGTGCTCCAGGCCGGGGGCTCCCTAAGCCTAAGGGCTGGGGCGTCCCAGGCCGAGGGCTCCCTAAGGCTAAGGGCTGGGGCGCCCCAAGCAGGGGCTCCCTAGCCTATGGGCTGGGGCGCCACAGGCCTGGGGTTCTCTAAGACTAAGGGCTGGGGCGCCCCAGGCCTTGTGCTCCCTAAGCCTACGGGCTGGGGCTCCCCAGGCCTGGGGCTCCCTAAGTCTAAGGGCTGAGGCGCCCCAGGCCTGGGGTTCCAAAGCCTAAGGGCTGGGCCAACCCAGGCCTTGGGCTCCCTAAGCCTAAGGGCTGGGGCTCCCCATGCCTTCGGCTCCCTAAGCCTAAGGGCTGGGGCGCCCCAAGCCTGGTGTTCCAAAGCCTAAGTGCTGGGGCGCCCCAGACCTGGGGTCCCAAACCTAAGTGCTGGGGCGACACAGGCCAGGTCCCCCCTAAGCTTAAGGGCTGGGGCGCCCAAGGCCTAGTGCTCCCAAATCCTAAGGGAAAGCGGCCCCCAGACCTGTGGCTCCCTAAGCCTAAGGGCTGGGGCGCCCCAGGCTTGGGGCTCCAAATGCCTAAGTGCTGGGGCGCTCAAGGCCTGGGAATACCAAAGACTAAGGGTTGAGGCGCTCCAGGCGTGGGGCTGCCAAAGCCTAAGGGCTGGGATGTCCCAGGCATGGGGCTCCCTAAGCCTAAGGGCAGGGGCGCCCCAGGCCTGGGTCTCCCTAAGCCTAAGGGCGGGGGCACCCCAGGCCTGGGGCTCCCAAACCTAAGGGCTGGTGCGCCGCAGGCCTGGGGCTCCCAAACCTAAGGGCTTGGGCGCCCCAGGCCTGGGCCTCCCAAATGCTAAGGGCTGGGGTGCCCCAGGCCTTATGTCCCAAAGCTTAAGGGATGGGGTGACCCAGGCCTAGGGTTCCCAAAGCCTAAGGCCTGGCGCTCGCTAAGCCTAAGGGCTGGTGCGCCCAAGGGCTGGGGCTCCCAAATCCAAAGGACTAGGGCGACACAGGCCAGGTCCTCCCTTATCCTAAGGGTTTGGGCGCCCCAGGCCTGGGGCTCCCAAAACCTAAGGGAAATGGGCCCCCAGACCTGCGTCTCCGAAAGCCTTAAGGCTCGGCCCCACCAGGCCTGAGGCTCAAAATCCTAAGGGCTGGGGCGCCACGGGCCTGGGGCTCCCTAAGCCTAAGGGCTGGGAAACCCCGGGCCTGGGACTCCCTAAGCCTAAGGGCTGGGGCGCCCCAGCCTGGGGCTACCAAAGCTTAAGTGCCGGGGCGCCCCGAGCCTGGGACTCCCTAAGACTAAGGCCTGGGGCGCCCCAGCCTGGGGCTCCCAAAGCCTACGGGCAGGGGTGCCCCAGGACTGGGGTTCCAAAGCCTAAGGGCTGGGGCGCCCCAGGCCTGGGCCTCCCTAAGACTAAGGGCTGTGGCGCCCCAGGACTGGGGCTCCCAAAACCGAAGGGAAAGGGGCGCCCCAGACCTGAGGCTCAAAAAGCCTAAGGGCTCGGGTGCCCCAGGCACGGGGCTCCCAAATCCTAAGGGCTTGAGCGCCCCAGGCTTAGGGCTCCCAATGCCTGTGGACTGGGAAGCCCCTGGCCTAGGGCTCCATAAGCCTAAGGGTTGGGGCGCCCCAGGCCTGGGGCTCCCAAGCCGAAGGGCTAGGGTTCCCCTGGCCTGGGGCTCCCTAAGCCTAAAGGCTGGGGCTCCCCGGGTCTGGAGCTCGCTAAGCCTAAGGGCTGGGTCGCCCCAGGCCTAGGCTTCCCAAGCCTAAGGGCGGGGCGCCCCAGGCCTGGGGCTCCCTAAGCCTAAGAGTTGGGGCACCCCCGGCCTGAGTCTCGCTAAGCCAAAGTGATGGGGCGCCCCAGGCCTGGGGCTCCCAAAGCCGAAGGGCAGGGATGACCCAGGCCTGGGGCTCCCAAAAGCCTAAGGGTTGGGGCGTCCCCGGCCTGGGCCTCCCTAAGCCTAAGGGCTGGGTCTCCCCAGGCCTGGGGTTCCCTTAGCCTAAGGGCTGGGGTGCCCCCGGCTTGGAGCTCCCTAAGCCTAAGGGCTGGGGTGCTCCAGGCCGGGGGCTCCCTAAGCCTAAGGGCTGGGGCGTCCCAGGCCGAGGGCTCCCTAAGGCTAAGGGCTGGGGCGCCCCAAGCAGGGGCTCCCTAGCCTATGGGCTGGGGCGCCACAGGCCTGGGGTTCTCTAAGACTAAGGGCTGGGGCGCCCCAGGCCTTGTGCTCCCTAAGCCTACGGGCTGGGGCTCCCCAGGCCTGGGGCTCCCTAAGTCTAAGGGCTGAGGCGCCCCAGGCCTGGGGTTCCAAAGCCTAAGGGCTGGGCCAACCCAGGCCTTGGGCTCCCTAAGCCTAAGGGCTGGGGCTCCCCATGCCTTCGGCTCCCTAAGCCTAAGGGCTGGGGCGCCCCAAGCCTGGTGTTCCAAAGCCTAAGTGCTGGGGCGCCCCAGACCTGGGGTCCCAAACCTAAGTGCTGGGGCGACACAGGCCAGGTCCCCCCTAAGCTTAAGGGCTGGGGCGCCCAAGGCCTAGGGCTCCCAAATCCTAAGGGAAAGCGGCCCCCAGACCTGTGGCTCCCTAAGCCTAAGGGCTGGGGCGCCCCAGGCTTGGGGCTCCAAATGCCTAAGTGCTGGGGCGCTCAAGGCCTGGGAATACCAAAGACTAAGGGTTGAGGCGCTCCAGGCGTGGGGCTGCCAAAGCCTAAGGGCTGGGATGTCCCAGGCATGGGGCTCCCTAAGCCTAAGGGCAGGGGCGCCCCAGGCCTGGGTCTCCCTAAGCCTAAGGGCGGGGGCACCCCAGGCCTGGGGCTCCCAAACCTAAGGGCTGGTGCGCCGCAGGCCTGGGGCTCCCAAACCTAAGGGCTTGGGCGCCCCAGGCCTGGGGCTCCCAAAGCATAAGGGCTGGGGTGCCCCAGGCCTGGGGCTACCAAAACCTAAGGGCTGGAGCCCCCCAGGCCTTGGTGTCCCAAACCTAAGGGCTGGGGAGCCCCATTTGGGGCGCCCTAAGCTTAAGGGCTGGGACGCCCCAGGGTTGGGGCCCCCTAAGCCTAAGGGCTTATGCGTCCCAGGCCTGGGTCTCCCTAAGCCTAAGCGCTGGGGCTCCCCAGGCCTGGGGCTCCCTAACTTTAAGGGTTGGAGCACCCCAGCCTGGGGATCCCTAAGCAGAAGCGCTGGGGCGCCTCATGCGTGGGGCTCCCTAAGCCTACGGGCTGGGGTACCCCAGGCCTGGGGCACCCTAAGCCTAAGGGCTGGGGCGTCCCAGGCCAGGTGCTCCCTTAGCTTAAGGGCTGGGGCGCCACAGGCCTGGGGCTCCATAAGCCTAAGGGCTGTGGTGCCCCAGGCCAGGGGCTCCCTAAGCCTAAGGGCTGGGGCACCCCAGGCGTGGGGCTCCCTAAGCCTAAGAGCTGGGGCGCGCCAGGCCTGGGGCTCCCAAAGCCTAAGGGCTTGAGCGCCCCAGGCCTTGGGCTCCCAAAACATAAGGGCTGGGGCGCCCCAGGCCTGGGGCTACCAAAACCTAAGGGCTGGGGCGCCCCACGCCTTGGTCTCCCAAACCTAAGGGCTGGGAAGCCCCAGGCTTGGGGCGCCCTAAGCTTAAGGGCTGGGACGCCCCAGGGTTGGGACCCCCTAAGCCTAAGGGCTGATGCGTCCCAGGCCTGGGTCTCCCAAAGCCTAAGGGCTGGGGCTCCCCAGGCATGGGGCTCCCTAACTTTAAGTGTTGGAGCACCCCAGCCTGGGGCTACCAAAGCCTAAGGCCTGGGGTGCCCCTGGTCTGGGCTCCCAAAGCTTAAGGCCTGGGGTGCCACAGACCTGGGGCTCCGTAAGCCTGAGGGCTGGGTTGCCCCTGACCTGGGGCTCCCAAAGCCTAAGGGCTGGGGCGCCTCATACCTGGGACTCCCAAAGCCTAAGGGCTGGGCCGCCACAGGGCTGGGTTCCCAAAGCCTAAGGGCTGGGGCGCCCTAGGCCTGGGGCTCCCAAAGCCTATGGGCTGGGGCACCCCAGGCCTGGGGCTCCCTAATCCTAAGGGCTGGGGAGTCCAAGGCCTAGGGCTCCCTAAGCCTAAAGGCTGAGGCGCCCACCTGGAGCTCCCTTATCCTAAGTGCTGGGGTGCCCAAGCCTGGGGCTCCCAAAGACTAAGGACTGGGGCGACCCAGGCCTAGGGTTCCCAAAGCCTAAAGCCTGGGGCTCGCTAAGCCTAAGGGCCGGGGCGCCCCAGCCTGGGGCTACCAAAGCCTACGGGCTGGGGCGCCCCAGGCCTGGGGTTCCAAAGCCTAAGGGCTGGGGCACCCCAGGCCTTATGTCCCAAAGCTTAAGGGATGAGGCGACCCAGGCCTGGGCCTCCCTAAGACTAAGGGCTGTGGTGACCCAGGACTGGGGCTCCCTAAGACTAAATTCTGGGGCGCTCCAGGCCTGGGCTCCCTAAGCCTAAGTGTTGGGGCGCCCCCGTCCTGGGGCTCCCAAAGCCTAAGAGCTGCGGCGCCCCAGGCACGGGGCTCCCAAAGCCGAAGGGCAGGGGCGCCCCAGGCCTAGGGTTCCCAAAGCCTAAGGCCTGAGGCTCGCTAAGCCTAAGGGCTGGGGCGCCCCAGGCATGGGGCTCCCAAAGCCTAAGGGAAAGGGGCCCCCAGACCTGCGGCTCCCAAAGCCTAAGGGCTCTTGCGCCCCAGGCCTGAGGCCCCCAAATCCTAAGGGCTGGGGCGCCCCGGGCCAGGGGCTCCCTAAGCCTAAGAGCTGGGGCACCTCGGGCCTGGGGCTCCCAAAGCCTAAGGGCAGGGGTGCCACGGGCTTGGGGCACCCTAAGTCTAAGGCTGGGGCACCGCGGGCCTGGGGCTCCCAAAGCCTAAGGGCCAGGATTCCCCGGGCCTGGGACTCCCTAAGCCTAAGGGCTGGGGCGCCCCAACCTTGGGCTACAAAAGCCTACGGGCTGGGGCGCCCCAGGACTGGAGTTCCAAAGCCTAAGGGCTGGGGCGACCCAGGCCTGGGCCTCCTTAAGACTAAGGGCTGTGGCGCCCCAGGACTTGGGCTCCCAAAACCGAAGGGAAAGAGGCATCCCAGACCTGGGGCTCAAAAAGCCTAAGGGCTCAGGCGCCCGAGGCCTGGGGCTCCCAAATCCTAAGGGCCTGAGCGCCCCAGGCCTAGGCCTCCCAATGCCTAAGGGCTGGGGAGCCCCTGGCCTAGGGCTCCATAAACCTAAGGGCTGGGGCGCCCCAGGCTGGGGCTCCCAAAGTCTAAGGGCTGGGGTTCCCCAGGCCTGGGGCTCCCTAAGCCTAAAGGCTGGGGCTCCCCTGGCCTGGAGTTCGCTAAGTCTAAGGGCTGGGTCGCTCCAGGCCTAGGGTTCCCAAGCCTAAGGGCTGGGGCCCCCAGGCCTTGGGCTCCCTAAGCCTAAGGGTTGGGGCGCCCCAGGCCTGGGTCTCGCTAATCCAAAGGGATCGGGCGCCCCAGGCCAGGGGCTCCCAAAGCCTAAGGGCTTGAGCGCCCAGGCCTGTGGCTCCCTAAGCCTAAGCGTTGGGCGCCCCAGGCATGGGGCTACCAAAGCCTAAGGGCAGGGGCGCCCCTGGCCTCGGGCTCCCAAAGCCTAAGGCCTGGGGCGCCACAGACCTGGGGCTCCGTAAGCCTAAGGGCTGGGTTGCCCCAGACCTGAGGCTCCCAAAGCCTAAGGGCTGGGGCGCCTCAGACCTGGGACTCCCTAAGCCAAAGGGCTGGGCCGCCCCAGGGCTGGGTTCCCAAAGCCTAAGTGCTGGGGCGCCCTAGGCCTGGGGCTCCCAAAGCCTAAGGGCTGGGGCACCCCAGGCCTGGGGCTCCCTAATCCTAAGGGCTGGGGAATCCAAGGCCTAGGGCTCCCTAAGCCTAAAGGCTGGGGCGCCCACCTGGGGCTCCCTTATCCTAAGTGCTGGGGCGCCCAGGCCTGGGGCTCCCTAAGCCTAAGAGCTGGGGCGCCCCAGGCCTGGGACTCCCAAAGCCTATGGCCTGGGGTGCCCCAGGCCTTGGGCTCCCTAAGTCTAAGGGCTGGGGCACCCCTAGATTTGGCTCCCGAAGCCTAAGGGCTGGGGCGCCCCAGGCCTGGGGCTCCCACTGCCTAAGGGCTGTGGCGCCCCAGGCCAGGGGCTCCCTAAGCCTAAAGGCTGGGTCGACCCAAGCCAGGGGGCCCCTAAGCCTATGAGTTGGGGCGCCCCGGGCCTGGGGCTTCCTAATCCTAAGGGCTGGGGTTCCCCAGGCCTGGGGCTCCCTAAGCCTAAAGGCTGGGGCTACCCAGGCCTGGAGCTCGCTAAGCCTTAGGGCTGGGTCGCCCCAGGCCTAGGGTTCCCAAGCCTAAGGCCTGGGGCGCCCCAGGCTTGGGGCTCCCTAAGCCTAAGGGTTGGGGCGCCCCAGGCCTGAGTCTCGCTAAGCCAAAGGGATGGGGCGCCCCAGGCCTGGGACTCCCAAAGCCGAAGGGCTTGGATGCCCCATGCCTGGGGCTCCCAAAGCCTAAGGGATGGGGCGTCCCCGGCCTGGGCCTCCCTAAGCCTAAGGGCTGGGTCTCCCCAGGCCTGGGGTTCCCTTAGCCTAAGGGCTGGGGTGCCCCCGGCTTGGGGCTCCCTAAGCCTAAGGGCTGAGGCGCCACAGGCCTGTGGTTCCAAAGCCTAAGGGCTGGGGCAACCCAGGCCTTGGGCTCCCTAAGCTTAAGGGCTGGGGCTCCCCATGCCTTCGGCTCCCTAAGCCTAAGGGCTGGGGCGCCCCAAGCCAGGTGTTCCAAAGCCTAAGTGCTGGGGCGCCCCAGGCCTGGGGTCCCAAACCTAAGTGCTGAGGCGACACAGGCCATGTTCTCCCTAAGCCTAAGGGCTGGCGCCCCAGGCCTAGGGCTCCCAAAACCTAAGGGAAAGCGGCCCCCACACCTGCGGCTCCCCAAGCCTAAGGGCTGGGGCAACCCAGGCCTAGGGCTCCCTAAGCCTAAGGGCTGGGGCTCCCCATGCCTTCGGCTCCCTAAGCCTAAGGGCTGGGGCGCCCCAAGCCTGGTGTTCCAAAGCCTAAGTGCTGGGGCGCCCCAGGCCTGGGGTCCCAAACCTAAGTGCTGGGGCGACACAGGCCATGTTCTCCCTAAGCCTAAGGGCTGGCGCCCCAGGCCTAGGGCTCCCAAAACCTAAGGGAAAGCGGCCCCCAGACCTGCGGCTCCCTAAGCCTAAGGGCTGGGGCGCCCCTGGCCTGGGGCTCCCAAGGCCTAAGGCCTGGGGCGCCCCATGCCTGGGGCACCCTAAGCCTAAGAGCTGGGGCACCCCAGGCATGGGGCTCCAAAAGCCTAAGTCCTGGGGCGCTCCAGGCCTGGGAATCCCAAAGACTAAGGGCTGAGGCGCTCCAGGACTGGTGCTGCCAAAGCCTAAGGGCTGGGTTGTCCCAGGCATGGGGCTCCCTAAGCCTAAGGGCAGGGGCGCCCCAGGCCTGGGGCTCCCTAAGCCTAAGGGCGGGGGTGCCCCAGGCCTGGGGCTCCCAAACCTAAGGGCTGGGGCGCCCCAGGCCTTGGTCTCCCAACCTAAGGGCTGGGGAGCCCCAGGCCTGGGGTGCCCTAAGCTTAAGGGCTGGGACGCCCCAGGCCTGGGGCTCCCTAAGCCTAAGGGCGGGGGCGCCCCAGGCCTGGGGCTCCCAAACCTAAGGGCTGGGTCGCCGCAGGCCTGGGGCTCCCAAACCTAAGGGCTTGGGCGCCTCAGGCCTGGGGCACCCAAAGCATAAGGGCTGGGGCGCCCCAGGCCTGGGGCTACAAAAACCTAAGGGCTGGGGCGCCCCAGGCCTTGGTCTCCCAACCTAAGGGCTGGGGAGCCCCAGGCCTGGGGCGCCCTAAGCTTAAGGGCTGGGACGCCCCAGGGTTGGGGCCCCCTAAGCCTAAGGGCTGATGCGTCCCAGGCCTGGGTCTCCCTAAGCCTAAGGGCTGGGGCTCTCCAGGCCTGGGGCTCCCTAACTTTAAGGGTTGAAGCACCCCAGCCTGGGGCTCCCTAAGCCTAAGCGCTGGGGCGCCTCAGGCGTGGGGCTCCCTAAGCCTAAGGGCAGGGGCACCCCAGGCCTGGGAGACCCTAAGCCTAAGGGCTGGGGCGTCCCAGGCCAGGTGCTCCCTTAGCTTAAGGGCTGGGGCGCCACAGGCCTGGGGCTCCATAAGTCTAAGGGCTGTGGTGCCCCAGGCCAGGGGCTCCCTAAGCCTAAGGGCTGGGGCGCCCCTGGAGTGGGGCTCCCTAAGCCTAAGGGCTGGGGCGCCCCAGGCCTGGGGCTCCCAAAGCCTAAGGGCTTGAGCGCCCCAAGCTTGTTTCTCCGTAAGCCTAAGCGTTGGGGCGCCCCAGGCATGGGGCTACCAAAGCCTAAGGCCTGGGGTGCCCCTGGCCTGGGGCTCCCAAAGCCTAAGGCCTGGGGCGCCACAGACCTGGGGCTCCGTTAGACTAAGGGCTGGGTTGCCCCAGACCTGGGGCTCCCAAAGCCTAAGGGCTGGGGCGCCTCAGACCTAGGACTCCCAAAGCCTAAGGGCTGGGCCGCCACAGGGCTGGGTTCCCAAAGCCTAAGGGCTGGGGCGCCCTAGGCCTGGGGCTCCCAAAGCCTAAGGGCTGGGGCACCCCAGGCCTGGGGCTCCCTAATCCTAAGGGCTGGGGAGTCCAAGGCCTAGGGCTCCCTAAGCCTAACGGCTGGGGCGCCCACCTGGTACTCCCTTATCCTAAGTGCTGGGGCGCCCTGGCCTGGGGCTCCCTAAGCCTATGGGCTGGGGCTCCCCAGGCCTAGGACTCCCAAAGCCTATGGCCTGGGGCGCCCCAGGCCTTGGGCTCCCTAAGTCTAAGGGCTGGGGCACCCCAAGATTTGGCTTCCGAAGCCTAAGGGCTGGGGCGCCCCAGGCCTGGGGCTCCCAAAGACTAAGGACTGGGGCTCCCCAGGCCTGGGTCCCCCACAGCCTAAGGGCTGTGGCGCCCCAGGCCTGGGGCTCCCTAAGCCTAAAGGCTGGGGCGCCCACCTGGGGCTCCCTTATCCGAAGTGCTGGGGCGCCCTAGGCCTTGGGCTCCCTAAGTCTAAGGGCTGGGGCACCCCAAGGCTTGGCTCCCGAAGCCTAAGGGCTGGAGCGCCCCAGCACTGGGGCTCCCAAAGACTAAGGACTGTGGCTCCCCAGGCCTGGGTCTCCAAAAGCCTAAGGGCTGTGGCGCCCCAGGCCTGGGGCTCCCTAAGACTAAAGGCTGGGGCGACCCAAGCCAGGGGGTCCCTAAGCCTACGTGTTGGGGAGCCCCGGGCCTGGGGCTTCCTAAGCCTAAGGACTGGGGAGCAACAAGCCAGGGGCTCCCAAAGCAAAAGGCCTGGGGCCTGGGGCTCGCTAAGCCTAAGGTCTGGGGGGCCCCAGGCCTGGGGCTCCCAGATCCTAAGGGCTGGGGCGCCAAAGGCCTGGAGCTACCAAAGGCTAAGGGCTGGGGCACCACGGGCTGGGACGCCCTAAGCCTAAGGGCTGGGGCGCAACAGCCTGGGGCTACCAAAGCCTACGGGCTGGGGCGCCCCAGGCCTTATGTCCCAAAGCTTAAGGGATGGGGCGACCCAGGCCTAGGGTTCCCAAAGCCTAAGGCCTGGGGCTCGCTAAGCCTAAGGGCTGGGGCGCCCGAGGCCTGTGGCTCCCTAAGCCTAAGGGCTGGGGCGCCCCAGGCACGAGGCTGCCAAAGCCTAAGGGCTGAGGCGCCCCAGGCCTAGGGTTCCCAAAGCCTAAGGTCTGTGGCTCGCTAAGCCTAAGGGCTAGGGCGCCCCACCTTGGCGCTTCCAAAGCCTACGGGCTGGGGCGCCCCAGGACTGGGTTTCCAAAGCCTAAGTGCTGGGGCACCCCAGGCCTTATGTCCCAAAGCTTAAGAGATGGGGCGACCCAGGCCTGGGCCTCCCTAAGACTAAGGGCTGTGGCGCCCCAGGACTGTGGTTCCCTAAGACTAAAATCTGGGGCGCTCCAGGCCTGGGCTCCCTAAGCCTAAGTGTTGAGGCGCCCCGGGCCTGGGGCTCCCAAAGCCTAAGAGCAGCGGCTCCCCAGGCACGGGGCTCCCAAAGCCTAAGGGCTGGGGCGCCCCAGGCCTAGGGTTCCCAAAGCCTAAGGCCTGGGGCTCGCTAAGCCTAAGGGCTGGGGCACCCCAGGAATGGGGCTCCCAAACCTAAGGGCTGGGGCGCCCCAGGCCTGGGGTCCCAGGCATAAGGCCTGGGGCGACACAGGCCAGGTCCTCCCTTATCCTAAGGGTAGGGGTGCCCCAGGCCTGGGGCCCCCAAAACCTAAGGGAAAGGGCCCCCCAGACATGCGGCTCCCAAAGCCTAAGGGCTCTGGCGCCCCAGGCCTGAGGCTCCCAAATCCTAAGGGCTGGGGCACCCCGGGCCTGGGGCTCCCTAAGCCTAAGAGCAGGGGCACCCCGGGCCTGGGGCTCCCAAAACTTAAGGGCTGGGGTGCCACGGGCTTGGGGCATCCTAAGGCTAAGGCTGGGGCACCCGGGCCTGGGGCTCCCAAAGCCTAAGGGCCGGGACGCCCCGGGCCTGGGACTCCCTAAGCCTAAGGGCTGGGGCGCCCTAGCTTTGGTCTACAAAAGCCTACGGGCTGGGGCGCCCCAGGACTGGGGTTCCAAAGCCTAAGGGTTGGGGCGCCCCAGGCCTGGGCCTCCCTAAGACTAAGGGCTGTGGCGCCCCAGGACTTGGGCTCCCAAAACCGAAGGGAAAGGTGCGCCCCAGACCTGGGGCTCAAAAAGCCTAAGGGCTCGGGCGCCCGAGGCCTGGCGCTCCCAAATCCTAAGGGCCTGAGCGCCCCAGGCCTAGGGCTCCCAATGCCTAAGGGCTGGGGAGCCCCTGGCCAAGGGCTCCATAAGCACAAGGGCTGGGGAGGCCCAGGCCTAGGGCTCCCAATGTCTAAGGACTGGGGTTCCCCAGGTGTTGGGCTCCCTAAGCCTAAAGGCTGGGGCTCCCCAGGCATGGAGTTCGCTAAGCCTAAGGGCTGGGTCGCTCCAGGCCTAGGGTTCCCAAGCCTAAGGGCTGGGGCGCCCCAGGCCTGGGGCTCCCTAAGCCTAAGGGTTGGGGAGCCCCAGGCCTGGGTCTCGCTAATCCAAAGGGATGGGGCGCCCCAGGCCTGGGGCTCCCAAAGCCTAAGGGCTTGAGTGCCCCAGGCCTGTGGCTCCCTAACCCTAAGCGCTGGGGCGCCCCAGGCATGGGGCTACCAAAGCCTAAGGGCTGGGGCGCCCCTGGCCTGGGGCTCCCAAAGCCTAAGGCCTGGGGCACCCCAGGCCTTGTGCTCCCTAAGTCTAAGGGCTGGGCCACCCCAAGACTTGGCTCCCGAAGCCTAAGGGCTGGGGCGCCCCAGGCCTGGGGCTCCCAAAGACAAAGGCCTGGGGCTGCCCAGGCCTGTGTCTCCCACAGCCTAAGGGCTGTGGCGCCCCAGGCCTGGGGCTCCCTAAGCCTAAAGGCTGGGGAGACCCAAGCCAGGGTTTCCCTAAGCCTACGTGTCGGGGCGCCCTGGGCCTTGGGCTTCCTAAGCCTAAGGACTGGGGCGCAACAAGCCTGGGGCTCCCAAAGCCAAAGGGCTGGGGCTCCCCAGGCACGGGGCTCCCAAAGCCTAAGGGCTGGGGCGCCCCAGGCCTAGGGTTCCCAAAGCCTAAGGCCTGGGGCTCGCTAAGCCTAAGGGCTAGGGCGCCCCAGGCCTAGGGCTCCCAAGCCTAAGGGCTGGGGCGCCCCAGGCCTGGAGCTCCCAAATCCTAAGGGCTGGGGCGCCCCAGGCCTGGAGCTACCAAAGCCGAAGGGCTGGGGCGCCACGGGCCTGGGACTCCCTAAGCCTAAGGGCTGGGGCGCCCCAGCCTGGGGCTACCAAAGCCTACGGACTGGCGAGCCCCAGGACTGGGGTTCCAAAGCCTAAGGGCTGGGGCACCCCAGGCCTTATGTCCCAAAGCTTAAGGGATGGGGCGACCAAGGCCTGAGCCTCCCTAAGACTAAGGGCTGTGGCGCCCCAGGACTGGGGCTCCCTAAGACTAAAGTCTGGGGCGCTCCAGGCCTGGGCTCCCTAAGCCTAAGTGTTGGGGCGCCCCGGGCCTGGGGCTTCCTAAGCCTAAGGACTGGGGCGCCACAAGCCTGGGGCTCCCAAAACCTAAGAGCTGCGGCGCCCCAGGCACGGGGCTCCCAAAGCCTAAGGGCTGGGGCGCCCCAGGCCTAGGGTTCCCAAAGCCTAAGGCCTGGGGCTTGCTAAGCCTAAGCGCTGGGGCGCCTCAGGCATGGGGCTCCCAGCCTAACGGCTGGGGCGCCACAGGCCTGGGGCTCCCAAAACCTAATGCCTGGGGCGGCCGAGGCCTGGGGCTCCCAGAGCCTAAGGTCTGGGGTAACCCAGGCCAGGGGTTCCCTAAGCCTAAGGGCTGTGGCCCCCAGGCCTGGGAGTCCCTAAGCCTTAGGGCTGGGGCGCCCAGGCCTGGGGCTCCCTAAGCCTAAGGGCTGGGGCGCCCCAGGCCTGGGGCTCCCTAAGCCTAAGGGCTGGGGCGCCCCTGGCCAGGTGCTCCCGAAGCCTAAAGGCTGTGGTGCCCCAGGACTGGGGTCCCAAATCCTAAGGGCTGGGGCACTCCAGGCCTGGGGCTCCCAAAGCCTAAGGGCTGGGGCGCTCCAGGCCTGGCGCTCTCAAAGCTTAAAGGCTGAGGCGCCACAGGCCTGGGGCTCCCAAAGCCTAAGGGCTGGGGCGCGCCAGACCTGGCGCTCTCAAAGCTTAAAGGCTGAGGCGCCACAGGCCTGGGGCTCCCTAAGCCTAAGGGCTGGGTTGCCCCAGAACTGGGGCTCCCAAAGCCTAAGGGCTGGGGCCCCCCAGACCTGGGACTCCGAAAGCCTTAGGGCTGGGCCGCCCCAGGCCTGGGTACCCAAAGCCTAAGGGCTGGAGCACCCTAGGCCCGGGGCTCCCAAAGCCTCGGGGCTAGGGCACCCCAGGCTTGGGGCTCCCTAATCCTAAGGGCTGGGGAGTCCAAGGCCTAGGGCTCCCTAAGCCTAAAGGCTGGGGCGCCCACCTGGGGCTCCCTTATCCTAAGTGCTGGTGCGCCCAGGCCTGGGGCTCCCTAAGCATAAGGGCTGGGGCGCCCCAGGCCCTGGCTCCCTAAGCCTAAGGGCTGGGGCGTCCCAGGCCTGGGGCTCCCAAAGACTAAGGTCTGGGGCTCCCCAGGCCTGGGTCTCCCACAGCCTAAGGGCTTTGGCGCCCCAGGTTTGGGGCTCCCTAAGCCTAAAGGCTGGGGCGCCCCAATCCTGGGGCTTCCTAAGCCTAAGTGTTGGGGCGCCCGGGCGTGGGGCGTCCTAAGCCTAAGGACTGGGGCGCAACAAGCCTGGGGCTCCCAAAGCCAAAGGGCTGGAGGGCCGCAGGCACGGGGCTCCCAAAGCCTAAGGGTTGGGGCGCCCCAGGCCTGGGGCTCCCAAAGCCTAAGGGCTGGGGCTGCCCGGGCCTGGGACGCCCTAAGCCTAAGGGCTGGGGCGCCCCAGCCTGGGGCTACCAAAGCCTACGGGCTGGGGCGCCCCAGGACTGGGGTTCCAAAGCCTAAGGGATGGGGCGACCCAGGCCTGGGCCTCCCTAAGACTAAGGACTGTGGCGCCCCAGGACTGGGGCTCCCTAAGACTAAAGTCTGGGGCGCTCCAGGCCTGGGCTCCCTAAGCCTAAGGGCTGGGGCTCCACAGGCCCAGGGGCTCCCAAATCCCAAGGGCTGGGAAGCCCTGGGCCTGGGGCTCCCTAAGTTTAAATGTTGGGGTGCCCCGGGCCTGGGGCTTCCTAAACCTAAGGACTGTGGCGCCAAAAGCCTGGGGCTCCCAAAGGCTAAGAGCTGCGGCGCCCCAGGCACGGGGCTCCCAAAGCCTAAGGGCTGGGGTGCCCCAGGCCTAGGGTTCCCAAAGCCTAAGGCCAGGGGCTCGCTAAGCCTAAGGGCTGGGGCACCCCAGGCCTGGGGAGCCCTAAGCTTAAGGGCTGGGTCGCCCCATGCCTGGGGCCCCCTAAGCCTAAGGGCTAATGCGTCCCAGGTCTGGGTCTCCCTAAGCCTAAGGGCTGGGGCGCCCCAGACCTGAGGTTTCGAAGGCTAAGTGCTGGGGCGTCCCAGGCCTGGGGCTCCCTAAGCCTAAGGGCTGGGGCTCCCCAGGCCAGGTGCTCCCTTAGCTTAAGGGCTGGGGCGCCCCAGGCCGGGGGCTCCATAAGCCTACGGGCTGTGGTGCCCCAGGCCAGGGGCTCCTTAAGCCTAAGGGCTTGGGCGCCCCAGGCGTGGGGCTCCCTAAGCCTAAGGGCTGGGGCGCCCAAGGCCTGGTGCTCCCAAAGCCTAAGGGCTGGAGCGCCCCAGGCCTGTGGCCCCCTAAGCCTAAGCGCTGGGGCGTCCCAGGCATGGGGCTACCAAAGACTAAGGCTGGCGTGCCCCTGGCCTGGGGCTCCCAAAGCCTAAGGCCTGGGTCCCCACAGACCTGGGGCTCCCAAAGCCTAAGGGTTGGGGCACCCCAGGCCTGGGGCTCCAGAATCCTAAGGGCTGGGGCGCAACAGACCAGAGTCTTCCAAAAACTAAGGTATGCGGCGTCCCAGGCCTGGAGCTCCCTAAGACTAAGGGCTGAGCGCCACAGGCTTGGGGCTCCCTAAGCCTAAGGGCTGGGGCGCCCCAGGCTTGGGGCTCCCAAAACCTAAGGCCAGGGGCGCCCCAGGCTTGGGTCTCCCTAAGCCTAAAAGCTGGGGTGACCCAGGCCTAGGGCTCCCAAAGCCTAAGGGTTTGGGAGCCCCGAGCCTGGGGCTCCCTAAGCCTAACGGCTGGGGCAGCCCTGGCCTGGGGCTCCAAAACCTAAGGGCTGGGGAGCCCCGGGCCTGGGGCTCCCTTCGCCTAAGGGATGGGGCGTCCCGGGCCTGGGGCTTCCTAAGCCTAAGGCCTAGTGCGCTCCAAGCCTGGGGCTTCCCAACCTCAGGGTTGGGGAGTCCCAAGCCTGGGGCTCCCTAATCCGAAGGGCTGGGGCGCCCCAGTCAGGGGCTCCTTAGCCTAACGGCTGTGAAGCCCCAGGCCTGAGGCTTCCAAGACCTAATGGCTGGGGCGCCACTGGCCTGGAGCTCCCAAAGCCTAAGTTCTGGGGCCCCCCGGCCTGGGAGTCCCTAAGCCTAAGTGCTGGGGTCCCCTGGCCAGGTGCTCCCTAAGCCTAAGGGCTGTGGCGCCCCAGGACTAGGGTCCCAAATCCTAAGGGCTGGGGCGCCCCAGGCCTGGCGCTCTCAAAGCCTAAAGGCTGGGGCGCCACAGGCCTGGGGCTCCCTAAGACTAAGGGCTGGGTCTCCCCAGGCCAGGTGCTCCCTTAGCTTAAGGGCTGGGGCACCCCAGGCCTGGGGCTCCATAAGCCTAAAGGTTGTGGTGCCCCAGGCCAGGGGCTCCCTAAGCCTAAGGGCTGGGGCGCCCCAGGCGTGGGGCTCCCTAATCCTAAGGGCTGGTGCGCCTCAGACCTGGGGCTCCGACAGCCTAAGGGCTGGAGCGCCCAGGCCTGTGGCCCCATAATCCTAAGCGCTGGGGCGCCCGAGGCATGGGGCTACCAAAGCCTAAGGCTGGCACGCCCCTGGCCTGGGGCTCCCAAAGCCTAAGGCCTGGGGCCCTACAGACCTGGGGCTCCCAAAGCCTAAGGGTTGGGGCGCCCCAGGCCTGGGGCTCCCAAATCCTAAGGGCTGGGGCGCAACATACCTGAGGCTTCCAAAGACTAAGGGCTGCGGCGTCCCAGGCCTAGAGCTCCCTAAGACTAAGGGCTGGGCGCCACAGGCCTGGGGCTCCCAAATCCTAAGGGCTGGGGCGCCCCAGGCCTGAGGCTCCCAAAGCCTAAGGGCTGGGGCGACCCAGGCCTGGGGCTCCCAAAACCTAAGGGCTGGGGCGCCCCAGGCCTGGGGCTCCCAAATCCAAAGGGCTGGGGCGACCCAGGCCAGGTCCTCCCTTATCCTAAGGGCTGGGGCGCCCCAGGCCTTCGCTCCCTAAGCCTAAGGGCTGGGGCACCCCAGGCCTGGGGCTCCCCAAGACTAAGGACTGGGGCTCCTCAGGCCTGGGGCTCCCAAAGCCTAAGGCCTGGGGCTCGCTAAGCCTAAGGGCTGGTGCGCCGCAGGCCTGGGGCTCCCAAATCCTAAGGGCTGGGGCGCCGCAGGCCTGAGGCTCCCAAAGCCTAAGGTCTGGGCCGCCCCAGGCCTGGGGCTCCTAAAGCCTAAGGGCTGGGGCGCCCCAGGCCTGGGGCTCCCAAATCCAAAAGGCTGGGGCGACACAGGCCAGGTCCTCCCTTATCCTAAGGGTTGCGGCGCCCCAGGACTGGGGCTCCCAAAACCAAAGGGAATGGGGCCTCCTGACCTGCGGCTCCCAAAGCCTAAGGGCTCGGGCGCCCCAGGCCTGAGGCTCAAAATCCTAAGGGCTGGGGAGCCCCGGGGCTGGGGCTGCCTGAGCCTAAGGGCTGGGGCACCCCGGGCCTGGGAATCCCTAAGCCTAAGGACTGGGGCGCCCAAGCATGGTGCTACCAAATCCTACAGGCCGGGGCGCCCGGGCCTGGGACTCCCTAAGCCTAAGGGCTGGGGCGCCCCAGCCTGGGGCTACAAAAGCCTACGGGCTGGGGTGCCCCAGGACTAGGGTTCCAAAGCCTAAGGCCTGGGGCGCCCCAGGCCTAGGCCTCCCTAAGACTAAGGGCTATGGCGCCCCAGGACTGGGGCTCCCAAAACAGAAGGGAAAGGGGCGCCCCAGACCTGGGGCTCAAAAAGCCTAAGGGTTCGGGCGCCCGAGCCCTGGGGCTCCCAAATCCTAAGGGCCTGAGCGCCCCAGGCCTAGGGCTCCCAATTCCTAAGGGCTGGGGAGCCCCTGGCCTAGGGCTCCATAAGCCTAAGGGCTGGGGCGCCCCAGGCCTGGGGCTCCCAAAGCCTAAAGGCTGGGGCTCCCCAGGCCTGGAGCTCGCTAAGCCTAAGGGCTGGGTCGCCCCAGGCATAGGGTTCCCAAGCCTAAGGGCTGGGGCGCCCCAGGCCTGGGGCTCCATAATCCTAAGGTCTGGGGCGCCCCAGGCCTGGGGCACCCAAAGCCTAATGGCTGGGTTTCCCCAGGCCTGGGGAACCCCAAACCTAAAGGATGGGGCTCCACTGGCCTGGAGATCGCTAATCCTAAGGGCTGGGCGCTCCAGGCCTGGGGCTCCATAAGCCTAAGGCTTGGGGCACCCCAGGCCTGGGTCTCGCTAAGCCGAAGGGATGGGGTGCCGCAGGCCTGGGGCTCCCAAAGCCTAAGGGCTGGGTCGCCGCAGGCCTGGGGCTCCCAAAGCCTAAGGGATGGGGTGGCCCCGGCTTGGGCCTCCCTAAGCCTAAGGGCTGGGTCTCCCCAGGCCTGGGGCTCCCTTAGCCTAAGGGTTGGGGTGCTCCCGGCTGGGGACTCCCTAAGCCTAAGGGCTGGGGCGTCCCAGGCCAGGGGCTCCCTAAGGCTAAGGGCTGGGGCGCCCAAAGTAGGGGCTCCCTATCCTATGGGCTGGGGCGACACAGGCCTGGGGTTCCCTAAGACTAAGGGCTGGGGCGCCCCAGGCCTTGGGCTCCCTAAGCCTAAGGGCTGGGGCTCCCCATGCCTTCGGCTCCCAAAGCCTAAGGGCTGGGTCGCCACAAGCCTGGTGTTCCAAAGCCTAAGTGCTGGTGCGCCCCAGGCCTGGGGTCCCAAACCTAAGTGCTGGGGCGACACAGGCCAGGTCCTCCCTAAGCCTAAGGGCTGGGGCGCCCCAGGCCTGGGTCTCCCAAAACCTAAGGGAAAGGGGCCCCCAAAACTTCGGCTCCCTAAGCCTAAGAGCTGGGGCGCCCCTGGCCTGGGGCTCCCAAGGCCTAAGGGCTGGGGCACCCCATGCTTGACGCACCCTAAGCCTAAGGGCTGGGACACCCCAGGCGTGGGGCTCCAAAAGCTTAAGTTCCGGGGCGCTCCAGGCCTGGGACTCCCAAAGACTAAGGGCTGGGGCACTCCAGGACTGGGGCTGCCAAAGCCTAAGGGCTGGGGTGTCCCAGGCCTGGGGATCCCTAAGCCTAAGGGCTGGGGCGCCGCAGGCCTGGGGCTCCCAAGACTAAGGGCTGGGTCGCCCCAGGCATGGGGCTCCCAAAGCATAAGTGCTGGGGCGCCCCAGGCATGGGGCTACCAAAACCTAAGTGCTGGGGCGCCCCAGGCCTGGGGTTCCAAAGCCTAAGGGCTGGGGCAACCCAGGCCTAGGGCTCCCTAAGCCTAAGAGCTGGGGCTCCCAATGCCTTCGCCTCCCAAAGCCTAAGGGCTGGGGCGCCACAAGCCTGGTGTTCCAAAGCCTAAGGGCTGGGGTGCCCCAGGCCTGGGGCTCCCAAGAATAAGGGCTGGGGCGCCCCAGGCATGGGGCTACCCAAAACTATGGGCTGGGGAGCCCTAGGCCTGGGGCGCCCTAAGCTTAAGGGCTGGGACGCCCAGGCCTGGGGCCCCCTAAGACTAAGGGCTGATGCGTCCCAGGCCTGGGTCTCCCTAAGCCTAAGGGCTGGGGCGCCCCAGACCTGAGGTTTCGAAGACTAAGTGCTGGGGGGTCCCAGGCCTGGGGCTCCCTAAGCCTAAGAGCTGGGGCGCCTCAGGCGTGGGGCTCCCTAAGCCTAAGAGCAGGGGCGACCCAGGCCTGGGGCTACCTAAGCCTAAGGGCTGGGGCGTCCCAGGCCAGGTGCTCCCTTAGCTTAAAGGCTGGGACGCACCAGGCGTGGGGCTCCCTAAGACTAAGGGCTGGGGCGCCCCAGGCCTGGGGCTCACAAAGCCTAACAGCTGGAGCGCCCCAGGCCTGTGGCCCCCTAAGCCTAAACGCTGGGGCGCCCCAGCCATGGGGCTACCAAAGCCTAAGGCCTGGGGCCCCACAGACCTGGGCTCCCAAAGCCTAAGGGTTGGGGTGCACCAGGCCTGGGGCTCCCAATTCCTAAGGGCTGGCGCGAAACAGACCTGAGGCTTCCAAAGACTAAGGGCTGCGGCGTCCCAGGCCTGGGGCTCCCTAATCCTAAGGGCTGGGGCGCCCCAGGCCTGGGGCTCCAAAAGACTAAGGGCTGGGGCGCTCCAGGCCTGGGGCTGCCAAAGCCTAAGGGCTGGGGCGCTCCAGGCCTGGGGCTGCCAAAGCCTAAGGGCTGGGGTGTCCCATGCCTGGGGCTCCCTATGCCTAAGGGCTGGGGCGCCGCAGGCCTGGGGCTCCCAAGACTAAGGGCTGGGTCGCCCCAGGCATGGGGCTTCCAAAGCATAAGTGCTGGGGCGCCCCAGGCATGGGGCTACCAAAACCTAAGTGCTGGGGTGCCCCAGGCCTGGGGTTCCAAAGCCTAAGGGCTGGGGCAACCCAGGCCTAGGGCTCCCTAAGCCTAAGAGCTGGGGCTCCCCATGCCTTCGCCTCCCAAAGCCTAAGGGCTGGGGCGCCACAAGCCTGGTGTTCCAAAGCCTAAGGGCTGCGTTGCCCCAGGCCTGGGGCTCCCAAGAATAAGGGCTGGGGCACCCCAGGCATGGGGCTACCCAAAACTATGGGCTGGGGAGCCCTAGGCCTGGGGCGCCGTAAGCTTAAGGGCTGGGACGCCCAGGCCTGGGGCCCCCTAAGACTAAGGGCTGATGCGTCCCAGGCCTGGGTCTCCCTAAGCCTAAGGGCTGGGGCGCCCCAGACCTGAGGTTTCGAAGACTAAGTGCTGGGGGGTCCTAGGCCTGGGGCTCCCTAAGCCTAAGCGCTGGGGCGCCTCAGGCGTGGGGCTCCCTAAGCCTAAGGGCAGGGGCGCCCCAGGCCTGGGGCTATCTAAGCCTAAGGGCTGGGGCGTCCCAGGCCAGGTGCTCCCTTAGCTTAAAGGCTGGGACGCACCAGGCATGGGGCTCCCTAAGACTAACGGCTGGGGCGCCCCAGGCCAGGGGCTCCCAAAGCCTAACAGCTGAAGCGCCCCAGGCCTGTGGCCCCCTAAGCCTAAGGGCTGGGGCGCCCCAGGCATGGGGCTACCAAAGCCTAAGGCCTGGGGCCCCACAGACCTGGGCTCCCAAAGCCTAAGGGTTGGGGCGCCCCAGGCCTGGGGCTCCCAATTCCTAAGGGCTGGCGCGAAACAGACCTGAGGCTTCCAAAGACTAAGGGCTGCGGCGTCCCAGGCCTGGGGCTCCCTAATCCTAAGGCTGGGGCGCCCCAAGCCTGGGGCTCCATAAGCCTAAGGGGTGGGGCGCCCCAGGCCTGGGGCTCCCAAAGCCTAATGGCTGGGGTTCCCCAGGCCTGGGGCACCCCAAACCTAAAGGATGGGGCTCCACTGGCCTGGAGATCGCTAATCCTAAGGGCTGGGGCGCTCCAGGCCTGGGGCTCCATAAGCCTAAGGGTTGGGGCGCCCCAGGCCTGGGTCTCGCTAAGCCAAAGGGATGGGTTGCCGCAGGCCTGGGGCTCCCAAAGCCTAAGGGCTGGGTCGCCGCAGGCCTGGGACTCCCAAAGCATAAGGAATGGGGTGTACCCGGCTTGGGCCTCCCTAAGCCTAAGGGCTGGGTCTCCCCAGGCCTGGGGCTCCCAATTCCTAAGGGCTGGAGCGAAACAGACCTGAGGCTTCCAAACACTAAGGGCTGCTGCGTCCCAGGCCTGGGGCTCCCTAATCCTAAGGGCTGGGCGCCACAGGCTTGGGGCTCCCTAAGCCTAAGGGCTGGGGCGCCCTAAGCCTGGGGCTCCCAAAACCTAAGGGCAGGGACGCCCCAGGCCTGGGGCTTCCTAAACCTAAGGGCTTGGGCGTCCCAGGCCAGGTGCTCCCTAAGCCTAAGTGCTGGTGAGCCCCAGGCCTGGGGCTCCCTAAGCCTAAGGGCTGTGGTGCTCCAGGCCTGGGGCTCCCTAAGCCTAAGGGCTGGGGCGCCCCAGGCGTGAGGCTCGCCAAACCTAAGGGCTGGGCCCCCAAGGCCTGGGGCTCCGTAAGTCTAAGGGCTGGGGCGCCCCAGGCTTGTGGCTCCCTCAGCCTAAGGGCTGGGTCGCCCCAGGCAGAAGCTAACAAAGCCTAAGGTCTGGGGTGCCCTAAGCGTAAGGGCTGGCGCGCCCCAGGCCTGGGGCCACCTAAGCCTAAGGGCTGGTACGCCCCAGGCCTGGGGCTCCCAAAGCCTAAGGGCTGGGGCGCCCCAAGCCTGTGGCTCCCTAAGCCTAAGGGCTGGGGCGTCCCAGTCATGGGGCTACCAACGACTAAGGGCTGTGGTGCCCCAGGCCTGGGTCTCCCTAAGCCTAAGGTCTGAGGCGCAACAGACCTGAGGCCTCCAAAGACTAAGGGCTGGGGTGTCCCAGGCCTGGGGCTCCCTAAGCCTAAGGACTGGGGCGCCACAGGCCTGGGGCTCCCTAAGCCTAAGGGCTGGGGAGTCCCACTCCTGGGGCACCCAAAACCTAAGGGCAGGGGCACCCCAGGCCTGCGACTCCCTAAGCCTAAGGCCTTGGGCGTCCCAGGCCAGGTGCTCCCTAAGCCTAAGTGCTGGGGCTTACCAGGCCTGGGGCTCCCTAACCCTAAGGGCTGTGGTGACCCTGGCCTGGTGCTCCCTAAGACTAAGGGCTGGGGCACCCCAGGCCTGGGACTCCCAAAGACTAAGGGCTGGGGCGCCCCAGGCCTGGGGCTGCCAAAGGCTAAGGGCTGGGGAGTCCGAGGCCTGGGGCTCACTAAGCCTAAGGGCTGGGGCGCCCCAGGCCCGGGGCTCCCAAACCTAAGGGCTGATGCGTCCCAGGCCTGGGTCTCCATAGCATAAAGGGTGGGGCGCCCCAGACCTGAGGCTTCCAAAGCCTAAGGGCTGGGGCGTCCCAAGCCTGGGGCTCCCAAAGGCTAAGGGCTAGGGATCCCCAGTCCTGGGGCTCCCAAAGCCTAAGGGCTGGGGCTCCCCAGGCCTGGGGCTCCCTAAACTTAAGGGTTGGAGAACTCCAGCCTGGCGCTCCCAAAACTAAAGGCTGGGGCGCCCCAGGCCTGGGGCTCCCAAAGCCTAAGGGCTGGGGTGCCCCGGGCCTGGGGCTCCCAAAACCTAAGGGCAGGGGCAACCCAGGCCTGGGACTCCCTAAGCCTAAGGGCTGGGGCGTCCCACGCCAGGTGCTCCCTAAGCATAAGTGCTGGGGCGCCACAGGCCTGGGGCTCCCTAACCCTAAGGGCTGTGGTGCTCCCTAAGCCTACGTGCTGGGGCGCCCCAGGCCTGGGGCTCCCTAACCCTAATGGCTGTGGTGCCCCAGGCCTGGGGCTCCCAAAGCCTAAGGGCTGGCAAACCCCAGACCTGGGACTCCCAAGACTAAGGGCTGGGTCGCCCCAGGCCTGGGGCTCCCAAACCTAAGGGTTGGGACGCCGCAGGCCTGGGGCTCCCAAGACTAAGGGCTGGGGCGCAACAGACCTGAGGCTTCCAAAGACTAAGGGCTGCGGCGTCCCAGACCTGGGGCTCCCTAAGCCTAAGGGCTGGGCGCCACAGGCTTGGGGCTCCCTAAGCCTAAGGGCTGGGGCGTCCCAGGCGTGAGGCTCCCTAAGCCTAAGGGCTGGGCGCCCCAGGTCTGGGGCTCCCTAAGCCAAAAGGCTGGGGCGCCCCAGGCTTGTGGCTCCCTAAGCCTAAGGGATGGGGCGCCCCAGGCATGAAGCTAAAAAGCCTAAGGTCTGGGGCGCCACAGGCCTGGGGCTCCCAAAGACTAAGGGCTTGGGCATCCCAGGCCAGGTGCTCCCTAAGCCTAAGTGCTGGGGAGCCCCAGGCCTGGGGCTCCCTAAGCCTAAGGGCTGTGGTGCCCCTGGCCTGGGGAAACCTAAGCCTAAGGGCTGGGGCGGCCCAGGCATGAGGCTCCCTAAGCCTAAGGGCTGGAGCGCCCCAGGCTTGTGGCTCCCTAAGCCTAAGGGCTGGAGCGCGCCAGGCTTGTGGCTCCCTAAGCCTAAGGGCTGGGGCGCCCCAGGCATGAAGCTAACAAAGCCTAAGGTCTGGGCCCCACAGGCCTGGGGCTCCCAAAGCCTCAGGGCTGGGGTACCCCAGGCCTGGGGTGCCCTAAGCTTAAGGGTTGGGGCGCCCCAGGCCAGGGGCCACCTAAGCCCAAGGGCTGGTACGCCCAGGCCTGGGGCTCCCAAAGCTTAATGGCTGGGGCGCCCCAGGCCTGTGGCTCCATAAGCCTAAGGGCTGTGGCGCCCCAGTCATGGGGCTACCAAAGCCTAAGGGCTGTGGTGCCCCAGGCCTGGGGCTCCCAAAGTCTAAGGGCTGGGGCGCACCATTCCTGGGGCACCCAAAGCCTAAAGGCTGGGGCGCCCCAGGCCTGGGGCTCCCAAAGCCTAAGGGCTGGGGCGCCCCAGGCCTGGGGCTCCCTTAGCCTAAGGGCTCGGGCGCCCCATTCCTGGAGCCCCCTAAGCCTAAGGGCTGATGAGTCCCAGGCCTGGGTCTCCCTAAGCCTAAGGTCTGGGGCGCAAAAGACCTGAGGCTTCCAAAGACTAATGGCTGGGGTGTCCCAGGCCTGGGGCTCCCTAAGTCTAAGGGCTGGGGCTCCCTAAGCCTAAGAGCAGGGGCGCCGCGGGCCTGGGGCACCCTAGGCTTAAGGGCTGGGACGCCCCAGGCCTGGGGCCCCCTAAGCCTAAGGGCTGATGCGTCCCAGGCCTGGGTCTCCCTAAGCCTAAAGGCTGGGGCGCCCCACTCCTGAGGTTTCGAAGACTAAGTGCTGGGGCGTCCCAGGCCTGTGGCTCCCTAAGGCTAAGCTGTGGGGCGCCTCAGCTTGGGGCTCCCTAAGCCTAAGGGCAGGGGCGCCCCAGGCCTGGGGCTCCCTAAGCCTAAGGGCTGGGGCGTCCCAGGCCAGGTGCTCCCTTAGCTTAAGGGCTGGGACGCCCCAGGCGTGGGGCTCCCTAAAACTAAGGGCTGGGGCGCCCCAGGCCTGGGGCTCCCAAAGCCTAAGGGCTGGAGCGCCCCAGGCCTGTGGCCCCCTAAGCCTAAGCGCTGGGGCACCCCAGGCTTGGGGCTACCAAAGCCTAAGGCTGTGGCGCCCCTGGACTGGGGCTCCCAAAGCCTAAGTCCTGGGGCCACACAGACCTGGGTCTCCCAAAGCCTAAGGGTTGGGGCGCCCCAGGCCTGGGGTTCCCAAATCCTAAGGGCTGGGGCGCTACAGACCTGAGGCTTCCAAAGACTAAGGGCTGCGGCGTTCCAGGCCTGGGGCTCCCTAAGCCTAAGGACTGGGCGCCACAGGCTTGGGGCTCCCTAAGCTTAAGGGCTGGGGCGCCCCCGGCCTGGGGCTCCCAAAACCTAAGGGCAGGGGCGCCCCAGGCTTGGGGCTCCCTAAGCCTAAGGTCTTGAGCGTCCCAGGCCAGGTGCTCCCTCAGCCTAAATGCTGGTGAGCCCCAGGCGTGAGGCTCCCTAAGCCTAAGGGCTGGCGCCCCAGGTCTGGGGCTCCCTAAGCCAAAGGGCTGGGGCGCCCCAGGCTTGTGGCTCCCTAAGCCTAAGGGCTGGGCGCCCCAGGCATGAAGCTAAAAAGCCTAAGGTCTGGGTCGCCACAGGCCTGGGGCTCCCAAAGCCTAAGGGCTTGGGCGTCCCAGGCCAGGTGCTCCCTAAGCCTAAGTGCTGGGGAGCCCCAGGCCTGGGGCTCCCTAAGCCTAAGGGCTGTGGTGCCCCAGGCCTGGGGCAACCTAAGCCTAAGGGCTGGGGCGGCCCAGGCGTGAGGCTCCCTAAGCCTAAGGGCTGGAGCGCCCCAGGCTTGTGGCTCCCTAAGCCTAAGGGCTGGGGCGCACCATTCCTGGGGCTCCCAAAGCCTAAAGGCTGGGGCGCCCCAGGCCTGGGGCTCCCAAAGCCTAAGCGCTGGTGCACCCCAGGCTTGGGGCTACCAAAGCCTAAGGCTGTGGCGCCCCTGGACTGGGGCTCCCAAAGCCTAAGGCCTGGGGCCCCACAGACCTGGGGCTCCCAAAGCCTAAGGGTTGGGGCACCCCAGGCCTGGGGCTCCCAAATCCTAAGGGCTGGGGTGCAACAGACCTGAGGCTTCCAAAGACTAAGGGCTGCGGCATTCCAGGCCTGGGGCTCCCTAAGCCTAAGGACTGGGCGCCACAGGCTTGGGGCTCCCTAAGCCTAAGGGCTGGGGCGCCCCAGGCCTGGGGCTCCCAAAACCTAAGGGCAGGGGCGCCCCAGGCCTGGGGCTCCCTAAGCCTAAGGTCTTGGGCGTCCCAGGCCAGGTGCTCCCTAAGCTTAAATGCTGGTGAGCCCCAGGCCTGGGGCTCCCTAAGCCTACGGGCTGTGGTGCCCCAGGCCTGGGGCTCCCTAAGCCTAAGGGCTGGGGCGCCCCAGGCTTGTGGCTCCCTAAGCCTAAGAGCTGGGGTGCCCCAGGCATGAAGCTAACAAAGCCTAAGGTCTGGGGCGCCACAGGCCTGGGTCTCCCAAAGCCTCAGGGCTGGGGCACTCCAGGTCTGGGGTGCCCTAAGCTTAAGGGCTGGGGCGCACCATTCCTGCGTTCCCAAAGCCTAAGGGCTGGGGCGCCCCAGGCCTGTGGCGCCCTAAGCCTAAGGGCTGGGGCGCCCCACTCATGGGGCTACCAAAGCCTAAGGGCTGTGGTGCCCCAGGCCTGGGTCTCCCACAGCCTAAGGTCTGGGGCGCACCATTCCTGGGCCTCCCAAAGCCTAAAGGCTGGGCGCCCCAGGCCTGGGGCTCCCAAAGCCTAAGGGCTGGGGCGCCCCAGGCCTGGGGCTCCCTAAGCCTAAGGGCTCGGATCGCCCATTCCTGGGGCCCCCTAAGCCTAAGTGCTGATGAGTCCCAGGCCTGGGTCCCCCTAAGCCTAAGGTCTGGGGCGCAACAGACCTGAGGCTTCCAACGACTAAGAGCTGGGGTGTCCCAGGCCTGGGGCTCCCTAAGCCTAAGGGCTGGGGCACCACAGGCCTGGGGCTCCCAAAGCCTAAGGGCTGGGGCGCCCCAGGCCTGGGGCACCCAAAACCTAAGGGCAGGGGCACCCCAGGCCTGCGACTCCCTAAGCCTAAGGCCTTGGGCGTCCCAGGCCAGGTGCTCCCTAAGCCTAAGTGCTGGGGCTTCCCAGGCCTGGGGCTCCCTAACCCTAAGGGCTGTGGTGCCCCTGGCCTGGTGCTCCTTAAGCCTAAGGGCTTGGGCGCCCCAGGCCTGGGGCTCCCTAAGCCTAAGGGCTTGGGCGTCCCAGGCCAGGTGCTCCCTAAGCCTAAGGGTTGTGGTCTCCCAGGCCTGGGGCTCCCTAAGCCTAAGGGCTGTGGTCTCCCAGGCCTGGGGCTCCCTAAGCCTAAGGGCTGGGGCGCCCCAGGCGTGAGGCTCCCTAAGCCTAAGGCCTGGCGCCCCAGGTCTGGGGCTCCATAAGCCAAAGGGCTGGGGCGCCCCAGGCTTGTGGCTCCCTAAGCCTAAGGGCTGGGGCGCCCCAGGCATGAAGCTAAAAAGCCTAAGGTCTGGGGCGCCACAGGCCTGGGGCTCCCAAAGCCTAAGGGCTTGGGCGTCCCAGGCCAGGTGCTCCCTAAGCCTAAGTGCTGGGGAGCCCCAGGCCTGGGGCTCCCTAAGCCTAAGGGCTGTGGTGCCCCAGGCCTGTGGCAACCTAAGCCTAAGGGCTGGGGCGGCCCAGGCGTGAGGCTCCCTAAGCCTAAGGGCTGGAGCGCCCCAGGCTTGTGGCTCCCTAAGCCTAAGGGCTGGAGCGCCCCAGGCTTGTGGCTCCCTAAGCCTAAGGGCTGGGGCGCCCCAGGCATGAAGCTAACAAAGCCTAAGGTCTGGGCCCCACAGGCCTGGGGCTCCCAAAGCCTCAGCGTTGGGGCACCCCAGGCCTGGGGTGCCCTAAGCTTAAGGGTTGGTGCGCCCCAGGCCTGGGGCCACCTAAGCCTAAGGGCTGGTACGCCCAGGCCTGGGGCTCCCAAAGCTTAATGGCTGGGGCGCCCCAGGCCTGTGGCTCCATAAGCCTAAGGGCTGGGGCGCCCCAGTCATGGGGCTACCAAAGCCTAAGGGCTGTGGTACCCCAGGCCTGAGGCTCCCAAAGTCTAAGGGCTGGGGCGCACCATTCCTGGGGCTCCCAAAGCCTAAAGGCTGGGGCGCCCCAGGCCTGGGGCTCCCAAAGCCTAAGGGCTGGGGCGCCCCAGGCCTGGGGCTCCCTTAGCCTAAGGGCTCGGGCACCCCATTCCTGGAGCCCCCTAAGCCTAAGGGCTGATGAGTCCCAGGTCTGGGTCTCCCTAAGCCTAAGGTCTGGGGCGCAAAAGACCTGAGGCTTCCAAAGACTAATGGCTGGGGTGTCCCAGGCCTGTGGCTCCCTAAGACTAATGGCTGGGGCTCCCTAAGCCTAAGAGCAGTGGCGCCGCGGGCCTGGGGCACCCTAGGCTTAAGGGCTGGGACGCCCCAGGCCTGGGGCCCCCTAAGCCTAAGGGCTGATGCGTCCCAGGCCTGGGTCTCCCTAAGCCTAAAGGCTGGGGCGGCCCAGACCTGAGGTTACGAATACTAAGTGCTGGGGCGTCCCAGGCCTGGGGCTCCCTAAGACTAAGCGCTGGGGTGCCCCAGGCATGGGGCTACCAAAGCCTAAGGCTGGGGCGCCCCTTGCCTTGGGCTCCCAAAGCCTAAGGCCTGGGTCCCCACAGACCTGGGGCTCCCAAAGCATAAGTGCTGGGGCGCCCCAGGCATGGGGCTACCCAAACCTATGGGTTGGGGAGCCCCAGGCCTGGGGCGCCCTAAGCTTAAGGGCTGGGACGCCCCAGGCCTGGGGCCCCCTAAGCCTAAGGGCTGATGCGTCCCAGGCCTGGGTCTCCCTAAGCCTAAGGGCTGGGGCGCCCCAGACCTGAGGTTTCGAAGATAAGTGCTGGGGCGTCCCAGGCCTGTGGCTCCCTAAGGCTAAGCTCTGGGACGCCTCAGCGTGGGGCTCCCTAAGCCTAAGGGCAGGGGCGCCCCAGGCCTGGGGCTCCCTAAGCCTAAGGGCTGGGGCGTCCCAGGCCAGGTGCTCCCTTAGCTTAAGGGCTGGAACGCCCCAGGCGTGGGTCTCCCTAAAACTAAGGGCTGGGGCGCCCCAGGCCTGGGGCTCCCAAAGCCTAAGGGCTGGAGCGCCCCAGGCCTGTGGACCCCTAAGCCTAAGCGCTGGGGCACCCCAGGCTTGGGGCTACCAAAGCCTAAGGCTGTGGCACCCCTGGAATGGGGCTCCCAAAGCCTAAGGCCTGGGGTCCCACAGACCTGGGGCTCCCAAAGCCTAAGGGTTGGGGCGCCCCAGGCCTGGGGCTCCCAAATCCTAAGGGCTGGGGCGCAACAGACCTGAGGCTTCCAAAGACTAAGGGCTGCGGCGTTCCAGGCCTGGGGCTCCCTAAGCCTAAGGACTGGGCGCCACAGGCTTGGGGCTCCCTAAGACTAAGGGCTGGGGCGCCCCAGGCCTGGGGCTCCCAAAACCTAAGGGCAGGGGCGCCCCAGGCCTTGGGCTCCCTAAGCCTAAGGTCTTGGCCGTCCCAGGCCAGGTGCTCCCTAAGCCTAAATGCTGGTGAGCCCCAGGCCTGGGGCTCCCTAAGCCTACGGGCTGTGGTGCCCCAGGCCTGGGTTTCCCTAAGCCTAAGGGCTGGGGCGCCCCAGGCTTGTGGCTCCCTAAGCCTAAGGGCAGGGGTGCCCCAGGCATGAAGCTAACAAAGCCTAAGGTCTGGGGCGCCACAGGCCTGGGTCTCCAAAAGCCTCAGGGCTGGGGCACTCCAGGTCTGGGGTGCCCTAAGCTTAAGGGCTGGGGCGCACCATTCCTGCGTTCCCAAAGCCTAAGGGCTGGGGCGCCCCAGGCCTGTGGCTCCCTAAGCCTAAGGGCTGGGGCGCCCCAGTCATGGGGCTACCAAAGCCTAAGTGCTGTGGTGCCCCAGGCCTGGGTCTCCCAAAGCCTAAGGTCTGGGGCGCACCATTCCTGGGCCTCCCAAAGCCTAAAGGCTGGTGCGCCCCAGGCCTGGGGCTCCCAAAGCCTAAGGGCTGGGGCGCCCCAGGCCTGGGGCTCCCTAAGCCTAAGGGCTCAGACGCCCATTCCTGGGGCCCCCTAAGCCTAAGGGCTGATGAGTCCCATGCCTGGGTCCCCCTAAGCCTAAGGTCTGGGGCGCAACAGACCTGAGGCTTCCAACGACTAAGGGCTGGGGTGTCCCAGGCCTGGGGCTCCCTAAGCCTAAGGGCTGGTGCACCACAGGCCTGGGGCTCCCAAAGCCTAAGGGCTGGGGCGCCCCAGGCCTGGGGCACCCAAAACCTAAGGGCAGGGGCACCCCAGGCCTGCGACTCCCTAAGCCTAAGGCCTTGGGCGTCCCAGGCCAGGTGCTCCCTAAGCCTAAGTGCTGGGGCTTCCCAGGCCTGGGGCTCCCTAACCCTAAGGGCTGTGGTGCCCCTGGCCTGGTGCTCCCTAAGCCTAAGGGCTGGGGCACCCCAGGCATGGGACTCCCAAAGACTAAGGGCTGGGGCGCCCCAGGCCTGGGGCTCCCAAAGCCTAAGGGCTGGGGAGTCCGAGGCCTGGGGCTCACTAAGCCTAAGGGCTTGGGCGCCCCAGGCCCGGGGATCCCAAACCTAAGGGCTGATGCGTCCCAGGCCTGGGTCTCCATAAGCCTAAAGGGTGGGGCGCCCCAGACCTGAGGCTTCCAAAGACTAAGGGCTGGGGCGTCCCAGGCCTGGGGCTCCCAAAGCCTAAGGGCTGGGGCACCCCAGGCCTGGGGCTTCCTAAATTTAAGGGTTGGAGAACCCCAGCCTGGCGCTCCCAAAACTAAAGGCTGGGGCGCCCCAGGCCTGGGGCTCCCAAAGCCTAAGGGCTGGGGCACCCCGGGCCTGGGACTCCCTAAGCCTAAGGGCTGGGGCGTCCCAGGCCAGGTGCTCCCTAAGCCTAAGTGCTGGGGCGCCCCAGGCCTGGGGCTCCCTAACCCTAAGGGCTTTGGTGCTCCCTAAGCCTACGTGCTGGGGAGCCCCAGGCCTGGGGCTCCCTAACCCTAAGGGCTGTGGTGCCCCAGGCCTGGGGCTCCCTAAGCCTAAGGGCTGGCAAACCCCAGACCTGGGACTCCCAAGACTAAGGGCTGGGGTGCCCCAGGCCTGGGGCTCCGAAACCTAAGGGTTGGGACGCCGCAGGCCTGGGGCTCCCAAGACTAAGGGCTGGGGCGCAACAGACCTGAGGCTTCCAAAGGCTAAGGCTGCGGCGTCACAGACCTGGGGCTCCCTAAGCCTAAGGGCTGGGGCGCCCCAGGCCTGGGGCTCCCAAAACCTAAGGGCAGGTGCGCCCCAGGCCTGGGGCTCCCTAATCCTAAGGGCTGTGGTGCCCCAGGCCTGGGGCTCCCTAAGCCTAAGGGCTGGGGCGCCCCAGGCGTGAGGTTCCCTAAACCTAAGGGCTGGCGCCCCAGGTCTGGGACTGCCAAAGCCAAAGGGCTGATGAGTCCCAGGCCTGGGTCTCCCTAAGCCTAAGGTCTGGGGCGCAAAAGACCTGAGGCTTCCAAAGACTAATGGCTGGGGTGTCCCAGGCCTGGGGCTCCCTAAGTCTAAGGGCTGGGGCTCCCTAAGCCTAAGAGCAGGGGCGTCGCGGGCCTGGGGCACCCTACGCTTAATGGCTGGGACGCCCCAGGCCTTGGGCCCCCTAAGCCTAAGGGCTGATGCGTCCCAGGCCTGGGTCTCCCTAAGCCTAAAGGCTGGGGCGGCCCAGACCTGAGGTTTCGAATACTAAGTGCTGGGGCGTCCCAGGCCTGGGGCTCCTTAAGAGTAAGCGCTGGGGCGCCCCAGGCGTGGGGCACCCTAAGCCTAAGGGCAGGGGCGTCCCAGGCCTGGGGCTCCCAAAGCTTAAGGGCTGGAGCGCCCCAGGCCTTTGGCCCCGCAAGCCTAAGCGCTGGGGTGCCCCAGGCATGGGGCTACCAAAGCCCAAGGCTGGGTACCCACAGACTTGGGGCTCCCAAAGCATAAGGGCTGGGGCGCCCCAGGCAGGGGGCTACCCAAACTGGGGAGCCCCAGGCCTGGGGCGCCCTAAGCTTAAAGGCTGGGACGCCCCAGGCCTGGGGCCCCCTAAGCCTAAGGGCTGATGCGTCCCAGGCCTGGGTCTCCCTAAGCCTAAGGGCTGGGGCTCCCCAGACCTGAGGTTTCGAAGACTAAGTGCTGGGGCGTCCCAGGCCTGTGGCTCCCTAAGCCTAAGCTCTGGGACGCCTCAGCGTGGGGCTCCCTAAGCCTAAGGGCAGGGGCGCCCCAGGCCTGGGGCTCCCTAAGCCTAAGGGCTGTGGCGTCCCAGGCCAGGTGCTCCCTTAGCTTAAGGGCTGGGACGCCCCAGGCGTGGGGCTCCCTAAGACTAAGGGCGGGGGCGCCCCAGGCCTGGGGCTCCCAAAGCCTAAGGGCTGGAGCACCCCAGGCCTGTGGCCCCCTAAGCCTAAGCGCTGGGGCACCCCAGGCATGGGGCTACCAAAGCCCAAGGCTGTGGCACCCCTGGACTGGGGCTCCCAAAGCCTAAGGCCTGGGGCCCCACAGACCTGGGGCTCCCAAAGCCTAAGGGTTGGGACGCCCCAGGCCTGGGGCTCCCTAAGACTAAGGGCTGGGGCGCCCAAGCCTGGGGCTCCCAAATCTAAGGGCAGGGGCGCCCCAGGCCTGGGGCTCCCTAAGCCTAAGGGCTTGGGCCTCCCAGGCCAAGTGCTCCCTAAGCCTAAGTGTTGGTGAGCCCCAGGCCTGGGGCTCCCTAAGCCTAAGGGCTGTGGTGCCCCAGGCCTGGGGCTCCCTAAGCCTAAGGGCTGGGGCGCCCTAGGCGTGAGGCTCCCTAAGACTAAGGGCTGGGCGCCCCATGCCTGGGGCTCCCTAAGCCTAAGGGCTGGGGAGTCCGAGGCCTGGGGCTCACTAAGCCTAAGGGCTGGGGCGCCCCAGGCCCGGGGCTCCCAAACCTAAGGGCTGATGCGTCCCAGGCCTGGGTCTCCATAAGCCTAAAGGGTGGGGCGCCCCAGACCTGAGGCTTCCAAAGACTAAGGGCTGGGGCGTCCCAGGCCTGGGGCTCCCAAAGCCTAAGGGCTGGGGCTCCCCAGGCCTGGGGCTCCCTAAACTTAAGGGTTGGAGAACCCCAGCCTGGCGCTCCCAAAGCTAAAGGCTGGGGCGCCCCAGGCCTGGGGCTCCCAAAGCCTAAGGGCCGGGGCGCCCCAGGCCTGGGGCTCCCAAAACCTAAGGGCAATGGCAACTCAGGCCTGGGACTCCCTAAGCCTAAAGGCTGGGGCGTCCCAGTCCATGTGCTCCCTAAGCCTAAGTGCTGGGGCGCCCCAGGCCTGGGGCTCCCTAACCCTAAGGACTGTGGTGCTCCGTAAGCCTACGTGATGGGGCGCCCCAGGCCTGGGGCTCCCAAACCCTAAGGGCTGTGGTGCCCAAGGCCTGGGGCTCCCTAAGCCTAAGGGCTGGCAAACCCCAGACCTGGGACTCCCAAGACTAAGGGCTGGGGCGCCTCAGACCTGGGGCTCCCAAACCTAAGGGCTGGGACGCCGCAGGCCTGGGGCTCCCAAGACTAAAAGCTGGGGCGCAACAGACCTGTGGCTTCCAAAGACTAAGGGCTGCGGCGTCCCAGACCTCGGGCTCCCTAAGCCTAAGGGCTGGGCGCCACAGGCTTGGGGCTCCCTAAGCCTAAGGGCTGGGGCACCCCAGGCCTGGGGCTCCCAAAACCTAATGGCAGGGGCGCCCCAGGCCTGGGGCTCCCTAAGCCTAAGGGCTTGGGCGTCCCAGGCCAGGTGCTCCCTAAGCCTAAGTGCTGGGGAGCCCCAGGCCTGGGGCTCCCTAAGCCTAAGGGCTGTGGTCTCCCAGGCCTGGGGCTCCCTAAGCCTAAGGGCTGGGCGCCCCAGGTCTGGGGCTCCCTAAGCCTAAGAGCTGGGGCGCCCCAGGCTTGTGGCTCCCTAATCCTAAGGGCTGGGGCACCCCAGGCATGAAGCTAACAAAGCCTAAGGTCTGGGACGCCACAGGCCTGGGTCTCCCAAAGCCTAAGGGCTTGGGCGTCCCAGGCCAGGTGCTCCCTAAGCCTAAGTGCTGGGGAGCCCCAGACCTGGGGCTCCCTAAGCCTAAGGGCTGTGGTGCCCCAGGCCTGGGGCAACCTAAGCCTAAGGGCTGGGGCGCCCCAGGCGTGAGGCTCCCTAAGCCTAAGGGCTTGGGCGTCCCAGGCTTGTGGCTCCCTAATCCTAAGGGCTGGGGCACCCCAGGCATGAAGCTAACAAAGCCTAAGGTCTGGGGCGCTACAGGCTTGTGGCTCCCTAATCCTAAGGGCTGGCCACCCCAAGCATGAAGTTAACAAAGCCTAAGGTCTGGGGCGCCACAGGCCTGGGTCTCCCAAAGCCTAAGGGCTTGGGCGTCCCAGGCCAGGTGCTCCCTAAGCCTAAGTGCTGGGGAGCCCCAGGCCAGGGGCTCCCTAAGCCTAAGGCCTGTGGTGCCCCAGGCCTGGGGCAACCAAAGCCTAAGGGCTGGGGCGCCCCAGGCGTGAGGCTCCCTAAGCCTAAAGGCTGGGCGTCCCAGGTCTGGGGCTCCTAAAGCCTAAGGGCTGGGGCACCCCAGGCTTGTGGCTCCCTAAGCCTAAAGGCTGGGGCGCCCCAGGCATGAAGCTAACAAACCTAAGTTCTGGGGCGCCACAGGCCTGGAGCTACCAAAACCTAAGGGCAGTGGCGCCCCAGGCCTGGAGCTCCCTAAGCCTAAGGGCTTGGGCGTCCCAGGCCAGGTGCTCCCTAAGCCTAAGTGCTGGGGAGCCCCAGGCCTGGGGCTCCCAAATCTTAAGAGCTGTGGTGCCCCAGGCCAGGGGATCCCTAAGCCTAAGGGCTGGGGCGCCCCAGGCCTGAGGCTCCCTAAGCCTAAGGGCTGGGCGCCCCAGACCTGGGGCTCCCTAAGCCTAAGGGCTTGGGCGCCCCAGGCATGGAGCTAACAAAGCCTAAGGGCTGGGGCGCCCCAGTCATGGGGTTACCAAAGCCTAAGGGCTGTGGTGCCCCAGGCCTGGGGCTCCCAAAGCCTATGGCTAGGGCGCACCATTCCTGGGGCTCCCAAAGCCTAAATGCTGGGGCGCCCCAGGCCTGGGGCTCCCTAAGCCTAAGGGTCCAGGCGACCCATTCCTGGGGCCCCCTAAGCCTAAGGGTTGATGAGTCCCAGGCCTGGGTCTCCCTAAGCCTAAGGTCTGGGGCGCAACAGACTTGACGCTTCCAAAGACTAAGGGCTGGGGTGTCCCAGGCCTGGGGCTCCCTAAGCCTGAGGGCTGAGGCCCCACAGGCCTGGGTCTCCCAAAGCCTAAGGGCTGGGGCGCCCCAGTCCTGGGGCTCCCAAAACCAAAGGGCAGGGGCGCCACAGGTCTGGGGCTCCCTAAGCCTAAGGGCTTGGGCGTCCCAGGCCAGGTGCTCCCTAAGCCTAAGTGCTGGTGAGCCCCAGGCCTGGGGCTCCCTAAGCCTAAGGGCTGTGGTGCCCCAGGCCTGGGGCTCCCTAAGCCTAAGGGCTGGGGCACCCCAGGCCGGGACTCCCAAAGACTAAGGGCTGCGGCGCCCCAGGCCTGGGGCTGCCAAAGCCTAAGGGCTGGGGACCCACAGGTCTGGGGCTCCCTAAGCCTAAGGGCTGTGGCGCCCCAGGCCTGAGGCTCCCTATGCCTAAGGGCTGGGGCGCCCCAGGCGTGGGGCTCTCTAAGCCTATGGGCGGGGGCTCCCCAGGCCTGGGACTCCCAAAGCCTAAGGGCAGGGGCGCCCCAGGCCTGGGGCTCCCTAAGCCTATGGGCTGGGGCGACCCACCTGGGGTTCCCAAAGTCTAAGGGCTGTGGCGTGCCAGGCATGGGGCTCCCTAAGGCTAAGGGCTGGGGCGCCCCAGGATTTGGGCTCCCAAAGCCTAAGGGCTGGGGCGCCCCATGCCTGGTGCTCCCTAAGCCTAAGGGCTGGGGCACCCCAGGCATGGGGCTCCCAAAGCCTAAGTGCTGGGGCTCCCCAGGCCTGGGACTCCCAAAGAATAAGCGCTGGGGCGCCCCAGGCCTGGGGCTGCCAAAGCCTAAGGGCTGGGGTGTCCCAGGCCTGGGTCTCCATAAGCCTAAGGGCTGAGGCGCCCCAGACCTGAGGCATCCAAGACTAAGTGCTGGGGCGTCGCAGGCCTGCGGCTCCCTAAGCCTAAGGGCTGGGCCTCCCCAGGCCTGCGGCTCCATAAGCTTAAGGGTTGGAGCACCCCAGCCTTGGGCTCCCTAAGCCTAAGGGATTGTCTGCCACAGGCCTGGGGCTCCCTAAGCCTAGGGCTGGAGCGCCCCAGGCCTGGGGCTCCCAAAGCCTAAGGGCAGGTGAGCCTCGGGCTGGGGCTCCCAAAACCTAAGGGCAGGGGCGCCCCAGGCCTGCGGCTCCCTAAGCCTAAGGGCTGGGGCATCCCAGGCCAGGTGCTCCCTTAGCTTAAGGACTGGGGTGCCCCAGGCCTGGGGCTCCCTAAGCCTAAGGGCTGTGGCGCCCGAGGACAGGGGCTCCTTAAGCCTAAGGGCTGGGGCGCCCCAGGCGTGGGGCTCCCTAAGCCTAAGGGCTGGGCGCTCCAGGCCTGGGGCTCCCAAAGCCTAAGGGCTGGGGCGCCCCAGGCCTGTGGCTCCCTAAGCCTAAGGGGTTGGGCACCCCAGGCATGGGGCTCCCAAAGCCTAAAGCATGGGGCGCCCCAGGCATGGGGCTACCAAAGCCTAAGGGCTGGGGCGCCCCAGGTCTGGGTCTCCTAAACCTAAGGGCTGGGGCGCTCCAGGCCTGCGGCGCCCTAAGCTTAAGGGCGGGGACCCCCCACCTGGGGCCCCCTAAGCCTATGGCTGATGCGTCCCAGGCCTGGTTCTCCCTAAGACTAAGGGCTGGGGCGCCCCAGACCTGAGGCTTCCAAGACTAAGTGCTGAGTCGTCCCAGGCCTGCGGCTCCCTAAGCCTAAGGCTGGGGCTCCCCAGGCCTGGGGCTCCCTAAGCTTAAGGGTTGGAGCACCCCAGCCTGGGGCTCCCTAAGCCTAAGGGATTGGCCGCCAAAGGCCTTGGCTCCCTAAGCCTAGGTCTGGAGCGCCCCAGGCCTAGGGCTCCCAAAGCCTAAGGGCTGGTGAGCCCTGGGCTGGGGCTCCCAAAACCTAAGGGCAGGGGCGCCCCAGGCCTGGGGCTCCCTAAGCCTAAGGGCTGTGGCGACCGAGGCCAGGGGCTCCCTAAGCCTAAGGGCTGGGGCTCCCCAGGCCTGTGGCTCCCTAAAAGTAAGGGCTGTGGCGCCCCAGGCCAGGGGCTCCCTAAGCCTAAGGGCTGGGGCGCCCCAGGCGTGGGGCTCCCTAAGCCTAAAGGCTGGGGCGCCCCAGGCCTCGGGCTCCCAAAGCCTAAGGGCTTGGGTGCCCCAGGCCTGGGGCTCCCTAAGCCTAAGGGCTGGGGCGCCCCATTCCTGGAGCCCCTTAAACCTAAGGGCTGATGCGTCCCAGGCCTGGGGCTCCCTAAGCCTAAGGGCTGGGTCGCCCCAGACCTGAGGCTTCCAAAACTAAGGGCTGGGGCGTCCCAGGCCTGGGGCTCCTTAAGCCTAAGGGCTGGGGCTCCCCAGGCCTGGGGCTTCCTAAGCTTAAGGGTTGGAGCACCCTAGCCTGGGGCTCCCTAAGCCTAAGGGCTGGGGCACCACAGACCTGGGGCTCCCTAAGCCTAGGGCTGGGGCGCGCCTGGCCCGGGGCTCCCAAAGCCTAAGGGCTGGGGAGGCCCGGGCCTGGGGCTCCCAAAACCTAAGGGCAGGGACGCCCCACGCCTGGGGCTCCGTAAGCCTAAGGGCTGGGGCGCCTCAGGCCACGAGCTCCCTAAGCTTAAGGGCTGGGGCGCCCCAGGCCTGGGGCTCCCTAAGAGTAAGGGCTGTGGCGCCCCAGGCCAGGGGCTTCCTAAGCCTAAGGGCTGGGCCGCCCCAGGCGTGGGGCTCCCTAAGCCTAAGAGCTGTGGTGCCCCAGCCCAGGGGCTCCCTAAGCCTAAGGCTGTTCGGCAAACCAAACTGAGCTCAGGGGGAGCTGGTCTGTGGGTTATTTTAGCCAGAAAGTGAGCAGTTTGAACTCACCAGCCACCACTCCAAGGGAGAAAGAGGAGGTTTTCTGCTCCCATGGACTTACAGTCTTCGAAGTGGCAGGGAGCATTTCTATGCCTCCTATGATTAGGATCTCGGAGGGTGAGGGTGGAGTTGGTTCGGACCTGTCTTCAGGCCATTTCCCATAAGGGCTTCCAGCAGTGGCTCTGCCTTCAGGAATGTCTGATGACCTTGAGGGCAGCAAAGTCCTAAACACACTCTGGCAGTGGTTCTCAACTTTCCTAATACAGGTCCTCTTGTTGTGGTGATGCCCCCCTCCCCCAATCATTAAATGATTTTCTTGCTACTTCATCACTGTAATTTTGCTACAGTTATGAATTGGGTGAGCCCTGTGAAAGGGTCATATGACTCCCAAAGGGGTCGCAACCCACAGGTTGAGAACCACTGCACTAAGTGTTCCCCTCCCAGGCAGCCCTACCAGTGTCTGGTGTGCATAGTTCTGTGAGGTGAGAGAAATGGACTTAGTGTCTGCTTCTGGTGACAGTTGATGTGGGTGGGCTTTCTCCCTATGTCAAATCCCTCTCAGGCCATTTGTCACCACAACAGAGGGAGCCATGCACAAAAAAGCAAGAAGAGGATGCACCACAGCAGGACAGCAAGCAGAACAAAGATTGAATAAGCACAATTCACTTCAATCATGAATCGGGTGCCCTTGAGATGTGAGGAAGACCCCAGTCTAGTGACATTAGATCAGGTTTAGGGATTGAGTGAAGGGACCCCTCTTGGCTCCCCACAGTCCCTATTTTGCTTTCCCATTGACCCTGACCCTTGCATTGTGATTGGTCCTTATTCCAGCATGATGGTTGGTTTCATAACCACGGCATATGGGAATGTATTAGTCCATAGGTTATACAGGCACAGCCTCTTGAATGGGTAAGTGAGGAGGCGATTTGGGCTTGCTCATGCCGACCTCTAGTTGTCCTTGACATGACTGGTAGAATGGATCATGTGAAGTGATTTGAGATTGGCGTTGAGATCTGATAGGTCATGCAGACTTCTAGCTGATCCTGGCAGTACCCTATTTTAAGGAAACAGAATGTTTGGCGTTTAAGTCTTATTTGAGCTTAAATTTTGAGCAATAGGCTGTGGCTCACAGTGAGAGTCTATGTGGAGACCCTACATCCATTTTGAGGGGCCACAGATTCAGCCGCCATTGAGTTCTTTCCTACTGCTGACTGGCAGTGGAAAGCTTGTCCCTCAGGCAGTGTGCTTGCGTCCACTCCCCGGGCCAGACTCAACGATATACGGTAGTGTGCACATCCCAATGAAGGTCCCGCTCATGCTCTCACAGGCCCTCCTGAAACTCCATGAATTGATCTGTCTTCAGTCACAATTTTGTGACAAAGTTGTTTGTTTTCTATGTCTTGTTTAAGTTTTCAGGAGCCCAGGTGGTAATGCTGGATAGTGTTGGACTATTAAGAGCAAGGTCGCTGGTTCAAAGCCACTAGTCATTCCACAGGAGAAAGATGAGGTTATTGCTTCCTGGAAAGGTAGCAACTTCAGGATCTCTACACAGAGTCATTATGAGTCAGAGTCAGCAGGACAGAATGGGTGTCATTTTATTTAAGTCACTGTGGCTGTGGGTCCTTCCGACACCATTTTGGCCTTATGCGGATGCTTTCCTTCATCAAGAACAGCGGTTTGTGCCTTTTTCTTGTGTAAAACTTAGCAAAGGAGTTCCTAATAAAAAATAGTTGAATTGGGAGTCTTTTGCCCCTTAAAACAAAGTAATTACATAAATAGAAACGCGACTATGGTGCTAATAACCAGTTGGAGAGTTGAGAGAGCTGAACTCTCAATCCTGATAGAAACCCATTGTGACTGAGCACCTGCTCAAGGTCATCCACAGCCTATGAGGTTGAGCCTATGTGTTTGGGAGTAATTGTGTACATAAAGTTAACAATTTATCTTTCTAAAGATTCTGTCTAAAACTTACTTTAAATAATAAGTTTCCCCCTGGGCTAGGTAAAGTTCAGAGAGTTTAACCCCCTAGTATCCACCCCCTCTCAGCATTCATCATGTTAGGCCAGAGGAGGCAAATCACACCAACTACCCAGGGAGCATTGCTTCCAAAAGCACATTGCCTGTGCCGGGGCAGAGGGGAGGTACCCGGACCAGAAATGCTGACAGAGTGGAACCAGAGAGCTCAGCCCCCAGCTTCCCGAGGGAGCAGCTGTGATGGTTCACTTCTGGATCAATATGTTTAAGCAAAGGCCAAGGGCATGACTTGGGCAGCACGAAAAGCAGATGTGCAGAGGTTGTTCACTACATTCCAGAAATTCACACACTCTCCGGAGGCTCCTTGGCTCAATGGCAGGAAGTCATTGGTGGCTTCCACCTTCAATCCCAAAAGGTCACTGCCGTCCAGTAGATTCCAACCACAGTGACCCTATATGGAGTTTTCAAGATTGTAAATCTTCATGGGAGCCAGCAGTCTCATTGTCCCCCTTGGGACAGGGAGCTAGCAGCCCGTTTTGCCACCAGGGCTCCTTCCTCTGTAATTCTGGATCCAGTCCCTCCGAATATCCTGCCCTGCCCTTGTCTAGGCTTCTTAAATGCGTTCCACGCTGCTTATGTTAGTCTGGGTGCATTTGAGAAACAAATCCACAGAAACACGTATGTATAAGAGAGTTGCATGTAAAGGGTGATTGCACATCAAGAAAACATGCTCGCATGTGCTTATGCACCCGCTTTGTCTTCAGCGATCATGTTGGGGTAGGCTGGTGTGCTTTTTCTATGTGGGCTTTGTTGTTTCTTAGCTAGATGGTCCCCTGTTTATCTTCCAGTCTTTAAGACCCCAGATGCTATATCCTTTGATAGCCGGGCACCATGGTGCTTAACTACTACACCACCAGGGTTCATTAGCATGTGACTTATCTCCTGTCATTCACACTAGATGCTCAAAATAGCAGGAGAACAGGTTTCTCCTTTGTGGCCACACCAGGTACTGACAGAACCAAGAACAGAGACACAGTTATATATCTTGACTATCATTTGCATATTATATGCCAGGAATCCCTAGGAAGTGTCTTGGAATTGTTCTACTCTGGTTCAAATTTCACACACCCTCGCAGTTTCCATACTGACTCTGCCAAACCCCTAGTAACTGATTTGCACCTCCTATCAACTTGGAGAAAACACCCTATGCCAGATATAGAAGTGGACATACTTGGTACCCAGAAAACCTGTTCAGTGTTTTGAGGGCGGCTCAGCAAACAAAATGGGCACAGTGATTAAGCATTCAGCTGCTAACACAACGGTCAACTCTGTAGTGGTTCTGCAAGAGAAGGATATGGTAGTTGACCCCCCAAAAGAGTTACAAACTTGGAAACCCTACGGGTATTTGTATAGGGTCGCTATGTGTTCCAATTGAGATGATTGTCATAGGTTGGGTTTGGTTTAACCCGTCTTACTGAGTATATACATACTCATTCTTTACACGCGATCAGTTACTTTAGAGGAAAAAGACATGCCTGTCCCAGAACAATCCAAGGACTGGTAAAGGCAACACCCACAAAGACACTCCCTCTGCCTGCCTAACTCTAAAATGCTGCCCATAAAACACTCTGCCTGGTAATATGTGGGCAGCACACTGGGGAGGTGCAGCAAATTTGTGTTGAATGTATGAGGCCATTTCATAGTTTGGTTGCACGATCAGGGTGTCTGTTATAAAGCCCATCTCTTTGACTCCACCTCTCAGCAGAGATGAACACAAGCTTCCCGTTTTTTTTCTCGGCAATGTCCTTGTCAAATAAAAGTTCCTTGTAGATCAGTAACTTGCCACAGAGCAAAACATATGGGAAGAGGCTCATCTTTCTCCTGGCTATGAAATAGAATGGCAAGCCCTTCCCTTCAACACACACACACACACACACACACACACACACACACACACATGCGTGCACACACACCCCTGCCTTACAACTACATTCGGTTGATTAGCAAACAAAGCTCTACAACCCAACTATGTGTTTTTCTTCTCCAGAGGAATGACGGACTTATATACCCTGCATTGTCTTTTTTAATGGAATTACCCCAGTTCTCCTCACCTTTTCGTAGATAGTGCAGTGAACTATTAGATAACTGCAGGTATTGAAAACTAGTATTGACTTCCAGTTTGTGTCACCTTTGGCTTTGAGCACCCTCCACTTCTCTAGTAAGCTTTCCATTGCTTTGGGGAAATTTTCTCTCTCTGAATTTATTATGTGAGGGGGGTAGTGTAATAATCAATGTGCCTATGGAGGACTATCCTTCATGACCTAAACTCATTAAGGGGCAGTGCCTGATGGAGCATCAGGTTGGAGGAAGGCTTATTAACAACCTGCATTATACAGATGACACAATTTTGCTGAAAATGAGAAGGACTTGATTCACTTGCTGTTGAAGATGAAGGATTAAAGCCTTCAGTTTGGATTATGATTCAATGTAAAGAAAGCCCAGACCCTCACAACTGGACCTATTGATAACATCATGATAAATGGAGGAAAGATCGAAATTGTCAAGGATTTTGTCTTGCTTGAATCCACAATCAATTCTCATGGAAGCAGCAGAGAAGAGAACAAATGACACATTTCACTAGTCAAATCTGCTACATGAGACCTCTTTAAAGTGTTGAAAAGCAAGAGATTACTTTGAGGACTGGGGCGGGTTGACCCAGGCCATGGTATTTTCAACTGTCTCATATTCATGTGAAAGTTGAACACTGAATAAGGAAGACCAAAGAAGAATAGATATATTTGATTAGTATTGATGTAAAAGAGTAATGAATGTACCATGGACTGCCAAAAGAACAAACCCATCTAACTTGGATGAAGTACAGCCAGAATGTTCCTCATGGCAAGGATAATGAGACTTCGCCTTAACTTTGACATGTTGTCCGGAGAGATCAGTCCCTGGAGCAGGACATCGTGTTCTGGAAAGTAGAGGGGCAATGAAAAAGAGGAAGGCCCTCAACAAATGGGATTGACACAGTGGCTGCAACAATGGGCTCAAACTTAAGAACAACTGTGAGAATGGTACAGGACCGGGCAGTGTATGATTATGTTGTATGTATGGTCACAATGAATCCAAACCCTCCCTATGACACTGAACAACAACAACAACCACCACCTGACTGAATCCTCTGGGAGGACTCTTGAATGTGAGAAAATGGAACGACGCCAGAGGAAGGATTGGAGGATGTCTTAAGTTCTTGTCTTAATCTCCTTAACCAAAAATTATCCAACAAGTCAGTAGCCTTAAAACACTTTTCCCCCTGCTTTGGAGCTTACAGGTTCAAATTTGGGGTGCGACTCTAGGTCAGGGTCCTTCTTTGTGGATACCAGAAAGTTCCTTGGCATTCCTCGCTATTTTTCTCCCCGTACTGTGTGTTACTGGGTCTATCCTGGCCTTTAACTCAGAAGTGTTTAGGTTTAGGCTCAAGCCTATTCTCATATGGCCTCATTTTTTTTAACATTTTATTAGGGACTCATACAACTCTTATCACAATCCATACATATACATACACCAATTGTATAAAGCACATCTGTACATTCTTTGCCCTAATCATTTTCTTTTTTTTACATTTTATTAGGGGCTCATACAACTCTTATCACAATTCATACATATACATACATCAACTGTATAAAGCACATCCGCACATTCCCTGCCCCAATCATTCTCAAAGCATTTGCTCTCCACTTAAGCCCTTTGCATCAGGTCTCCTTTTTTTTCCTCTCCCTCCCCCCTTCGCCTTCCCTCATGTACCCTTGGTAATTTATACATTGTTATTTTGTCATATCTTGCCCTATCCCGAGTCTTCCTTCCCCCCCTTCTCTGCTGTCAATCTCCCAGGGAGGAGGTCACATGTGGATCCTCTTAATCAGTTCCCCCTTTCCAACCCACTCACCCTCCACTCTCCCAGCATCGCCCCTCACACTTTTGGTCCTGAAGGTATCATCCACCCTGGATTCCCTGTGCCTCCCGCCCCCATATGCACCAGTGTACAACCTCTGCCATATCCAGCCCTGCAAGGTAGAATTTGGATCATGGTAGTTGGGGGCAGGAAGCATCCAGGATCTGGGGGAAAGCTGTGTTCTTCATCGGTACTACCTCGCACCCTGACTGACCCATCTCCTCTTCTAAACCCCTCAATGAGGGGATCTCCAGTGGCCATAGGGCCTCATTTATATTACAAAAGAACTCCATTCTTTTCAAACAGGATCATGTCCACCAAGGTTCAAATTTCTCACATATTTTGAGGGGGCTACAGATCAATCCATAATGGTTCTTTTGGGTAGCTGTAACAAATGGCTACCAATTGAGTGACTTAAACAGCAGGCATTTGTTCTCTCACTTTTCTGAAGGGCAAAGGGTTAAAATTAAGGTGTGGGCAAGATTCATTCCTTCTGAGAGCTCTGAAGGAGAATCAAAGTAGCCTCTCTCTGCTTCTGGTCACTGCTGCTAATCCTTGATATTTCTTGGCTTATAGATGCACTGATCCAATCTCTGCCAGTGTCTTCACACGGGGTCTCTGTGTGCCCAGTCCTCTTCTTATAAGAACACACCAATCAGTGCATGTAGCATCCATCTGAAATCTAAACCCAGAAAGATGGAGCTCTTGAAATCCTTAACTAAGCACATCTGCCAAGACCTCCTCTCCAAGTAAGGCCATAGCCTCAGGTTCCATGTGAACATGAATGGGTGTGTGTGAATGTGATTTAATGTACTACAGAGGGCACGCTTTGGCCTCAGGAGGAGTGTTTCGCCAGTACCTGCTTCACAGCCCTGAGATTGCTCAGGCATTTGCCACATGTTCTTGTCTTCCCACCATTTATCCACCAATAGGCCTTTTTCCCTAAGTTAGTCAAGCGTCAGTTTCTGTCACTTGTGATCATGACCCTCCCTCCCCCCCAGGTCACAAATTTAAACTGATACAGGCGGTTTCTTTAATGGGCACTATGTTATTCTGACTAGCAAGCAATCCTAAGGAGGGAGGATGAATCAGCAAGAACCCACTTGCTTCATCTAGCTTCAGGGCAGTCCACAGAGGATTGATCCCTGAGCCACTAACGAATTTTGCAACTGTCACAGAACAATGCAAATAAGTAAGATCCACATCTGCTGAACACCATCATGAGGTCAAACTGTGTGTAAATAAATGCCTGTTTCAAGGAGTGAGTAAATCCTTAGGTAAGGAGTGACAGGGCTTTGTTGGCAGAAACACAGCAAGGCATTATGGGTCGGATATTAATGAACTCATGCTCCTGGGCCTCACAGAGCCCCAGCTCAACTGCTTCAGCTTGTTGACAAACTGAACTCAGGGTACCCGGAGAGAGCACTACCATTTTGATGAACAGGGTTGGTTGGGGATGATGCTTCCTAACTTGCATTTTAATATAAATTTGATGCTTCATTTGAGCAATGTGGAAAGAGCATTCAGATAAAAGAGAGGGACAAACATCAAGTGACCAGAGGATGAAACTTCTATCTAATCTGTGCCCACTGGAATTGCTTCGTGGGAAGGTATTTTTTGGGGGTGTGGGGTTGTTCCCCTACCCTGCTCCAAGCCTTCCTCCTCATGCCCACCCCCACGCCAGCATACATCCTACTGGGAGAATGTCTCTGAAGAATGAAGTTTTAATAAATGAAGCTTTAATGAGCCTGATAGTCTGCCTAAGACCCCTTCAAATTGTAGTCTTTCATTTGTATTCTTCCATCCTTTTTGAAGAAATGAACCTGATGGCAGGTAGTATGTTTCCTTTCCAGGATGAGCTGATAGAGCCTCACGCTGCTGCAGTGGGAGGTGAAACATTAAAAGGCCCTCTGTGGCTATGAGACATGCCCACTCTCCAAGAGACACTGGGCAGGTTTGCTGAAGCTCCTCAGAATTGACTAGTGGCCCTGGTCCACCCATCTCAACCAACCCAGTCTTCATTTGCACTGCATGCCCTCTCTGAGCTCCAACTGCATGCTTCATTTGAGGATGACAAAGCCTCTATTGTCTGAGAAGATGCGCAGACATATAAACTAATAAATGCTCCCCCTGTCCCCGGGGAGTGTGAAATTCTCCCATCATGACCCACCAGCTTCCCTGGAAATTCCTGTCTTAACTCAGGCACTTAATATCAATGGTGTCTCTGCTTCCTTCCTTCTTGCACACCCCACCCCCAGGCATTAACTCTCATCCTTCCTCTCCCTAAAATATACTTTGAATCTATTCACTTCATGCCATCCCTACTGCCCCAAGGTGTGTCTTGCATTGACTATGAAACTAGATTCTGTATCCATTTTCCAGGGCTGTCAAAACAAAGCATCGTAAATCAGGTGGCTTTTAAGAACAGTCCACCACCTGTCTATCAGTTCGTGGTGCAGTGGTAGCTAGAGTGTTGCTGTGAAATTGGAAGCCGTGCCACCGATATGACAAACCCCAGAAGGGTCAGCAATGATGGGCAGGCTTCAGTGGAACGTCGAGCCCTGTGGTGCTCAACCTTCCTTTAATACAATTCTTCATGTTGTAGTGACCCCCAACCATAAAATCATTTTCCTTGCTACTTCATAACTGTAATTTTGCTACTGCCATGAATCGGGTGACTCGTGTTAAAATGTCGCTGGACCCCAAAATGGGTCACAACCCACAGATTGAGAACCACTGCTCTAGCCTAAGGCAGACTAGGAAGAAAGACCTGGTGATCTACTTCCAAATATTAACAAATGAAAGTCTTATGGGTCACAACAAAATATGGTCCTATAGAGTGCTGGAAGATGAGCCACTGACCTGCACACAACAGCTACAAAAATAGACTCAAACACACCAACAAAGGCCTGCTGAACTCCAAAGCCCTAACAAACCCACTGCCCTCAAGTCCATGCCAACTCATAGCCGCCCTATAGGACAGGGGCGAACTGTGTATTAGTCTGGGTATGCTAGAGAAAATCGAGGGAGACTCATGTGTATGAGAGAGAGTTGGTGGTTTTTAAAAATCATTTCCCTATTATTTAATCATTATATTAGGGATTCATACAACTCTTATCACAATCCATCCATCCATCCATTATAAAGCACATTTATACATTCATTGCCCTCATCATTGTCAAAGCATTTGCTCTCCACATAAGCCCCTGGCACCTGCTCCTCATTTTTCTCCTCCCTCCCCACTCCCCCCTCCTTATGAACCCTTGATAATTTTATTGGGGGCTCATACAATTCTTATCACAGTCATTCCATCCATCCATCCATTCATCCATCCATCCATCCATCCATCCATCCATCCATCCACCCATTGTGTGTCAAGTGCATTTGTACATGTGTTGCCCTCATCCTTCTCAAAATATTTGCTTTCTACTTGAGCCCTTGGTATTAGCTCCTCATTTCCCCACTTCCATCCTCCTCCCCCTCCCTCATAAATCCTTGATAATATATAAATTATTTTGTCATATCTTACACGTCAAACATCTCACTTCCCCCACTTTTCTGTTGTCCGTCCCCCAGGGCAGAGGTTTTATGTAGATCCTTGTAATTGGTTCACTCTTTCTACCCCACCTTCCCTCCACCCTCCTGGTATTGCCACTCTACCCACTGGTCCTGAAGGGATCATCTGTCGTGGATTCCCTGTGTTTCCAGCTCCTGTCTGTACCAGAGTACATGTTCTGGTCTAATTCTACCTTATAAGTCCAGAGAGAGAGTTTTATATCAATCAGAAATTGTACATTAAGCAAACGTCCCAGCCCAGTGCAGATCAAATCCATAAGTCTGATATTAGCCCATATGTCTGATACCAATCTATAAATTCCTTTCAGACCCATAAAACCTGTGCAGTGATGCAGAATGCAGGATAATCACAGGCCAATGGGTGGAAAGTCTTGTGGATCCAGTGGCATTGTAAGCATCTCAGTGCTGGCAGCGATCTCTCTGAGGCTTCTTTGGCTTCAGAGGTCTGATCGCATCCATTTGGCTTGCCTTCTGCAATGTCTCCCAAGGAGTAGCAGAGAGAGAGAGAGAGAGAGAGAGAGAGAGAGAGAGAGGTCTTCCACCTCCAAGGAGGAAGTACCAGATTTCTCAGAGTTCTCAGGAGAAGGCTATGCCCACATAAAAATCTAACTGACTATCTCCAGATTGGCAGCCTACACTCCACGCCTACACTCCTAATCCTTAACTCGACACAAGATTAGGTGACTACCACAGGCTCCTAATCCATAACAAGCCCATTTATTTTTTCCCTGCATACCGACACCAATCCATTACCCAAAGCTTTACCCAATGGGTGGAGATCTACTTCTAAAACATGAATATAGAAAATTCGCTTTTGCTTGAAGGCTCTCAAGGAAATGCTCACTGAAAACTCCATCCTATTATCTCACCTCCCCCAAATTAGTCTTCTTCTGGGCTTTCAGTCACACCAAGATCTCTCCTGCCCCAAGGCCTTTACATGCACTGTCATCTCTTCCAAGCCCTGAAGTGCCAAGTTCAAAGTTCCAGTTAATCTCCCTGATGCTGAATTTTAAGAACTGTGTGTGTGGGAGGGAAGGGGTTGGGCTGTGTGTTGAACTGCTGGGTTTTGGAGCCATTTGTTATGCAACCTCATTTTGTCAGTGACTGGTTAATTAATGCAGCATTCATTTGCCCTTCTTCCACTCACAGCACATGGCTTGTATCTTTGGGATCACTCTTCCACCATGCTCCATCTCCATGCTTATGCTGGCATTGACCCACTCTGCCAGCTCCAGGCCTGCCTTGTTAGGGCATGACTTTCCTCTGTCCAAAGTGACTGGGTCAGACTCACTATGTGACTCATGCTAGGTTAATGGTATCTAACCCTAAAAATGCCCCAGAAACAATTACCCCATTGCCAATGAGTCCATTTTGAATCATAGAAGGCCCCTGTGGGGTTTCTCAGACTGTAAATATTTATGTGAGCGGAAAGTTCCATCTTTTTCCCTATGAGGTAGCTGGTAGGGTAGCACTGCCAACCTTGCAGTTAGCAATCCAATGCTTACCTGATAGTACCACCAATGATTAGAAAGGAAAAGAGCCTCTATCTAATAGAATTCCTGAGCTTCTAGATAAAACTACAGCTGTCATCAGGAAGCCTGCGTGAAACTCAAAAGGAAACAGCATTGAAAGGAAAAGGTTCAAACTCTGATGGTATCAACTGAGTGCCAGAACCCAGCTATTCCTGATGCTCTGTCCCCAGACTTACATATTCCATAGACCTACCCATTAATTCCTTCTCCTGTTCCTTCCCTTCTCACGCCCCAAGGTACTTTGACTTAGCTTTGAAGGCACTCACAACTTCACGGGTTCTGACTTGCACAGGTGTCTCCTTGCTTCCAGTTCAGTCCTGACATTGTCCCTATCTTTAGCCATGTTAGGCTTGCGTCCTAGAGCTTTCCTTTGCTTGTCTCCCTATTGCTCTTGTCCTATGAAGTCTGTGGCTTTATCTTTAAGTCTAAGTCCTGCCCTTCCGCTTTCGTAGAAATCTGTCTCTGTATCTTGGCTCGTGGCAGGTTGTGTCCTTCAAAGATGACTGTCCTAATGTTGCACATCGCACATTCTCTTGTTACAAGATGAGTTTGTGTTCATTTTTCCAGAAACAGGGCCTGCTTTCCCACTTCCTTGCATCTTGGCAGGCTTTTGACTATGGCAGAAGTGTTGCTCTGTGACTTCCACCTGGTCGTATTGGGTTGTTCACCATTGGGACCCTGTCAGGATATTGCAAGGAAGACCAAGCCAAATGAAAATGTCACATATAGGGTTCTTCTTGAGCTCCAACCAATAGAAGTATCAGTCGTGTGAGGGAGTGAGTCTTAAGAGAGCTGCAGCCTCTGTCTTTGAGCTACCCCAGCTAATGCTTGATGAAGCCAATACTAGTGTCCTCACTGAGCTCTGCCCAGATTGCAGATTTGTGAGCAAAATTGATATTATCATTACTTTAAGATGTTAATTGTGGGGATACTTTCTGTTAGCAGCAGATCATCAGAATACTGCCTAATCAGACTGCATTGCCAGTTTTACTCTCTCCCTCCATCTATCTATCTATCTATAGATATAGATATAGATATAGATATAGATATAGATATAGATATAGATATAGATGTAGATGTAGATGTAGATGTAGATGTAGATGTAGATGTAGATGTAGATGTAGATGTAGATGTAGATGTAGATGTAGATATAATATAGATTTAGATATAGATTTAGATATAGATTTAGATTTAGATATAGATTTAGATATAGATATCCTCCACTCATCTGACAGTTGGTTGTACTATAATGGTTTGTGTATTGTTATGATGCTGGAAGCTCTGTTCCCAGAATTTCAAATACCAGCAGGATTGCCCATGGTGGACAGGTTTCAGTGAAGCTTCTAGACTAAGACAGACAAGGAAGAGGGGCCTGACAGTCCACTTCCAAAAATTACTGAAAGAAAACCTTATGGATGACAAGAGAACACTGACTGACTAATGTGTTTTGGACACACTATCAGTGGACAATTGCTAGAGGAAGACAACATATTTGATGAAATAGAGGGACAGGGAAGATCCTTGTTGAGGCAGATTGACCTAATCGCTGCAACAATGGACTTCAACATTCAGGAATGTGTGACAATGGTGCCAGATAAGACAGCACTCCATTCCATTTCATATAAGGTCTCCATGGATCACAGTAGACTTGATGGCACTCTCTATATGTTTGTATTCAGTGACTTCCCAGAGGGCTGCTCTGCCTGGCAGCCTCTATTCTTCATGCTTCCAAATGGGGAGCACAACAGGTCCATAGCACTGATATTCCCCTCAATCCCCAGGTAAAGTAAGGAGGCATGAAACTAACTATGTTGTTCTCTTTGCCTTGTCTCTCTTCCTTTTCCCCTCCTCCAACAGGGCTAGAGGGGGTAAATACTTACCTTGCAGTCTAGAAGAGAATTTCTTCCACACCAAAATCTTCTCCTTCCTCAAAAGGCACATACATGCCTTTCTCCTTGTTTTGAATTAAAATGGCAGATGGGATGGTAGGAAAGAAAATGAACTAGTCTAACAGAATGGCCAAACAGATTTACCTTCCACATAAGAATGCAAATAACTCCTCAATCTTGTTATAGAGTCATGATATGATGAGCTCCATCAAAGCACAGTAGAACACCACGGAAGTCAGACCAGAAAGACAATATTGAGTTGATTTTGTATGAGAGATTCTAGTTGCTAATTATACTTTTCATAACAGACAGATGGCAGGTATAGAAGCCCAGACTTAAAATGTCTTTATCTAATTGCCTGCCTAAATATATATTTGCAATATGGTCTTCAAAGGGAATACTTTCTTTACCTTAAATTCCATTTCTTTTTCCGCTCTTTTATGTAATTTTATTTAAGTATCATTGATGTACAATAAACCGTAGTGTGTTTTGCTCTTTGAGGTTTTTAAAAAGAATCATTTTATTGGGGGTTCCTACAACTCTTAGTACAATCTATACATAAATCCACTGTGTACATTTGTTGCCATCATCATTCTCAAAACATTTGCTTTCTACTTGAGCCCTTGGTATTAGCTCCTCATTTCCCCTCCTTCCCCTTCCCCCTCCCTCATGGACCCTTGATAATTTATAAATTATTATTCTGTCCTATCTTACACTATCCGACATCTACCTTCACCCACTTTTTTGTTGTCCCTCCCTCATGGAGGAGGTTATATGGAGATCCTTGTAATCAGATCCCTCTTTCTACCCCACCTTTCCTCCACCCTCCTGTTATTGCTACTCTCAGCACCGGTCCTGAAGGGGTCATCTGTCCTGGTTTCCCTGTGTTTCCAGTTCCTATATGGACCAGTGTATATTCTCTGGTCTAGCCAGGTTTGTAAGGTAGAATTGGGATCATGATAGTGGGCGCGGTAGCATTTAGGAACGAGAGGAAAGTTATATGTTTCATCGTTGCTACACTGCATCCTGACTGGCTCATCTCCTCCCAGCGACCCTTCTGTAAGGGGTTGTCCAGTTGCTTACAGATAGATCTTGGATCCCCTAACTGTACCCCCCCTCATTCACAATGATATGATTCTTTTTGTTCTTTATGACTGATACCTGATCCCTTCTACATCTTGTGATCACACAGGCTGGTGTGCTTCTTTCATGTACGCTTTATTGCTTCTGAGTTAGATGGCCACTTGTGAACCTTCTAGTCTTTAAAACCATAGACTATCTTTTGATAGATAGGCTCCATAAGCTTTCTTCACCTCATTTGTTTATACACCCACTTTTTGTCTTGAGTGATTGTGTCGGGAAGGTGACCATCATGGAATACCAGTTCCTTAAATTCCATATCTATAGGCTTAAGTCTTACCCACAGGAAGCCTATTTTTATTTTATCCCTGGAACAAAATCTTGCAATAATTTTCTCTTTTTGGGTAAGTCCATCCTGAATGACTTATCCTTTAACATTTACAAGAATTTATCTGTAACCAACCCCATTTACATAGTCTCATTCATGCTATTTCCACAATAATTGCTAATAACCCTATTTTTTAGAATCGGAAGAAAGCATCAGCATCAATATCCCATTGACACTGAGTTGATTTCAACTCATGGGTACCCTATAGGACAGAATAGTATTGCCTCATAGGTTTCCAAGGCTGAAAAAAAAATCTATTTATTGTGAGATGGGTGAAGGTTTACAGAATACATCCGTTTTCCATGTGACAGTTCACACATATTTTGCTTCATGATATTGACTGCAGTCTGCTCAACGTAATATCACTTATCGCACTTCCTCCTTGTATTTCCTGTCTCCATTCCCCCTTCTTTCCTGACCCTTCTGAACTTTATCTTTGAATAAATTATATCCTTTTGATTCAAATAGTTGATTAGTGTTACTTTTTACCTTATAGATCTACCTATTGCTTGGCTGAAGATTGAGCCAAGGGAGTGAGTTCAGTTCCAGATCTGAAGGTGCCTAAGGACAACAGTCTTGTAGGTTCCAAGAATCTCTCTCTGAGCAATACCCCTAAACTTTTAAAATAAGTTTAAACTTTGTTGCACATATTTCTCCTATTCTATCCCAAAATTCCAAAGCAAATTCATTATCATTGTGTTGAAGCTGACTCATAGAGACCCTACAAGATAGAATAGAACTTCACCCTTTCATTTTCCAAGGCTTAAATCTTTACCAGAGCAGACAAACTCATATTTCTCACATGGACCAACTGATAGGTTAGAAACACTTACTTTGTGGTTATGAGCTCAATGAGGAGTCCACTCTGCCATTAGAGCTCGTTAAGAATGCTATCCAGGATTCCCTAATGCTATCCCTCTCAGATCAGTTGGTAGTGGCAATAAATGTAGATCTTAAAGGGGTCAGACTGCCACATCATAACTCTTCCTTGGGGAAGATGGTGGGTTTGAACTGCTGATTGATTAGCCCTTAAGTGCTTAATTACTGCCTCACCAGGGTTCTCCTTAACATCAGAACAGTGGACACTTATTGGTTTTTCTTGCTGGTCTCTGTTCCCTAAAAATTGCACTTCATCCACAGGGTTTTCTTCCACAACACACAGCTGCTAGTGTTTTTGGTTTTTTTCTCCACATGACTTCACCTTCCTGGTCAAAGTTGATGTGTCCAGTGCTAAACACACAATGAAAACATAGCCATATTTGCACACTACAAAATTTGAAGTGAGACAGCAAACTATTTGTTGAGTTTTTTGAATGACAGAAGTCTAAAAGGAAGTGTTATGATACAGGAAACAGTGAGTTTTGATGTCCAGGATCTATGCTGGGGACCCGGTTGGCACTCCGAATGACTATTCAAAGTGATGGTATGAATTCTCCTCTTACATGACCTACACATATAATAGATATAACCACTAAGTCCGTGATTTGACAAATGTCTTGTGTGATTGAGTTTTGGTTCCCCATAGGATTAGATCCTGAGACAAAGGTTTTAATTAAGCCATTTTTGGGGGAGATATCAATAAGGAAATGGGAAACAGAAAAGGGAAAGAAGGCAGCCAATGAAAAGTACATTATCAAACAATTTAAAATTGTGAGCAACTGGAGGTTAATCTACTGGAGACACTGTAGAAAATCCACTAGTTATTCTGCCCAGAATGTGAGGGAGTGTGGCTATTTGTCCAACAACTCCTATGGGTCATTGGTTAAGGGTTACTGCAGGAAGCAAGAATTAACTCCACAACCTCCTAAGCCATGCATGCTCAGGTACAGTGGTCTACAGAAACTAGAGAAAGCAGGAAGAGAGATGTGCTGGCCATTCAGAATTAGGCTAGCATGCCAAGTTGTCAGACATGTCAGGTTCTTGCACTATCATAACTTGTGAGATATACCACTGATATTTCAAACACAAGCATAGTTACCCGTGGTGGAAAATTTTCAGAAAAGCTTACAAGTTAAATAGACTAGAAAGAATAACCTGCCAATCTACATCTGAAAAAAATAGTGGTGTTTGTGGAGAGCATTGATAGCAGTGGAATATTGTTTCATATAGTGCAGGATGATGAACCCCTCAAGTTGGAAGACACTCAAAATATAATTGGGGAAGAGCTGTCTCCTCAAAGTAGTGTTGACCTTAGTGATATAAAGTTTCCAGGACCTATATTTGTTGATGTGGCAATGACTCAAAATGAGAAGAAACAGCAGTACTGCAATAACCACTAACAAGAAGATGGGATGCATGAAATATGGATCTAGAAAAATTGGAAGCCATGAAAAAATGGAACACATAAAGATCAAACACTCTAGGTGTTATTGAACTGAAATAGACTGGCATTGGCCATTTTGAATGTCATAATAATATGGTTTACATACCAGAGTAAAAAATTTGAAAGGAATGGATGACTTTCATGTTAAAAAAGAGAATGTTTCAACATCGATTCCAATGTTCACCATTGTTAGGTGTAGGATATATTACACCTACAAGGATGAATAATTAATAAAGTTATTATTCAAATTGACACACCAACCACTAATGCTAACAATAAAGCCATTGAGGATTTTTACCAACCTTTTCAGTCTGAAATTGATGAAACATGCAATCAAGATTACTGATGACTTGAATGCAAAAATTGGAAACTAAGGAGGAGGATCACTAGTTAGAAAATATGGCCATGGGGATGGAAGCCACATGGGAGATCTCATGACAGAATATTCCAATAAGGATGGCTTATTGATTGAACATTTATTTTTCAGTGATGTAAACAGTAACCATAGACATGGATCATGTATATTGGATAGAAATACACAGGAATTAAATCAACTACATCTGTTGAAATAAACTACTATATATACTCGAGTATAACCCAAGGCAACTAATTTTACCCCCCAAAGCTGGGGTGCTTTTTCAGCACAAAAAATTGTGCTGAAAAAAACTCGGCTTATACTCAAGTATTTACGGTATAAAGAAGTTCAATATCATCAGTCACGAGACTGGAGACCAACTGTGGAACAAACCATCAATGGCAAATTCAACTCGAATTCAAATAAAATTAAAACAAGTCCCCAAGAGTCAAAGTATGAATTTGAGTATATCTCATCTAAATTAGAGGATACTTCAAGAAGAAAGTTGACACATTGAACACAAATCACCTGAGATGATACAAGTTCTGCAATAATATCAAGAACATCATAAATAAAGAAATTCAAAGATAATTAAAAAGATAGAAACTAAAGAAAAGACAAAATGGATGTCACGTTGAATGTGGAGTAGCTGAAGCCAATGAAAGAAATGATGAAGTACGAAAAAGAGAGAGAGAGAAATATAGAAATAATTGATGAAGTAAAGACGCTGAATAAAGAAGCTGAACATAAAATTTCAAAGGGGAATTCAAAAAGATGGAATGAAGAATTATATGAAAAGGTGCAAAGACCTGGAATTAGGACAGCAAAAATGAAAAGAATGTGCATTTCACTAGCTGAAAAAATTGAAGAGAAATTCAAAATACAGAATTACACAGATAGCATCAAAAGAAGATGAAAGGGATTCACTGACCACATGAAGCCCAGGCTCCACAGCGCTGAGTCCAGAAGACCAAGATAGCATAGGGTTCTCACTGCAGATTGCTCTGAGAGTACTCACAGTAGTAGGCCCTGGATCAACTTGGGAAAATGTAGAACTCAAAATAAGAAGACTAACCTTAGGATATGATAGGCACTAGTGGAATTCCCATTTGACACCTGACCTCACCTCCATGGCTCAACTTTCAGCCCCCAAATAGGAGACCTATACTGTCAACGATGTACAATTCAGAGCCCAGCATTTGTCAGGGAGTTACTCAGAAGGCAGGAAGGAATGGGAACGAAAGACCAATGGAAACGGCAAACAAAGGGAGGGAATAGGAAAAGTAGTATTGCATTGTAGGTATTGCAATCAATATCATAAAACATTGCATGAATTGTAAGGAAAATCAATATACTCTGTAGATTTTCCCTCACATCACAATCAAAACAGTGTAAAAAGAAAATAAGTCATATGACCGAGTACACTGGTAGATCTTGCTGAAGACCAATTTCCAGTGTTAAAAGATGTCACTTTGAAGAATAAGGCACAGCTGAGCCCTAGTGGTATAGTGGTTACAAACATAATGCATCAGAACCAACCCAGTTGGGTTGCTCAACACAAGATCAGCAGTTCTGCTCCCATACAAAGTTCCAGTATTGGAAACCCACAGGGATATCTCTCCCCTGTCCTATAGAGTTGCTAAGGGTTGGAATCAACTTGATGGCAGTGAACTGGATGTAAGCCAGGCTGACTAGAGGCACAAATCAAGTGCCACTCATATATGTGCAATAAATAGTTTTCTATCAAGAAGTCATTATAATATTTCTATTTCAAGGAAATATCCCAGGCCAGTCCAACTCAAGTCCATAAGTCCAACACTAGCCCATAAGTTCCTTTCCAACTTACGCAGTTACATGCAATGATGCAGAATGCAGGGATGTCAAAGGCCAGTGATTGCAATGTCTTGTGGACCCAAGGTCGATGGAAGTATGGCAAGACTCTGGCAGCTCTCAACGTGGGCAGGAAGCAGTCAGGTGAATGCAAAAAGAAGGGGAAGTTCCCAGGGCCCTCCTTATGAGAAGGCCATGGCCACAAAGAGGCACCATCAGGCTATGGTGTGATTGACAGATTGGATACCAACCTTACACTTTGACATATCTTCAAACTGACATAAAATTATATAACTATCATACTATGGCATTTTCAATCACCTCATATGTACTTGAAAATGGACAATAATTATGAAAGGTAAAATAAAAGTTGATGTCTTTGAATTATGATGCTGGTGAAGAATATTGAATATTCCATGGACTTTCAGAAGAAGGAACAAATCTTTCTTGGCAGAAGTAGAGCCAGAATGCTTCCTAGATGTGAGAATGGCAAGACTTCATATCACATACTTTGGACATGTTAACAGCTGAGCATAGTCCCTAGAGAAGGATATCATACTTGATAAATTGGAGTGGTGAAAAAAAGAAGAAGGTCCTCAATGGGATGAATTGGCATACTGGCTGCAAAAACGGACTCCAACATTAACTGTGAGGAAACAGGATGTGGGTGCTATGAGTTAGAGCCAAATTAACAGTGTCTAACAATGACAACTCCCCTCCCCCGCCCCGTCTGTCAATTTGCTGCACTGTGGTAGCTTGTGCTTTGCTGTAATGCTGGGAGTTAGTCCACTAGTACTTCAAATACCAGGCAGGATCACCCACGGTGAACAGATTTCAACACAGCTTCCAGAGTAAGAACTGACAGGACGACAAAACAATCAGTCCACTTCTGAGGGATTCACCATTGAAAACTTTCTGCATAGCAGTAAAATATTGTCTGATATAATGCCAGAAAATGAGCCCCTCAGATTGCAAAACAATCAAAATATCACCGAGAAAGAGAGCTTCCTCAAAGTAGAGTCCACCTTAATGATAACTCAAAACCTCACAACAGGAGCTGTAGATAACATCATAATAAATGGAGAAAATATTGAGGTTATCAAGGATTTCGTGTTGCTTAGATTCACAACTAATGATCATGGAAACAACAATCAAGAAACCAAATAACATATTGCATTAGGCAAATCTACTGCACATAACCACTTTAAAGTACTGAAGATCAAGAATTTCACTTAGGATTAAGTTGCGCCTGGCCCAAGGCATGGTATTTTCCGCCACATCTTATGCATGTGAAATTTGAACATTGAATGAGAACGACTGAAGGAGAACTGGTGCATTTGAATTAAGGTACTGACAAAAAAATACTGAAAGTACCATGGGTGGAGAGAAGAACAAACAAATCTGTCTGAGAAGAAGTGCAGCTAAATGTTCCTTGACAGATAGGATGGCGAGACTTCATCTCCTGTACTTTGCAGATGTTATCAGGACAGACCAGTCCCTGGAGGACATCATACACATTACAGTGGAGGGGTTGCAAAAAGAGGAAGACACCCGATCAAATGGATCGAGACAATTCCTACAACAATGGGCTCAAACATAACAAAATTTTTGAGTATGGAGCAGGACCAGGCAATGTTTCATTCTGTTGTGTAGGCATTATTATGAGACAGAACTGACTTGAAGGCATCTAGCAACAAAGTGTACTAAAGCTTTCTGGCACCTTCATTTGCTGATGTATTATAATTCAAAATGAGAAAAATCATTGCAACCATTCATTAATAATCAGAACATGAATCGTGCAAATTAAGAATCTAGGAAAATTAGAAATCATAAAAAACGGAATCTGACCTATAAAGATCAGTATCCTAGGCATTGGTGAGTTGAAATAGTCCCTTTGAATCTTAAAATGATAAGAATGACTATGCTGACAATGACAAATTCAAAAGAATGTCTCTTTCATCCTCAAAAAGAGCATTTCTAGATCTATCTTGAAATGCAATGCTGCCTGTGACAGAATAATATCTATCTTCACACACAAGGAAGGCCGGTTAATAGAACCATTATTGAAATTTTCTCACAAACCACTAAAGCCAATGAAGAATTGTACCAACTTCTTTAGTCTGAAATTGATCACACATGTACTGAAAATGCATTAATAATTGCTGACAATTGGAATGCACACATGGAAACAAAAAGGAAGAAAGAGTAATTAGAAACTATGGCTTTGGGGATCGAAAAGAAGCTGAAGAATGCATGAAAGAATTCTACAAGAGCAATAACTTCCTCATTGCAAACAGCTTTATTCAACAACAGGAGCGGCATATATACATGTGGAATACACAGGAATGGAACTGATTAAATCTGTGGGAAGACAGGATAGAGAAGCTCCATATCATTGAGACAAAATAAGACCAGGGGCCAACTATGTAACAGACTATCAATTACTAATATGCAAGTTCAAGTCATACCTGAAGAAAATTAAAATAAGAACGCAAAAGAGCCCAAATACAGCCTACATTATATCTGTGGTCGGCTGGGGTTTCTAGAGAAACAAACCAGTGATACTGATACATGTAGAAGAAGGAAATTTATATCAATAAAGAATTTTACATTAAGAAGTCCACACAACAAGAAACCCCAGTCCAACTCCAGCCCATAAATCAGATGCAAACTAGAGGCCCTTCCAGACTCATGAAGCTGTTGGAGGAATAGCCCAAGAAACAGGAAAACCACAGGTTGGTGGAGGCAGAGTTGGGAGAATCCAAAGTCAACAGGCAGTTGGCAGGCCACAGACAGCTCTTAGGGTCAGCAGGTCTCATGGTGATTGCCATCCCAAGAAGCCAGACGTAGGGTCCAGGGTCTTTTCATCTGGAAGAAAAAGAGTGAGCCCATTCTCCACAGTCTACTTATAGCTATGAAATAGGTCACACCCCCAAGGAGACTGTGACCTGCACCTTCTGAAGATCCTGGTCAAGCTAAATTGACACCAAACCTTACTCTCACAATATTTCACCTGAATTTAGAGCCTATCTCAAGAATGGTTTGGACATATTGAACATTAATGATCAGCTACCAGAAGACTTGTGAAATAGCATCAAGGTCATCAATCTTTTTTTTTTGTCATGTCAACTGGGGCTATTTATTTATTTATCATAAATTATTTTATTGGGGGCTCCTCAAAAAGATCATTAATAATACAGGAAAGAAAGAAAATACTACAGTGCATATCAGAGGAGACTGTGAAACTTGCTCTTGAACCTAAAGCAGCTAAAGCAAATGGAAGAAATGATGAAATAAAAGAGTTGAACAGAAAAATTTGAAAGGCCAGCTTGAGAAGATAAAGTAAAGAATTATATTGTAACGTGTAAAGACCTGGAATTAGGAAAGCAAAAGGAATGAGTACAGTCAGCATATCTAAAATTGAAAGAACAGAAGAAAAAATCCAAGCCTTGGATTAAAATGTTGAAGGATTATTTATCAAACTATTGAATGATGCAGGGAGAATCCAAAGACTATGGAAGGAGTATACAGAGTCTCTGTACCCAAGAATTAGTTGAGGTTCTACTAGTTCAAAAGGCCAAGATGAAGTTGAAGCTGCAATGTAAGCATTAGTGAAAAGCAAGGAAGGATAGGAATGGAAATATTTCAACACGCTCATGCAGTGATAGTCCATGTCAAGAAATTTGGAAGATAGCTATCTGGCCAACCAACTGGAAGTGATTAATATTTGTGTCCATTCTAAAGAAATATGATGCAACAAAATCTGCAAATTAATGTAAAATAACATTAATATGACATGCAAGTACAATTTTATTGAAGATAACTTTAAAAGTAGTTATAGCAATATGTCAACAGGAAGCTGCCAGAAATCCAGGCTGTATTAAAAGAGGGCATGAGGCAAGGTATATCAATGCTGATTTCAGATGGACCTTGGCTGAAAACAGAGGATACAAGGAAAATGTTTACTTATGTACTATTGACTATGCAGAGGATTTTACTGTGTATCATAACAAACTTTGGGTAGCATATGAATACATATGAGAACAATGGGAATTCCCGTACATTTAATTGTGCTCCTGTGGTACCTGTACATAAAGCAACAGGAAGTGGTTCGAATAGAACAAGGGGATAGTGCGTGGTTTAAAATCAGGAGAGTGTGTGTTGTGGTTATATCCTTTCACCATATGTGTTAGACAGGGTTCTCTAGAGAAACAAAACCAGGACATTTATGATTTGATAGATAGATAGAACACGAAGGAATATAACAGCTAATTAGTCCACATAGCAGTACAGAGGACTCAGTTTAACTCACTTCCATGCAACAGTAAATATGGCAGTACAGCCAGGCAGCAAACTGCAGAACTAGGTAAGGCAGCCACACACTGGTCTGATCACCAGAGAGCAACTGAGAGATAGGTGTGGCTTGCTGAGCCATTTATCTCTTTGCCCACGAATCAAACTGCGAACTTATTAATCCCACATGTTCTTATTGGCCAGGTTGGCACTATAAACCTACCTATCTATCACACTATACTTATTCAAATAATCTGAGAAGCTGCTCTGTATGAGGAAGTTGAGGCATCTGAATTGGAGGAAGAATCATTAACAACCTGTGTTATGCAGATGACCCAATCTTGCTGGCTGAAAGTCAATAGGCCTTGAAGTACTTAATGATAAAGCTCATATAAATTAGTCTTCAACACTAAGAATACAAATGTCTTCTCAACTTGACAAATATAAACCCACAACATCATTACAAATAGAGAAACGTAGCTAAACTCTATTTTACTTGGACCCACAATCAATACTCACAGAAGCAGCAGTCAATAAATCAACGTATTTCATTGGAAAAATCTGTTGTAAAAGACCTCTTTAAAATGTGAAAGAGCAAATGTTTTACTCTGGGGATTAGCAAGTTATGCCTGCTTTTAGCCTTGTTATTTTTAATCACCTTAGATGCATGTGAAAGGAGTCTTAATTTCAGTGTCTGGTATGGGTTGAATGACTCACAGCAAGGTTGGTGGTTCAACCCACTTGCTGCTCCACAGAAGAAAGAGGAAGCTATTTGACCCTGTAAAGATTTACAGCCTTGGAAACCCTATATGGTCACTATGAATAACAATAGACTTGATGGTAATGTTTGGCATATGCATGTGAAAGATGGACCATAATTAAGGAAGACTGAAGAAAATATGATGCCTTTAAAATATGATGTTGCAAATAATATTGAATATACCACGAATGCCCAGCAGAACAAAGAGGTCTGTCCCAGAAGAAGTACAGCCAGAATGTGTTTTAGAAGTGAGGATGGTAAAACTTCATTTCATATACTTTGAACATGGTATCAGGAGAAATTAGTCCCTAGAAAAGGACAAAATACTTGGTAGAGCATCATCAAAAAACAGGTAATCCCGGAATGAGATGGATCAACACAGTGGCTGTAACAATAGGCTAAAATATGACCATTGTGAGGATGTCACAGGACTAGAAAGGCTTTTATTCTATTGTGCATAGGGTCACTATAAGTGGCAGTGCGTGAGTTTTTGTTGATTAACAACACTGGGATATGAGCAATGTCCCCATGGCATATGCTAAACTGTCACCATGCTGGACACAGTTGATCTTTGTGGCTTTAGAGGGTAATTATTTGGAGGGTTATGATTCCACTGAATTTTTTTCTGTGTATTCAAACTATTCCATCCTAAGATTCCAGAGATCTATCCAAACCAAGCTCACTGCCATTGAATCAATGATAACTCATATCGACCCTACAGGACATGGGTAAAATTGTACCTGTGAGGTTCTGAGACTGTACCTCTTTACAGAGTAGAATCCCATCTTTCTCCCGAAGAACAGCCGGTGATTTCAAAATACCGACCGTGCAATTAGCAGCCCAATGTGTAACCAAGACCTATTCAGGGAAGCTAGAGGGAGAGCATGAAAATAAATGAGTAGTTGAGGTGGTTGGATGCACATCCATCCCTTTGTTCTACTCTCTATGACTTTTTCTGAGTTCATTCAAAATGTAAATTAAGACACAAAATAGAATTCTACCCAACCCTGCTATATGCCTAAACAGTATCCATTTTCTCATTCTTACTACTAATAGAAGCTCAATTTTGTTTAGGGTGATAATGTACCTACTTAAATCGCTCACTCCTAGGCTGCCTTGCAGCTATGCATAAGCATTTGACCCAGTTTGGGCCAAATATGTGTAGGTGAAAGATACTGAGTAGGACTCCCAAGAAAGTTTTTGTTGTTGTTTAAGGCAAAACACTTGTCTGGCATAACCCATTTCATTTTTGTCCTTGGCTCTTCTGCTGTCATGCTCCCTAGTCAGAATATTGAAAGATGGGAGAGTCACATAGGTTACATGAGTTTGGCAGACCAAAAAGCATGCATTCTCCTATATCCAAGATGAGTCCCTGAGCAAATACGCCAGACCTAGGCTACCTATTTCAAGACTTACTATTGTATAAGACAAACCCCTGTGTGGTGCAAAGGGTTAACACAATTCACTGCTAAGCCAAAGATGCCTTGGAAGAAAAACCTGGCAATCTACATTTAAAAATTCAGCCCTTGAAAACTTCATGGAGCACAGTTCTACCCTGAATCATATGGGGTAACTGTAAATCAGAATCAATTCAGTGGCAACTGGTTTGGTATTTTTGGTGTTAATATAAGAAAAATGAAGCTTTTGTGATTAGACCACTAGAGTCGGTTTGTTTTTTTTCCCATGTAGCCAGATACAATTTGGACTGATAGAGAAATAATTAAAAGAATGTAGAGTTAAGTAAGCGTAATGATTATGGAACTAATAATTTAGCAATGGGCTGCTAACCACAAGGTCAGTAGTTCAAATGCACCAGTCACTCAGGGGGAGAAAAGTGAAGCTCTCTGCTTCTGTAAAGATTTACAGTCTTGGAAGCCCTATATGGGGTTGCTATAAGTTGTAATCAACTTGATAGCATTGTATTTGTTTGAGTTTGGTGACTAGTATGTAAGCTTTGAGGGGGTAGTAATAGATACTTTGAATACTATTCTTAGTACTATAAGTATTATGTCTTTTGCAAATGGGTAAACAAACAAAAGCGATATTCATTTTGTGTTTTCTGTAGTTTGCCTTATTCTTCCAAGAAGATTGCTCAAGTGTTAAGACCCAGTCTTCTCAGGCATACTTGAATAAAAGAATAACTGATAGACACAGACTTGAACCCTTGCCTGTGTGATCATTGGTGTGTCACTGTTTTTCAATCCATTTCTCATCTGTGAACTGGGGATTACACACGTAGGCCACAGGGTTCTTTTGGAGATTCAGAGTAATATGTGTGTCTTTGATTGAGTGCCCGTGCATGCCGAGCTTATTCCTCAGGCCTGGGTGCAGGGAGGCTATTTGAGATCTGATGGCAGGGAGTGGGAATAGGAAAGCGGACGCAAGACTGAGTTAGGGGGAGAAGCAATCACAATGGGAACGGGGTGTTGAGGCTTTTAATGTAGGATACAGGGTCTTGATTCCCCCAGGACTTCTGAGCAACATGGGTTCTGTCCTAGAATTGTCTACCAGAAACAGGAGGCTGGGCTCTTCTTCGCCTGTAGTGGTGTTGAGCATTCCTCCTAGTAAGGTGACCTCTCCTACCTTCCTGGGTTTGGCTTTCCATGCCTTTGAAAAGGCTTCGGGGCAGAAGGACATGGAGAGCTGCGTGCTGCACAGTTGTGATAAGACACCATTTCAGCAGGAGCCTGCACTTACATAGAGCCGTTCGCCACTGCTATGATGGATATCAGGAGGAGCCCTGGAAGTGCAGTGGTTACAAGTTGGTTTGCTAACTTCAAGGTCAGCAGTTCAAAACTACTAGCTCCAAGGAAAAAAGATGGGGTTTTCTACTCCAATAAAGAGTTGTAGTGTTTGAAACTCGCAGGGGGCAATTGTACACTGCCCCACAGGATCGCTATGAGTCGGTATTGACTGGAAGGCAGTGAGATGGTGTCTGAGATGGGTCAAAGGAATGTGGCATGGCAACCCTAAGAATCTGCTACAGAACCAGAAAGTGCCTGGGATAGATGAGTTTATTGTGCTTGGCCTTTTAAAACCATCAAACGGGCAACATTTAGAAAGTCAAACATACCAAGTGTCATTGGAGATCCGGGGAAAGCAGAGAAACACTGCTAATGATGCAGGTTTGCTGCACAGCAATCTGGCAGAGCTTAGTGAAAGTCCATTGAATGGAGCCTAGGACCTAGTGAGCCCCTCCTGGGCGTACAACCAAAGAAGCGCAGTCACTGAGTTGACTTTCATTCCTCGTGACCCTATCAAACAAAGCTGAATGGTCCCATGATGTTTTCAAGGCTTCTATTGGGAAGTAGACAGCCATGCCTTTATCCCACAGTGTGTGGAAGACGGCTTCAAACTACTGACCTTTGGGTTAGCAGCCTAGCACTTATTATCTCCCCCATCAAAGCTCTCTCCTGGATGTATAAAAACAAACAAAACCCCAGTTGATTCTTCCTCATTAGCAACCCTACAAGGCACAGTAGAATTGCTGCTTTAGGTTAACAAAACTAAATTTTTACGACAGCAGACAGCCTCTCTTTGCTCCATGGAATAGCTGGTGGTTGGAACTGCTCACCTTGGGGTTAGCAGCCCAACACATAATTCCTGGGTATATAGGCCAAGCTATTTATCCAATTCAAAGGGCCCTTGGGACATTTTTACAAGAAGGGTCACCACACTGATACCTGCAGTAGAGAAGAGTTGGAGCCGAATTGGATGCCAATCAACAGACAACTGAAGAAGGAAACAAAAGAAAGATGATGATTGCTCATGACCAAGTGGCACGCAGCAGCACATACAATTGATATGCAGCATGGCAATAACTCTTAAGGACATTGCAAGGAGTTGAAAAGGTCAAAAACGGAATGAGATTTATATTGCAGTACCATTCATGGAAGCTGAAAGCCCATTCACCAAGCAGGATGGTCTAGTGCACATGGCTGTATGCCTATAAGGACACACACACACCAAGCACCCAGCAGGGGGTATTAATCTGAAGAGGGGAATGGAAGTGATGTGAATGTGGAAAAGGAGGGACAAAACACAAGCAGGGCCTGACATTGATCAGGGTTCACAGTGTGCTATAAAGTAGGCACGATTAATCACTTCCCTGTACCAGAAGACTGAGCTAGATTTTTAAAGCAAATCGAGTGCCTGGAACACAATGGTTGTTAGTTGCTGTTGAGTCAGCCTCCATTCCAACTCACTGTGACAACCAGCTCCCAGTGACTCCATGGGCAATATTCTCCCTGGTCCTGCACCATCTCTTTGGTTGTGCATCAGATTGTGATTCACAGGGGTTTTCGTTAACTGGTTTTCAGAAGAAGAAAGCCACGCTCTTCTTCATCGCTCATCTTAGTCTGGACACATCACAGAAACAGGTTCAGTCTCAAAGCCACACCCAACCAAGCTTCCCCATTTCAGTGTCATAGCAACACAGAATCAGTTCAGTACCTCAGCAATAACCAAGCATCCCCCTGACAAATGAGTGTTGGATGCACATGAGTTTCACTGTCTTGGACTCAAACCCAGATCTCCCACATGAAAAAGGAGAATTCTACAACTGAACCACCAATTTACCCTCAGAATATAATATGTATCCAGTAAATGGTTATTAAGAATGTGGCTGCCAGGAAAATCCAGCAATTTCCTGCCAAGGCTTAACACTAATATCTTCCCCCACACACTAGAAGGCTGCAGAGGAATGACTTTCTCCATGCCAGCCCTGGTATCTAGACAAGGGACCCTAACACTGAGCCACTGAGCCCCAGCAGGCTGGGGAGCAATGTCAAATTGGATGAGGGACAATCCTGGTTGAGTTAATTTCCCTAAGCTCGCAGGGCAGTTTAGCATGTCCACAGCTGTGTTCAGAATAGCCATGCGATTACCACCGAGAGAAATTCTACATGATTTCACACCCCATGCTAGTCGTTGCAGCCATCGTTGAGTACAGTTCATGCTCATCACTATCTAGAACTCACGGTGACGCTGTGGGTGAGCCATTGGGCAGGTAACCTCAAGGTTGGCAGTTCAAAGGCACCAGTTGTTCACTGAGAGGAAGGTGAGATGATCTGCTCCTGTAAAGATTTAGCCTGAGGAATTTTATATAGGGTCACAGTGAGTCAGGATCAACTCAATGGTGTTGGTTTGGTTTATTAGACCTACTATCAGATCATATTTAATGTTTTTATTAACATGTATATTTGCCACAAATCCAATGTCTTTTATTTTTATCACTGCAGTTCAATACAATTTGTGCCTTTGTGATTCTGTATTTCATTGGAGGTATTTGGAAATATTATTCTGGGCAGTGGGCAGGTGTTCCATAGCCTTTCCTAAATGCCAAAAGGATCCATGGGGTTGCAATGGTTAAGACCCTCTAATAGAGTTTATCAAAGAGCCCTGGAGGCACAATGGTTAAGTGCTCAGCTGCTATCCAAAAGGTTGAAGGTTTGAACCCACCAGTGGCTCTGTTCTTGGAAGAAAAACCAGGCAACTCATTCTTGTAAAGATTACAGCATAGAAAAGCCTAGAGCAGTGGTTCTCAAACTTCCTAATGCCACAACCCTTTCATACAGTTCCTCATGTTGTGGTGACCTCCACAACCATAAAAATATTCTCATTGCTACTTCATAACTGTAATTTTGTTATAGTCACACTGTGCAAGGGTCCCACAGGTGGAGAACCATTGGTCTAGAGAGCTCTGCACTGATGCATTGAGTCACTATGAGTTGGACTGGACTAGAAGGTTCCTAACAAAAACACCAACAATCATTTTTTACCATACCTTGTTAACTCAAAAAGATTAATAAGCAATTTCACAAATGAGGACATCCAGTTGCCTCTCCAAACTGGACAAGCATGAGTTAATGGTGACCTTGACCCCACGGTGTCCTCCAGTTGGTGCCATGCTGCCTTTATTCCCTCTGCCTCTCAGTTCTGTGGAGAAGAAGGGGAAAGGGAGGGAAAGAAAAAGAAAGAAATGAAAACATAATTTTCCCAGCTTCTTCACAACACTGAATTGAACTTTACTTTTAATAAAAGTATTATGAAATGGAAATGGTGCTTTCACTATTTTGCTTTTAGGTGATATTCAGAGACATGGTGCTGGTAATTATTTGAGCCGGGGAGGTTAGTGTGCAGACTTTCTGAACATGGTTGAGCCAGCATGCCCCCTTCCAGGCCTAGCATTTCCCTGGACTATGAGAAGTTATAGACAGTCTACCCTCTTCTTCCTCTGACTTCGCTGCAAACCATGGACACACTGGTTCTGACTTGACCTGGCTCCAGTACAGAAAAAAATATCCTCCTTGCATAATTGTAGTGCTTGCATTGGAAGGCACCCAGAGACAAATCTCTCATCTGGTGGCATAATGGGTTATGTGTTGGGCTATTAACTGCAAGGTCAGCAGTTGGAATTCACCAGTCGCTCCTTTGGAGAAAGATGAGGCTTTCTTCTCCCATAAAGAGTTATAGCCTTAGATGAGTATAAAAACTCAAAATGCATTGGCAGAGATTCCACAGAGAATAAGCCTCCATTAAATCCCCTGGGACCATTCACCAAGGATGGGATTAAACCCTGCTCACCATCAGTACATCAGAAAGTGTATTGTTGCAGATATGATTAGGTTAAAAATTAACATCTTATCATTTGTCTTTACTCTTAACACGTTTTTCATTTGTTCTTGTTTTAATATTCTGCTTTCCTTTTTATTGAAAAAAGTAACTAATGTCACTAAACAAGTAGAGAATTTGTTAAATGAGAATCTAATTGGTTATGTAAACTTTCACTGTAAACATAACACAATTTTATTTTTACAAAGAGTTATAGCCTTGGAAACCCAGGAGGCCGGAGTATTTTCTCTCGATAGGATTGTTATGCACCCAATGGCAATGAGTGTTGTTGTATTTTGTTTCTTTATTGTTTCTGTAGCTATGGTGGGGTATAGGGGTTATGTGTTGGGCTGCTAAACGCAATGTCTGAAATGGCAAATTTGAAATCCCCAGCCACTCCAAGGGAGAAAGATGAGGCTTTCTACTCCCCTAAAGAGTTCCAGTCTCAGAGCAGCCAGTCCACAAAGAGAACAACATGGCTGGCCCCACTATGAGACATGATGCCCCTCAGTGACCAAGGGTGATACAGGGGACAGCACTGGAGACACAGTGTGCGAATTGCACCTAACCTGATTCCACCACACCGAGGCAAAGTGTGGTGGAGTGCAGTGGAACAGCAAGGGAATGGAGGGGCAAGGTCCCCAGGGAATGCTGAAAGTGGACTTTGGGGCCAGGTTGTGGTGCCTCAACAGACTGGATTGGAAAACACTCCTAAGGTCCAACAAATGATCCTTGAACTAACTATAAGCTTTTCTTTCTTGATGTGTTTTGTTTTGTTCTTTGTCAGTGGTTTGTTTTTGTTGTTTTGTTGTCTGGTTGTATACTGTTGCTCTGTTTTCCTCTGTCTTGTTTTCATGCATGTTAGTGTCTCCACAGGTCTGTCTCAATAAGACAGGCTGGATGAACTATCTGGAGCAAAAACAACAGGACCAACAGTTCCGGAGGCACGTGGGATAGGGGAAGGTGTGGGGGGGTAAGGAAGTGGTGTTAACAAACACAGGGACAAGGGAACAACATGGGACTCAAAATGGTAGCGAGGGGGAAGTGGCAGGCATGGTAGGGAATGATCAAGGGTAAGATTACGTAAAGAAGAGGTATAGCTGTAACCCAGGTTGGGACGAAGCATGGTAGTGGGACAGGAGGAAAGTCAAGGGAGATGGAGGAGAGAGCTAGGAGTCAAAGTGCATTTATAGAGGTCTAGACAAAGACATGTACATGCAAATATATATATATATATATATATATATATATATATATATATATATATATATATATATATATATATATATATAGTGAATGAAGGGGGAAGTGCAGAGTGGAGACCCAAAGCCCATTTGCTGGCCACTGGAGATCCCCTCACAAAGGGGTTTAGGAGAGGAGATGGGTCAGTCAGGGTGCGATGTAGTACTGATGAAAAACACAGCTTTTCTCTAGATCCTGGATGCTTCCTCCCCACAACTACCATGATCCGTATTCTGCCTTGCAGGACTGGATAGGGCAGAGGTTGTACACTGGTACATATAGGAGCTGGAGGCATAGGGAATCCAGGGTGGATGATACCTTCAGGACCAGGAGTGTGAGGGGTGATACTGGGAGAGTAGAGGGTGAGTGGGTTGGAAACGGGGAACAGATTACAAGGATCCACATGTAACCTCCTCCCTGGGAGACAGATGGCAGAGAAGGGGTGGAGGGAGACTCCGGATAGGGCAAGATATGACAAAATAACAATCTGTGGATTATCAAGGGCTCATGATGGAGTGGGAAGCGGGGAGGGAGGTTAAAAAAAAAGAGGACCTGATGCAAAGGGCTTAAGTGGAGAGAAAATGCTTTGAGAGTGATTAGGGCAAAGAATGTACGGATATGCTTTATACAATTGATGTATGTATATGTATGGATTGTAATAAGAGTTGTATGAGCCCCTAATAAAATGTTTTAAAAAAAAGAGTTCCAGTCTCAGAAACTCACAGGTGCAGTTCTACCCCATCCTATAGAGTTGCCATGAGTCGGCATCAACTGGATGGCAGGAAGGACACATAACGATTCAGACCTGGGCTTAGTTTGGGTTATCACTGAAGCAGACCCTGGCCAAAGACTTAAAGGCAATGAGCTTATTTAGGAAACTCTGAGCATGCAGGTAATGATGTGGGGTTGTGAGCCAGTGGAGGGAAGGCCACCGATAACAAATACATTGTGAATCCAATTACAAACCTGGGAACCTGCTGCTTAATCACTTAGGAAGTCTCCAGGGGTAGGGTGTAGCACACGCCTCTCAGAGTTTTGCCATCCAAGGAGTGAGGGGCCTGGTCAGGGCTGTTCCCAGGGGCATATGTTCCTCAGCACATTCAGCCAGCATCAGCAAAGGGACCTTCAGAGCTGGCCCTCGGTGACTGAGGCGCGTACACGGAATCAGGAATTTGGGAGTGAAGAGAAGGAGCACCGGGAGTGTCTGCTACAGATTGGAGACTGGAAAGTCAACTCGTTGCTCCTCAAGGGGACAGGCGCTCCCCTCTCTGGATCTCACTTTTAACATCGATACACAAAGGTCGATTCTGTGAGGGTCACAGACTGGGGACTCCCATAGCCAAATGAGGACCTGTGTGGACTCTGGTTGGCCTGCTTATTCACTGCCATCTAGAAGATTCCAACTCACCGTGACCCTGTAAGACCGAGCAGAACTGCCCCTGTGGGTTTCCGAGGTTGAAATTCTATATGGACTAGAAAGTCTCATCTCTGCACAACCCCCACCCTATCCCCCACCCCCCGCTCCCCAGTGTGACTGGTGGTTTCAAACTACTGACCTTCTAGTTAGCTGCCCAACACAGAACCCACTGTGCCACCAGGGCTCTTTGGCCTACCTGGCTTCTATCCAATGTTATTGAATCGCCTTTGAAAAATCAGGAGCTTTTTAAGAAAACAGGAATTTTGACTTTCTCTAGAAAAATCGATCTGGCATCACTGGAACCTAAACTAGAGGATCCACAATTCCACGTGGCTCTGGGAATCTCAACATTTCTTCCTCCTGCTCAAAGTAAAATGGTTTAAGGGGACCTTTCACAGCTGGTGGGCTGGTCTCCTTTCTAGAAAGTTGCCTCTGTAAAGAAAATGCATCTTTCTTCCCTTTTACCTAGTTGGGGGTGGTGAGGGTAGCAGGAGCCATTGGGTTAAGAAAAAACAGTCGAGGTAGCTTCAGTTGCCCTGCCAGGGCTTTAGAGTCCAAGCCTTTTTTGCTCCACCTGACTGGCCTGCTGTTTCCAGGGCAGCCCCACCATCTGTTCCCAGATGCAGGGAGGGAGCCCACTTTCCTTCATCACACCTGCCCCAAACTCAGGCCCAGAACTACTGTCTAAACACAGAACAACTTTTGTCTGTGGCCAAATGTGGGACCCCAAATTTCTTCCCTCTTTCCCAATACTCCTTCAGTGACTTGATGACCTGGGCCAGGCTGAGATGAATTAGCTTGCTCCTCATAGCTGGCTGCTGGGTTCCAGTCAACTCCCAGAGGCCACTGGCTGTGCCCATCAGTAGAAGTGGGAGTTGAGAACCCTCAGCTCTTGGCTGAGCAGCTCTGTCAGTCTGTAGCTGTTGACTGTAGCTGCTTCTGACAGCCAGTCTAGCTGGTGCTTTAAGTCATTTCAGTCGCTCCACCTCAGCTGTGATTAGTCTAGTCTCTGTAGCCTCAGAGGGAGGGGAAAACCAAACACCTCAATTACTTTGAATCAGAGTGGGTTATCCTCTTTTAAAAGGCAGAAAGTCTGAATTGGAGGATATTTTGGGGGGTCTCTTTTATGCATTTCACATTTACAAAATAAGAACTAACAGTATTTGTTCCAGTAAGTGGATCAGAACCAACTAAGGGCCCCTCCTCCCACCAGGCCACGTCTCACTAAGAATAGAGGTCCATCACTTGTCTGGCATTTTGTGGTACTGTGGTGACTTTTCTTTTGTGTGATACTGGGAGCTATGTGATTGGCATTTCATATACCAGCAGGGTCACCCAAAGAGCTTCCAGACAAAGAACAGACAATGAAGAAGGAATTGGCTGCCCGCATGGGAAGAATGAGCCATTGAAAACCCTATGGATAGCAGCAACACTGTCAGTTACTAGACCCCCCATGAACAACAGAAGAACATTGTCAGAACGTGTGCCAGATGATGAGCTCTTCAACTTGGAAAGTATTCAAAATACGGCTGAGGAAGAGGAAGAGCTGGCTTTTCATAGGCAAGTCGACCATAATGATGCAAATCGAGTATAGCTATCAGAACCTTCATTTGCTGATGGGGCACAACTCAAAATGAGGAGAAACAGTTCAAATCGTCATTAATAATTGAAACTTGGGATGTATGAAATATGAATCTAGGGACATTGGAAGTCATTAAAAATGAAATGGAATACATAAAGATTGATATTGTAAGCATTAGTTAGCTGAAATGGACTGATATTGACCATTTTGAAACAGAAAATCTTATGGTTTACTCTGCTGGAAATGACACAATCAAGAGAAACAACATTGCATTCATCATCAAAAGGACATTTTAAGATCTATTTTAATGTACAATGCTATCTTTGATAGGATGCTATGTAGCCCCCTTCAAGGAGAACCAATCAATACAACTATTGTTCAAATTTATGCACCAACCACCCAAAGCTGGTGACACAGAAATTGAATAATTCTACCACCATATTCAGTCCCAAATTTGTCAGACTTGCTATCAAAATGCTATTGGAATGCAAAAGTTGAAAACAAAGAGGAAGGATCAGTAGTTGAAAAATATGGTCTTGGTGATAGAAACCAAGCTGGAGATCGCATGACAGAGTTTGCAAGACCAATAAATTGCTGATAGCATATACTATGTTTTCCAACTTCTGTTCTTTCCTCTTTGGTTCCTACATTTGCACTCCAATCACCAATAATTACCAATTTATCTTGATTGTATGTTAGAATTTTGCATGATTAATGATTTCTTCAAACATATGATCAACAACAAAAAAGGTGACCATAAATGTGGACTTCTCCAGATGGAATACACAGAAATCAAATTGACTACACCTGTGGGAAGAGACAATAAAAGAAGCTCAATATCAGCAACTGAAACCAGTCCAGGGGCTGATTGTGGAACAGATCAGCAATTGTTCATATGTGAGCTCAAGTTGAAGTTAAAGAAAATGCAAACAAGTACACGAGAGTCAATATACAACCTTGATAATAACCCACCAAATTTTGAGAACATCTCTGAATAAAGCACAGTGTCATTTAAAAAAAAAAGGAAAGAAAAGATACAAGTGCATGTCAGAAGAGACTCTGAAACTTACTCTTAATCAGAGAGTAGCTAAGGCAAATGGAAGAAATGATGAAGTAAAGAGCTAAAAAGAAAATTTCAAAGGACAACTCGAGAATACAAAGTAAAATATTATCACAAAATGTGCAAAGGCCTAGAGTTAGAAAACCAAAACAGATCATATTCAGCATATCTTAAACTGAAAGAACTGAAGAAAAATGTCAAGTCTCGAGGTGCAATATTAAAAAATTCTATGGGAAAAATATTGAATGATGAAGGAAACATCTGAGGAAGATGGAAACAATATGGAGTCACTGTATCAAAAAGAATAGACCAACATTCAACCATTTCAGGAGGTAACATATGAGCAAGAACCAATGGTCAGGAAAGAAGAAATCCAAGATGCATGGAAAGCACTAGCCCAAAACAAGATGCCAGGAAATTCTGGGATATCTATTGAAATGTTTCCACAAGCCGATAAAGCACTGGCAGCACTCACTCATCTATGTCAGGAAATTTGGAATACAGCTACTTGGCTAACGGACTGGAAGAGATCCATATGTGTATACATACCAAAGAAGGGAGACAAACGGAATGGTCGAATTATGTACCCCTATCATTGGCATCACATGTGAGTCAAATTGCACTGAAGCTAATACAACAACAGTTGCATTAATTCATTGACAGAAAGTTACCATATTCAGCATTCAAGAGCCATCGTGGCACAGTGGTTACAGGTTGGATTGCAAACCCCAAGGTCAGCAGTTCAAAACCACCAGTCACTCCGTGGGAGAAAGGCAAGGTTTTCTATTCCCATAATGAGTTACAGTCTCAGAAACTCACAGGGGCAGTTAGTTCTACCCTATACTATAGGGTCAGGATGAGTTGTCATCAACTACAAGGCAGTGAGTTTGGTTTCCCAGAGATTTAAGCCAGATTCAGAAGAGGATGTGGAACAAAGGATATCAGATATCAGATGGATCTTGCCTGAAAGCAGTGAATACCCCAAAGATGTTTACTTATGTTTTATTAACACCCAAGGTATCTGACTGTGTGGATCATAACAAAACATGGATAGTTTTGAGAAGGGAATTCCAGAACACTTTGTCTTGCTCATGTGAAACTTGTACATGGATTAAGAAGCAGTAGCAAAAATAGAACAAGGGTAGATTGCATGGTTTAAGAATCAAGAAAGGTGTGCATCCAGGTTACACCCACTTATTATACTTTTTCAATCTGTATGGTGAGCAAATAATCAGAGAAGCCAAATTATATGAAGAAGAACACAGAATCAGATTTGGAGGAAATATTATTAACAACCTGCTATATGCAGACGACACAGTTTGGCTTGCTGACAAGGATGGGGGACTTGAAGCACTTGCTGGTGAAGATCAAGGATTGCAGACTTCAATGTGGGATACAACTCAACACAAAGAAAACCAAAGTCCTCACAACTGAACCAATAGGTAACATGATGATAAATCGAGAAAAACTTGAAGTTGTCAGGGATTTTGTCTTGTCTGGATCCACAAGCAATGCTCCTGGAAGCAGCAGTCAAGAGATGAAAAGATACATTGCACTGGGTAGATCTGCTGCATAAGAGCTCTTTAGAATGTTGAAAAGTTAGGATGTTACTTTAAGCAGGAAGTGCACCTGATCCAAACCATGGTATTTTCATTTGCCTCATCTGCATGTGAAAAGCTTGCCATTGAGTGAAGAAGACCCAGGTAAACTATGAATTTGAACCATGGTACTGGCAAAGAATATTGACAGTACCATGGACTGCCAAAAGAACAAACAAAATCTGTCTTGGAAGTACGGCCAGAATTCCCATTAGAAGTAAGGATGGTGAGACTTTGGACATGTTGTCAGTGGAGACCAGTCCCTGGAGAGGCATCATGCTTAGAAAAATGGAAGGGCTGTGAAAAAAGGGTGAAGGCCCTTGAAGAGCTGGATTGACACAGTGACTACAACAAGAGGACTGAGCATAGGAACACTTGGGTGGATGGAGGAGGAGCTGTTATTGTTACATTCTGCTGTGAATAGGTTTGCCATGGACCAGAACCAACTGGATGGCAAACTAACAACAACAACAACAACAACAACAACAGGGAGAGACATTAAAAAGCCAAACTCACTGCCATTGAGTTGACCTTGATTCAGAGCAACCCGTGAGTTTCCCGAGAGTGTAACTTTTCACAGGAGGGGAAAGCCTGTTTAACCTACTACTTAGCAGCCCAGCCCATCACCAGGGCTCCACAAGGATAGAGAGAAGCACTGTTAGGGCTGGATAGGGCAGAGGCTGTATACTGGTACATATGAGGGCTGGAGGTACAGGGAATCCAGGGTGGACGATACCTTCAGGACCAAGGGTGTGAGGGGCGATGCTGGGAGAGTGGAGGGTGAGTGGGTTGGAAAAGGGGAACTGATTACAAGGATCCACATGTGACCTCTTCCCTGGGAGAGGGACAGCAGAGAACCGGGGAAGGGAGACTCCGGATAGGGCAAGATATGACAAAATAACGATGTATAAATTACCAAGGGCACATGAGGGAGGGGGGAAGGGGAGGGAGGGTGAAAAAAAGAGGACCTGATGCAAAGGGCTTAAGTGGAGAGTAAATGCTTTGAGAATGATTGGGGTAGGGAATGTATGGATGTGCTTTATACAATTGAAGTATGAATATGGGTGGATTGTGATAAGAGTTGTATGAGTCCCTATTAAAATGTAAGAAAAAAAAAGAGGAGAAAAAAAAGATTAGGGCAAAGACTGTACAGATGTGCTTTATACAATTGATGTATGTATATGTATGAACTGTGAAAAGAGTTGTATGAGCCCCTAATAAATTGTTTAAAAAAATGATCCTCAATTCTATCTGAATCCTTGCCAGGGCTGCAAGTTGCCTTAATAAACACAAGCAAAAAATGTACCTCTGGCAGCAGACCGCTCAGGTTCAAATCCAGGCTCTCTAACTTATTGACTATGTGACCTTGGACCTCTCTGTGCTTCCAAAGACTCACTTTCCAAAAGGGAAGTCATAAGCCAACTTTTCTTATTCCTCACTGGGTTGCTTTGAAGATGAAATGAGACATCTGTCTAAAAATGCTTCTGACCATCCCTTGGTTCTCAGAGCTCCACAAATGCTATGGATTATTGTTTTAAGATTATGAATGCTTTTTTTCCAAGGGTAGTGCAAAGATTAACATCAGTGCTACTTCTCTCTGACAAAATATAAATCCAAATTTCTAAATAGCAGGGTCTGAACGGATGCGCTGTTAACAGCATCTTGCTTTTCTCCCATCACTTGTCACAGTAAATCTGACAAGAAATGCTGGGCTAGGGCCTGCAGCCAAGCCCCTCACTGGCAGAGTGCAGGACCTCAGGTTGTTGGCAGGCCAAGGGGCATCACAATGGCAAGAGGAGACTCCACAAAGGGCCCCTGATTCCTCCCCCACGCCCCCCTTCCCCACGTTCAGGGTGAAACGTCAAAATACAATTTTTTTTGTCACCTGGTGAAATAATGAGCCCCCATTCCCATTGCCTTGGTATCATCAGAGTGCAACAGCCACGTGGGGTAATCGCTGTCTCCGTGTTAATGCTGCTCAGTTCAAACATTTTCACAGGCCCTGGCGAAATGAAACCCGTGCTTTCTACCTAGGTGGAGTTTGAGGCGATTCAGCCCATTTGCTTCTGCTGAAGAGGCTACCTCAGAAAAACAGGAAATAAAAACATAGAGGGTGCCATTGACATTAGGTTTCTCGTTTTCTTCCTTTCTTCCCTACCTTCCTTTCTTCTTCTTGCCCTTCTCTTTCTCTTTTCTTCCTTCCCTCCCTTTGCTCACGTCTTCCTGCCTGCCTTCACCTTCCATCTTCCCTCCCGCACTCCTCCATTTCTTCTTCGCTCTTCTCTCCCCACCTTTCTCCTTTCCTTCCCTGCCTTTTCCCTTCAGCCTCCCAGTCTCCCTCCTTCACTCTCTCCCTTTCCTCCTTCCTTTCCCCACCTTGTTTTCATCCAGTGATTTGTACTCCTTTCTTCCTCTCATCCCACCCCTCCCCGTTGCTGGAGAAACATCAGTTCCTTGTGGCGCTGGTTTTTTGGCGCCAGACCCTGTTCTTTGGGTGTTCACAAGTCTGCGTCCTATGTGCAAACATAAGACAGACATATGATCAGGGTTGGACAGAAGATGGGATTTGACAGGTGTTCTGCACCCGAAATCTCCAGGAGGCAAAGGTAAAGTCAGGCTCCTGCCTTTAAGGTTATATCTCCCATTGTAACTGCATCCCACAGAGGCTCCTGCCTCCTGGCCACCTGAGGTCTGCTGCCTGCCTTCCTCTAGCTCCTGGGGAATTGGGGCAGCAGTGGCAAGAACAACAAAAATCCCCAGGAGTTGACAAGAAGGGAGGCTGCCTTGCTCAAGAGACGGCCCCCTCACCCACCTGCATGTTGTTGAGATGCAGGTTCTCATCCCTGTGGCTGGGCAAGAAACGCCCCCTCCCCAAACACAGTGGCTTCAAACAAGGACCATCATCGTGTGGTTGCTGGGAGGCCACTGGGTCGTGCTTGGAGTCTCCCATGAGTTGGCAGTCACATGGGAGCTGGGGCAGGGGCCTCTGGTGACTCCAGTACCTACACGTGCACTCAGAGGGCTGGCAGCTGAAGCTGGCCATTAGCTGGGTGCTTAGCTGGGTTGTTGTTTGGAGTGTCTCCACGTGGCCTTTCCAGGTGGCTCAGGCTTCTTTCAGCATAGTGTCTGGGTGCTGAGAAGTGTCCTGAGAGGTAGCACGTGGAGGCTGGACATTCTGAGGGTGAGCACTCAAGAAGAAGACTTTGAAGGGATTTTTCAGAAGCTGTGAAGCACTTTGGGGGAGGGAAGGGGGTTGCCCAAACTAGATGTCACAGTGTCATCTTCTCCATAATCTATTGGTCACAGAGGTCATGAAACATCCCAATTTAAGGGGAAAGGGCATAGACTCTACCTTCCTATAGGTAGCCTGTCAAGGAATTTGGGGGTCACATACGAAGGCTGGGAGACCCTGAGTGGCACAAATTGTTAAGGACTCAACGTATCAAGTGGTGGGCAGTTGCACCCCTCAGAAGAAATAAATAATGGCCTGCTTCTAGAAGCCCACAGGCTTGAGAATCCTGTGATGTGTAGTTTCTCCCTGGCACCCAGGGGGTCCTCGGGAGCCAGAACCAACATAACAGCAACGGGTTGGGTTTTTGTTGGTTTTGTTTGGGCTAATATTAAAACGACTAGTATGAAATTATATATGTATTGTGTTTAACTCTCAGGACTCTGATTATGCTGAAGTTGAACAAAACCGTCTGCCTCTTCTATGAACGCCAGCCGATGGAGGCAAAGGGTGAGGGTCTAGAGGAAGAATGAATGTCACATTCCCATCCTTATGTTTCAGTTGTCCTTAAAGGGCACAGGGGACAAACCAGATGTCTTTGATATGATTTTAGCCTAATGATGTGCTAGTATGATGATGAGCAGCCAGAAAATGGTTTTAACTAATGTGATCCAATATTTGAAAAGTTGACGATTTCACATCGAATTTTATATTCTCAGCATCTCAGTTACAAACAGAAAATCAGGCCTTAAAATCCTTGCATTTACCCAAGGCAACAACCGTCTGGAGCTAGAATTTGAATGTCCCCCGTGGATGAGCTGCCACGTGCCTGTTAACCACAGTCCCCATCCATCCCTATTGCCCCCAACACAGAGGTTGGCTACTAGTATCCTTTATCTATATGGCTAAATAGGTTAGTTGGTTTGGATTGGGTTGCTATTTTTTCCTGTTTTGTTTTTGTTTACTTTTGATTTTGGGGGGGGCTAGGAAATGGTGTGTATTTTGGTACCATGTCTTCCAAAGTGAGAAAATAAAACCCAGTAAGCCTAGAAGGTCAAACAGTCCAGATTAATGATGAAAGGTGGAGCCTTGTTGGTGAAGTAGATTATGAGTTGGACTTCTAACTGCAAGATCAGAAGTTCGAAACTCCCCTCCCCACCCCCACTCCCCAAGAGAAAGATGAGATTTTCTACTCCTGTAAAGATTTACAGCCTTGGAAACCCTCAGGGGCAGTTCTATACTCTGTCCAAAGGGTTGCTATATGTCAGAATTGATTCCAGGGTAGTGAGGTTTTCTTGATTGATATAAATAATTTTTGGTGAGTATTGAAAAAAACAGTCAATATTATTTTTAATACACATCAAAGAAGGTCCACATTAATTGTTCACACAACCTTGCCACCTTCTTTCTTTATTCCCTTGCCTCTCACTCTCCTTTCTTCCTCCCTATGGTCTTTTATCTCATTCTTTTTCTTTCAAGGTTTAGCCTAGGAGTGGGAAAGTCTGAGTAATTCTTAACCAAAAGACTAAATTGGTTTTATTGTTGGTGTTATTACTTGGGTTAAATTTTTTTCTTTTCTCTTCTTCTATTGGTTTGTGTCATGTAACCCAGAAAATGGGGAAACATTTGGAACATTTAAACACTAACCTTTCTCAGTAGACTACAATCATTAAAAGCAACAGAGATAAATACTCCTATAATAACAATAACATACAAGGATAGCTAGAGAGATAAATAGATAGATAGAAAAACCACAAAATCTGAGCAGTTGTGGGAAGGAGAATGGGACTAGCCCCATGAATAAATATAGGTTTGCCAGAGAATAGTTTTATATACATATTAGCATATACTACAAATATGTCCATGAATATAATAGTACATCCAGGAGGCATAGTTATGAAAATGTCTTAGGTATAACAAAACCCCTTGAGGGAGCGTGTCCTAAATATGGGGGATCAGGAACATAGCTCTGAGAGACCTCAAAATCAATTCGTACAAACTAGCTCACAAAGACAATGTTCTGTATCCATCAGGGAAGTGACTGGGGTCTTCAAAAGCTAGTGAGTAGCAAACTAAAAGTCGGTTCTTGGTGTGTGTGTGTGTGTGTGTGTGTGTGTGTGTGTGTGTGTGTGTGTGTGTGAAAAAAGACACCAAGTAAGACACTCTCCAGAGATTCTACCAGGGTGTGTGTGTGTGTCTGTGTGTGTGTGTGTTTGTGTAAAAAGACACGAAGTCCGAAGCCCTCTAGAGATTCTTCAAGGGTGTGTGTATGTGTGTGTGTTTGTGTAAAAAAGACACAAAGTTCGAAGCCCTCCATAGATTCTGCAAGGTGTATGTGTGTGTGTGTGTGTGTGTGTGCATGTAAAATCACACGAAGTCAGAAGCCCACTATTGATTCTGCAAGGGTGTGTGTGTGTATGTGTGTGTTGTGTTTGTAATAATTACACCAAGTTAGAAGCACTCCAGAGATTCTGCAAGAGAGTGTGTGTGTGTATGTTTGTGTGTGTGAAAACGATACAAAGTCATAAACCGTCTGGAGATTCTGCAAGGGTGTGTGTGTGTGTGTGTGTGTGTGTGTGTGTGTGTATGTGTGTATGTGTGTCAAAAGGACAAGAAGACAGAAGCCCTCTAGAGATTCTGCAAGGGTGAGTGTATTGTGTTAAAAGGACACGAAGTCAGAAGCCCTCTAGGTTTTCTGGAAAGGTATGAGTGTGAGAGTGAGGGAGTGTGTGTGTGTAATAAGGACATGAAGTCAGAAGCCCTCCAGAGATTCTTCAAGGGTGTGTGTATGTGTAAAAAGGACACAAAGTTCGAAGCCCTTCAGAGATTCTGCAAGGGTGTATGTGTGTGGGTGTGAGTGTGTGCGTGTAAAAATCAAACGTAATCAGAAACCCACTATTGATTCTGCAAGGGTGTGTGTGTGTGTGTGTGTGCGTTGTGTTTGTAATAATTACACCAAGTTAGAAGCCCTCCAGGGATTCTGCAAGAGAGAGTGTGTGTATGTGTGTGTGTATGTGTGTGTGTGTGTGTGTGTGTGTGTGTGTGTGTGAAAATGACACGAAGTCATAAACCGTCTGGAGATTCTGCAAGGTTGTGTGTGTGTGTGTATGTGTGTATGTGTGTCAAAAGGATACGAAGTCAGAAGCCCTCTAGAGATTCTGCAAGGGTGAGTGTATTGTGTTAAAAGGACACGAAGTCAGAAGCCCTCTAGGTTTTCTGGAAAGGTATGAGTGTGAGAGTGAGGGAGTGTGTGTGTGTAATAAGGACACGAAATAAGAAGCCCTCCAGAGATTCTACAAGTATGTGTGTGTGTGTGTGTGTGTGTGTTTAAAAAGGACACGAAGTCAGAAGTACTGCAGAGATTTTGCAAGAAAGTGGCTTTAGGTTGTGTGTGTGTGTGTGTAAAAAGGACATGAATTCAGAATCCTTATAGAGATTCTACAAGGGTGTATGTGTGCATGTGTGTGTGTGTGTGTAAAAAGAACACCAAGTCAGAAGCACTCTAGAGATCCTGCAAGCGTGTGTGTGTGTGTGTGTGTGTGTGTGTGTAAAGAGGACACGAAGTCAGAAGCACTCCAGAGATTGTGCAAAGGTGCTTGTGTGTGTGTGTGTATGCCTATGTAAAAAGATATGAAGTCAGAAGGCTTCCAAAGATTCTTCAAGGGTGTGAGTGTGTGTGCGTGTGTGTGTAAAAATGAAAAGAATTCAGAAACCCTCTAGAGATTCTGCAAGGGTGTGTGTGTGTGTGTGTGTGTGTGTATAAAAAGGACATGAAGTCAGAAGCCCTCCATAGATACTAAAAGGTTGTGTGTGTGTGTGTGGTTTTGTTTGTTTAAAAAGGACAGGAATTCAGAAACTCTCTAGAGTTTCTGCAAGGGTGTGTGTGTGTGTTTGTGTGTATCTGTGTAAAAAGGACCCGAAATCAGAAGCCCTCTGGAGATTCTGCAACGGTGTGTGTGTGTGTGTTTAAAAAGGACAAAAATCAGAAGCCATCCAGAAATTCTGCAAGGATGCATCTATGTGTGTGTGTGTGTGTGTGTGTGTGTGTGCGTAAAAAGGACACGAAGTCAGAAGCCCTCCAGAGATTCTGCAAGAGTGTGTGTGTGTAACAAGGACATGACGTCAGAAGTCCTCAAGAGATTCTGCAAAGGTTTGTCTGTGTGTGTGTGTGTGTGTGTGTGTGTGTGTGTGTGTGTGTAAAAAGGACCCGAAATCAGAAGCCCTGTTTGTGAGCCCTGGCTCTGTTCCATAGTGGTCCTTATCTCTCAAATTTGGACTCCCAGATACATGAGGGTGTCATGGTTCTGTGTTGGGGTTCTAACGGCAAGGACAGCAGCTAGGCCCCACCAGGCACTCCAAAGGAGAAAGATGACACTTTCTGGTCCCCTAGATAGTTCGTATCGGAAACCCACAGGGGCGGTTTTGTTGTGTTCTGTGGGGTCACTGTGAGTCAGAATCGACTCAGTGACAGTGAATGTGGTTGAGTGTTTGAACACCTTCCTTTCATCCTCTGTGCAGGCAGCTCTGTTTTAGAGGAGTTAGGCCAGTCCCATGTATTAGACTCTCCTTCAGAGCAACTGGGCAGGTGTGTGTCTGCGTGTTTCTAAGGTCATCTTGTTTTTCTCATTCAAGGAATGTGGAGAGCAGCGGTCTTCAAATCGGTTTAAAGAGAGAAAGGGGATAAAAAAGAGAACAAAGAAAAAGAGGGTGAAAAAGGATTGGAGGGGAGGGGCTCTTAGGAGAAGAGGGTGTTGCTCAGGCTTCTAAGGCTGTCAATCAGCCTGGTAGCCAGCTGTGAGCTTACCTGGTGTACCTTCAAGATCCCAGAATCCCTAGTTGACAGTGGAATTTGCATTGCGAACTGGCTCATTGAGCCAAGCCGGAGGCCTCTGTCTGCAGCAGAGACCAAGCCCTGTGCGGCACCTCCTGTTCCCATCTGCAAGCAGTGGGGTCCAGATGCAGGTCCTGCGGTCTGCTTCCTGTTGTAAAAGGCAGGGTTGGGACAAGTAGCCTTCTACTGAGTCTCTCCCCCATCTACCCAGTCGACCCCCTTACCTGGGGGAGCAGGTTCCAGGCTTGCTGTGGCCAGCTAATAGCAATTAGTAGGCATAGCGCTAATGAAGAGAGGGGACAGCTGGGCAGAGGGCCTATACCTGCTGAGCGCCATGGTCCCTGAGACACGAGAGCTGTTGGCTCCCAGCTCCTTGTCCCTGACTCTTACCTGCCTCCCTCTCTCGAGTTCACTCTTGAATTTCAATCTCCTTCCAATCTCACCCAGCCTTGCTGCCTGACTGGAGAGGGAGCCTGGAGGCTGTTAGAATGGCGCTGCTCAGGCTCTTTGGGCTAAAGAGTCTGACGTGGGCCAGCAACTCCATGAAGTTCCCTCCCTCAGGCAGTTTTCTGCCCCTCCATCCCACTTAGTCTCCCTGCAGGCCTGGCCCTGGGCCCTGACCTTCCACTTGCTTCCTCATCCAACATGTGGTGGGCTAGCTCTTGCCAAGTACACACATGGGTGCAGACATGAGAGATCCCACTCTCTCCTGGAAACCAGGTCTGTAAACAAGGGCACAGCTGAGGCCTGTTCTTACCCAAATCATGTGCATCCTTCTCTCTGCCCTCTGCCCTGGGGTAGGGACAAGAGCTCTGGGAATACCGGCCACCCAATCGCTATGGGGCATGTCCCGACAGTGCTAGTGTACAGAGCACTGGGCAAGCAGGTCTCCCTACAGGACCTTGCGCCATGTGGGGCTACAGAAGGGGAGAAAGAAGAGTGCTGTCAGCAGCCAGCTGCACTCTGGCAACGTGGGGTCCTCTGGGCTGGGCCGCTGAGGTGGGGTGCTAAGTCTGTGCTCCCCTCTCCCTCTCCCTCTCCCTCTCCCCAGGTGTGTGGTTGTGCTCTTCAACCCCCAGAAACACAAGCAGCACCACATCCTCAACAGCTCCAGATAAATGGGCTCAGGGGCTTTGGGGAGTGCCACCTTTCCCCAGGGACGGCCAGAGGGGTGCCACCTGCTTCTCTGTGGCATTGGGCCCTGTTGGGCCCCAGGCATGGGAGGGAAGCAGCACAGGGACAGCGGGTTTGCTGCCCTTGTTTTGAGAGGGGACTGTGAGAGGCCAGACCTGGGCCAGGCTGCCAGTGCCCCTCTTGAGCCTGCCCGATTCCTTTCAGGAAAACCATCACTGCCCTTGCCTTCTCTCCTGATGGCAAGTACCTGGTCACCGGTGAGATGAGTGAGGAAGGAAGCTCAGGCACTGCAGAGGGGGGGGCCTGGCCTTAGCAGAGAGTGACAGCCTGCAGCCCGCATAGGACTGGTGCCAATTTTGACTTTCTCTACTGGTGTCCACTTTGGGTGTTTGGTCTGCCCTAGAGCAGTGTTCTTAGGCTGTAGCCTGCATCAGAAGTGCCATGGTCACCCCTTAGTACAGACTGCTGGCTCTGGGGTTCTGCAGGTCTGGGGTGGCTCTCTTCAGTTTGCAATGCTAACAAGTAGTTCCCAGTGAGGCTGAAGCTGCCAATTTGGGAACCACATTTTGGAAAACACCTCCTTAAAACATTCCTTATCCCTGGAGTCCCCCTGCTGGTCACAGTGTGGAACAGGACTGCCCTCCCATAGACTTGCCCTGTGAGGCTGTGAGAGCAAACCGCAGGAGTGGTGGTTCTTGCCCATCCAAATCACGCCAGGAGCCCGTCCCTGAGAGTCCCTGTTCCCCAACACTGATCACATTCCCTCCGGGGGTGTCCTTGATTCATGTGCAGGCGCATTAGGTTAGGTGTCCTTCATTTATGTGCAGGCTCTTGTCCAGTGGCTGGGAGGGCCAGGCCTCCGTGGATGGGGAGGGAGCTGGCTGCCTCTGGCCTTTACTTCGGGGTCTTCGGTCCCTGCAGAGTGGACACATGCCTGCTGTGCGGGTATGGGATGTGTCGGAGCGCAGCCAGGTGGTGGAGCTTCAGGAGCATAAGTATGGCGTGGCATGTGTGGCCTTCTCACCCAGCGCCAAGTACATTTTCTCAGTGGGCTACCAGCATGACATGATCGTCAATGTCTGGGCCTGGAAGGTGAGTGGGCTGCTGGCCTCAGGACAGGCGGGGCCGGGAGGGGAGCCAAAAAATTGCTGACCGGTGGCCTTAACTTCTGCCTGCTGGCCTCAGTCCCTTTCTAGAGAACTCTGAGCAGAAAGGAGCAACTGGGTATCTAGGATGCTGAAGAAGGGGCAGAAGGAGAGGTCCAGTTCACAGCTTGTCTAACCTCCTTCAGTGTGTAAGTTTCTTTTCCCTCAGCTCCTAGAAGCAGAGCCTTGATTTCCCTTGACTTTCTCTCCAGAAAAACATTGTAGTGGCTTCCAACAAGGTGTCCAGTCGGGTGACAGCAGTATCCTTCTCTGAGGACTGCAGCTACTTTGTCACTGCAGGCAACCGGCACATCAAATTCTGGTACCTCGATGACAGCAAGACCTCAAAGGTGAGGCAGCAAGTAGCCACTAGGGTGGGATCTGCTCAGATCTGTTCCACCTGCGCCCCCTTCTGCATGCTCAAAAGCCCCTTGGAAGTCTCAGCTGGGCCAAGTGCTATGTCAATATGCAAGGGAAGCCTTCTCCCTCTCTCCCCAGGGCCTACTTTCCAGGGGATAGCCTGCAGGGTGGGTGGGTGGCACCTGTGGTGGGTCTCCACAGGTGAATGCCACTGTGCCCCTGCTGGGCCGCTCTGGGCTGCTGGGGGAACCTGCTGAACAACCTGTTCACTGAAGTAGCCTGTGTCCGCGGGAAGAAGACTGACAGCACTTTCTGTATCACATCCTCAGGGCAGCTGTGTGAGTTCAGTGACCGGAGACTGTTCGACAAGTGGGTGGAGCTGAGGGTAAGTGAATGCTTTGTCGGCACCCTCCTGTCTGTCACCTCCGGGCTCCGGGACACCTGAGTCTGCATGCACGCTGGGGGAGGCCCCAGGCGGAGGAAGGTGTTTGGAAACCTCACTGCTCGCTCATGCTCTCTGTCTCTGCCTCTTCCTCTGCTTTCCTCTTCTGCTCAGCACACAGACAGCATCACAGTAAGTGTGCTGGCCCTGTCCACTGCCTCTGCTGCCTTTCTCTTGGCCGGCCTTTTCTGGGTGTGTCTTTGCCCAAACCTCAGGTGCCTTATAAGGCTTGCTGACTCCTTCCCCCTAATTGCACGGGGCTGTGAGCCCTCTGGCCAGCTGCTGTTAGAGGGAGGGGCATTGAGGGGCTCCAGCCAGGGCAGCTGGCCTGCCTTGCGCTTGTCCTTGCCTCTTGGCTCATGGCTGTTGAGGTGTCGGGTGAAGGAGTGGGCAGACGCCCTTGCTGACTGGGGCTTCTGTGCTCACAGACCACAGTGGCCCACTGCATCTCGGTGAGCCAGGACTACATCTTCTGTGGCTGTGCTGACGGCACCGTGCACCTTTTCAACCCCTCCAACCTGCACTTCCTCAGCACGCTGCCCCGGCCCCATGCCCTGGGGACAGACATTGCCAGCATCACAGAGGCCAGGTGAGCGGTGTTGGTAGGCCCCTGAGTCCTGTCAGAGCCGCACTCTGTGCCAGGCCATCCCTGGCATGCTGCAAGGAGAGGAGGGCACACATAGACCTCTGGGAAGACCCTTGCAGTCAAGCACAGGTGGGTCTTTTAGCATTTGTTGCTCACTGTGGGCAACCGTGGTAATCTGAGTCTGCAGTGTGGTAATGCATTGTCCTGTAAAGACCACAGCTAGGACAGACGGGCAGTTCCTTAGGGTTTCTGAGAGAGACTGGAAACCTGACAGAGCAGGCCTTTCTCCCTCAGGGTGGTACTGGGTAGCAGCTGCGGTAGGAGGGTCTTATTGTAGCCTCGGGCCTTGGGTTGGGTGATTGCAGGAAGTGAAGTTTTGCTCTGGTTTCAGTGCTGTCAGGAAGCGGGGCAGTTCTGCAGTTGGGTATATTAATTTCTCTTTCAGGCCAGGAGGGGGCTAAATCTGCAATTGGCAGGAAATGATATATGACCATGATTGTGGTTTGCACAGTGCCCTTCCTTGTCCTCTGATGTGAGTCTAGAAGGGCCTGACATCTGCTTGGCTGCATCACGGCCACACACTGTCCCCGCCTGACGTTGGGGGCTATGAAATAGCTTGTGTTCTTTTGGAGAGCCCCATGGCAAGGAATGCCAGGCCAGCCGCTGCGTTCTTTCTCCAGTGACTGCTGGCCAACCTGCTGCTCCTCCCTTTAGTGCACGATTTCATTAGCGCTCACTCACCAGTTTGCCCTGTCTGCCCAGGACACCCCGCTCCCCTCTTTCCTCAGTTGCCTTTTCGCTGGAGTGGCCAATGCGAAGTATCGGGACACCATAGCCTTGACCTTTGATCCTGCAAATCAGTGGCTGTCTTGTGTATACAATGACCATAGTACTTATGTCTGGGATGTGAAGGACCCCAAGAAAGTGGGCAAGGTGTATTCAGCTCTGTATCATTCCTCCTGCGTCTGGAGTGTAGAGGTACGTGGGCCAGGTCTGCTGAGACTGACCGTGTTTCCTGGGCTACCATTAGGAGCTGGGGTTCCTCAAGTGTGGAATTTGTTTCCTCCAGCACCCTAGCTCCCCCAGCAGTGCCCCTGGGTCCCTTCGTATCTGTTAATTGGCTCTGAGGATGCGAGGGGATATTAGTGCTGACTCATCTCAGACGTTTTTCAGTATGCCCCTGTGCAGTCTTAGCTTGGCCTCTTTGGACATGTTCCTGAACTTGACCAAACCTTAGTTTCTGCAATTATGAAATGACATACCTGATGCATTTGATTTTTACGAAAAGGAGACAATGTAAGTGGGAGATTTAGAATGCCTAGTACTTACTAGGTGCTTGGTTAATGTATATTCCTTTACTTGTTAAAGACAAGAGCTAATCATTATGACTTGCTTGCTATGGGATAAGCCTGGGGCTAAGTCTTGACCAGCCTTTTCTCTACTCTCATTCCGTCCCATCTCTGTGGGCAGGCAAGGTCTGACCCGGGTCCCTCTGGTCCTTGTGCTCCTCCAGGTGTACCTTGAGGTGAAGGACAGTCAACAGGCCTGCCTGCCCCCGAGCTCCTTTATCACCTGCTCTTCTGACAGCACCATCCGCCTGTGGAATACAGAGAGCTTTGGCGTGCATGGCTCCACCCTGCACCAAAACATCCTCAGCCACGTGAGCCTGGTGCCCCCACACCACAGTCTCAGGATCTGGGTCTCCAGACCAGACTGTTCCAGATGTTGTTTGGCCAAACTCTGACAAGGATGTCCTCTTGGCCCGCATTTCTCTCCCTGACAGGTGTCCTGTGTCAGGCCTTCCTCACCCACCTCTTCTCCTGACCTGTTTCACTAGTACCTCATTAAGATCATCTATATGGATGGGAACATGCTGGCCCTGCTGGACACCGAGCTGCCTGGGGGAGACAAAGCCGATGGGTCCCTGATGGACCCCCATGTGGGCATCCGCTCTATGTGCATCAGCCCCAACGGGCAGCATCTAGCATCAGAGGACCCTATGGGCACGCTCAGGTAAGGCCATTTGTGGAGTGCAACCCGTTGCCTCCAGGGGACAGGATGGGGGAACTTTAGGCCCCCAAGGAGAGAGGTTCAGGAGGGTTTAGCTGAAAAGGGTTGGGGACAAAATTTATTACCTTCAAGGGAAAGATACTAACTTGACAATGAAGAAACGGCAAAACCCACCCTTAGCCAAGTCATTAAGGTTAACTTCCCGTGGCAGCAGCATGAATCTGGTGAGAGGGTACACTGAGAGGCTTCAAAATGTTCCCAGAAAATCTTATGACTCTTAAGAACTCCCAATAAAATGTTGAACAACAACAACCAACGTTGATGGAAAGTTTCTTTTAGTTCTGTTTTTCCATGCAGCCTCCTCCTAGCATTGTGTCTGGTATTCTTGACCCAAATGTATAAGGAACTTAGGATAGTCATGAGGAAAAATCAGGCAAACTTCATTTGAGGTACACCTGCCAGAGTAACATATCATACTCTCCCAGGTGTCACGGTAGGAAAGACAAGCAAAGACTGAAAGCCGTTCTAGACTGGGACAGATGACACCCATGTGCCGTGGGGGCTCCTAGGATCCTGGAGCAGAAGGACATTCATGGGATAAACAAACTCATTGGCATTGGGTTGATTCCAACTCAGAGCAACCCCCGCTGGTGACATTTAAATAAAGTCTAATAATGTTGTACCAGTGTGACCTCCGTGGTCCTTATCACTGTGTACTGTAGTACATAAAACATTAATACGAAGGGAGACCAGGTGAGAGAGTTGAATGCGACATATCTGGACTCATTTTTCTAAGTCTAAAGGTTCAACCCAAAAGGTAAAGTAAAACAGCTCTTGATGGAGAGGAAAAGGTGGAAGGGGGTGGGTGATGATTCTTTCCCCCGCTGCCTGGCACTGAACGGCCTCTCCTTTCTTCTCATTTTGCAGGGTCCATGAATTGCAGTCCCTGAGTGAAATGCTGAAGGAGGAGGCCCATGAGTCAGAGATTCTGTGCCTGGAGTACTCGAAGCCAGACACAGGTACCTGGCCCTGGCCTAGAATGGCCTTGAGTGAGCCCCTCCAGTCTGGCCAGAGCCACTGATACTTGTCCTGCCTCTTGACTATGGGGCTGATCGTTCTTTTGGCTACCAAAAGAGTTAGTGATCCTTCTTGATGTCTCTGAAGGCTTTGGGGAGGACTGCATCTCAATTCTGCCCGACTCCATGGCTCATGTGGCTTAAGGATGTGGGGCTCAGTTTCTCTGGGTGCTCTTTGCTGGGCACTCATCAGCTGACGGAGTTCATCCCATCCCAGGTCTGAAGCTGCTGGCCTCAGCGAGCCGGGACCGGCTGATCCATGTGCTAGACGCAGGGCGGGAGTATAGCCTGCAGCAGACGCTGGACGAGCACTCCTCCTCCATCACCGCTGTCAAGTTCGCAGGTGTGGGCAGAGCACTTAGACACACTCTGCCACCTACCACCCCTGCCACCTGCCTGCCACGCCCAACACTCCATAGATTCTGAAAGGGTGTGTGTATGTGTGTGTGTGTGTGTGTGTGTGTGTGTAAAAAAGTCATGAAGACAGAAGTCCTCCAGAGATTCTGCCAGTATGTGTGTGTGTTTGTAAAAAGGACACCAAGTACGAAGCTCTCAAGAGATTCTGCAAGGATTTATGTGTGTGTGTGTGTGTGTGTGTGTGTGCGGGTGTAATAAGGTCATGAAGTAAGAAGCCCTCCAGAGATTCTGCAAGGGTGTGTGTGTGTGTGTGTGTGTGTGTGTGTGTGTGTGTGTGTAAAAAGGACAGGAAGTCAGAAGCCCTCCAGAGATTCTGCAAGGGTGTGTGTGTGTGTGAATGTGTGTGTGAGTGTAAAAAGGACACGAAATCAGAAGACCTCCAGAGATTCTACAAGTGTGTGTGTGTGTGTGTGTGTAATAAGGACACGAAGTCAGAAGCCCTCCAGAGATTCTACAAGTGTATGTGTGTGTGTGTTTAAAAAAGGACACGAAGTCAGAAGGACTGCAGAGATTTTGTAAGAGAATGAGTTTTTCGTTGTGTGTGTGTGTGTGTGTGTGTGTGTGTGTAATAAGGACACGAAATCAGAAGCCCTCTAGAGATTCTTCAAGGGTGTGTGTATGTGTGTGTGTGTTTGTGTAAAAAGGACACAAAGTCAGAAGCCCTTCAGAGATTCTGCAAGGGTGTGTGTGTGTGTGTGTGTGTGTGTGTGTGTGTGTGTGTGTGTGTGTGTATAAAGGACACAAAGTCAGAAGCCCTTCAGAGATTCTGCAAGAGTGTGTGTGTGTGTGTGTGTTTGTGTGAAAACGACACGAAGTCATAAAACGTCTGGAGATTCTGCAAGGGTGTGTGTGTGTGTGTATGTGTGTGTGTGTCAAAAGGACAGGATGTCAAAAGCCCTCTAGAGATTCTGCAAGGGTGAGTGTGTTGTGTTAAAAGGACACGAAGTCAGAAGCCCTCGAGGTTTTCTGAAAAGGTATGAGTGTGAGAGTGAGGGAGTGTGTGTGTGTGTAATAAGGACACGAAATCGGAAGCAATCCAGAGATTCTACAAGTGAATGTGTGTTTGTGCCTGTGTGTGTGTGTGTGTGTGTGTGTGTGTTTTTAAAAAAGGACACGAAGTCAGAAGGACTACAGAGATTTTGTAAGAGAATGAGTTTGGGTTGTGAGTGTGTGTGTGTGTGTGTGTGTGTGTGTAATAAGGACACGAAATCAGAAGCCCTCTAGAGATTCTTCAAGGGTGTGTGTATGTGTGTGTGTTTGAGTAAAAAGGACACAAAGTCAGAAGCCCTTCAGAGATTCTGCAAGGATGTATGTGTGTTTGTGTGTGTGTGTGTGTGTGTGTGTGTGTAAAAAGGACACAAAGTCAGAAGCCCTCCAAGGATTCTGCAAGGGTGTATGTGTGTGTGTGTGTGCGTGTGTGTGTGTGTGTGTGTGTGTGTGTGTAAAAATCACACGAAATCAGAAGCCCACTATTGATTCTGCAAGGGTATGTACGTGTGCGTTGTGTTTGTAATAAGTACACCAAGTTAGAAGCCCTCCAGAGATTCTGCAAGTGTGTGTGTGTGTGTGTGTCTGTGTGTGTGAAAACGACACGAATCATAAAACGTCTAGAGATTCTGCAAGGGTGTGTGTGTGTGTGTATGTGTGTGTGTGTCAAAAGGACAGTATGTCAGAAGCCCTCTAGAGATTCTGCAAGGGTGAGTGTGTTGTGTTAAAAGGACACGAAGTCAGAAGCCCTCTAGGTTTTCTGGAAAGGTATGAGTGCGAGAGTGAGGGAGTGTGTGTGTGTGTGTGTGTGTATGTGTGTGTGTAATAAGGACACGAAATCAGAAGCCCTCCAGAGATTCTACAAGTGTATGTGTGTTTGTGTGTGTGTTTAAAAAATGACACGAAGTCAGAAGGACTGCAGAGATTTTGTAAGAGAATGAGTTTGGGGTGTGAGTGTGTGTGTGTGTGTGTGTGTGTGTGTGTGTGTGTGTAATAAGGACACGAAATCAGAAGCCCTCTAGAGATTCTTCAAGGGTGTGTGTATGTGTGTGTTTGTGTAAAAAGGACACAAAGTCAGAAGCCCTTCAGAGATTTTGCAAGGGTGTATGTGTGTGTGTGTGTGTGTGTGTGTGTGTAAAAATCACACGAAGTCAGAAGCCCACTATTGATTCTGCAAGGGTGTGTGCGTGTGTGTTGTGTTTGTAATAAGAACACCAAGTTAGAAGCCTTCCAGAGATTCTGCAAGAGTGTGTGTGTGTGTGTGTGTGTGTGTGTGTGTGTGTGTGTGTGTAAACAACACGAAGTTATAAACTGTCTGGAGATTCTGCAAGGGTGTGTGTGTATGTATGTGTGTGTGTGTGTGTGTGTCAAAAGAACAGGATGTCAGAAGCCTTCTAGAGATTCTGCAAGAGTGAGTGTGTTGTGTTAAAAGGACACGAAGTCAGAAGCCCTCTAGGTTTTCTGGAAAGGTATGAGTGTGAGAGTGAGGGAGTGTGTGTGTGTGTGTGTGTATGTGTGTGTGTAATAAGGACACGAAATCAGAAGCCCTCTAGAGATTCTACAAGTGCATGTGTGTGTGTGTATATAAAAAGGACATGAAGTCAGAATCCTTGTAGAAATTCTGCAAGGGTGTATGTTTGTGTGTCTGTGTGTCTGTGTGTGTGTGTGTAAAAAGGACACCATGTCAGAAGCACTCTAGAGATCCTGCAAGGGTGTGTGTGTGTGTGTGTGTGTAAAAAGGACACGAAGTCAGAAGCACTCCAGAGATTCTGCAAAGGTGCTTGTTGTGTGTATGTGTGTGTAAAAAGTTATGAAGTCAGAAGGCCTCCAGCGATTCTTAAAGGGTGTGTGTGTGTGTGTGTGTGTGCGTGCGTGTGTTTGTGTAAAAAGGACACAAAGTCAGAAGCCCTCTAGAGATTCTGCAATGGTGAGTCTGTTTTTTTAAAAGGACATGAAGTTAGAAGTCATCCAGAGATTCGGCAAGGGTGTGTGTGTTTGTGTGTGTGTGTGTGTGTGTGTGTGTGTGTGTGTGTGTGTGTGTTTAAAAAGGAAAAAAGTCAGAAGCCATCCAGAAATTCGGCAAGGATGCATCTATGTGTGTAAAAAGGACAGGAAGTCAGAAGCCCTCTAGGAATTCTACAAAGGTATGAGTATCAGTGTGAGGACCAGGTGGTGCTTCAATCTCTTGTGTGTACTTTTGCTATGAGTCAGGAGCTCACTCAATGGTATCTAACAAGTTATTGTGAGATGACATAAGAGGACTTCGTGGAGGCCCTTCCAAGAGAGGGTTGGAAGATAGCATAGTAAGAGGCCTGGTCAGGAATGTGCTCATTGTGCTCATTGTTTCCATGCCCTTCTCCCAGAAGCCAATGCTCTAGGGAGGAAAGGCAGGCCCAGAGACAGGGAAGGGCTAGGGAAGAAGGAGCGATAGGAGAGCAATAGAAAAGACAGGTTACTCTCCCTCATTCCCAGTATAGCTCCTCAAAACTCAGGTAAAGCCTCTGATTCTGAGGCTGAGGCTTATAATAGGATCAGACTGAACATTTAATCCCTCAAGCTGCCTGGAAAGTGTGGGAGCTGATTAAGATGGCAAGAGATGAAGAAGGAAGGAATCTACTGGTTACAGATGTGAAAGCACCTGTTAGTGAAGCCTTCTCAGTTTCTTATTGCCTTATCAATGTCATCAGTCCACTAAATGTACTCACTTTCCAAACGCCTATTAACCAATTGTACATACCTTGAGTTCTTTCTAGGAGGCAATGTTAATATTCTCATTTCCGAGTTGAGGCCACAGAAGTTTGGACAATTTCTGGATGTTGTTGTTGCTGGCAGGTGCTCATCAAGTTGGTTCCAACTCATAGCAACCCCCGTGCATACCGGAAGGGAGCATGGCCCCGTCCTGTGTCCCCTTCTCTGGAGGGCACTTGCCTCAAATCTTTAAATTAAAAGCTTCATGTTTTGTCAAATGAAATCATTTCTTCAGTCAATCTCAGAAATCTTTATGTAAAAACGTTGGAAACGCCTTTCACTCAATGTCTAGGGAGGCTGAGTAAGGTGGGAGGGGCTCCAGGACAGATGGTGGGAATCACTCCTGCAGGTGGGTGGTAGGATGGCGAGGCCAGTCTGACTTGCCTCCCTGGTGACTGTCCTCAACCAGCAATGGGCAGCTGGACACATGGCATGAAGTGATCTCTGGTCTTCGTGGCGGTGGATGCCAGTAGACCGTCAGGTATGGGAGACCCATGAGAAAATAGGTTACTTTTCTCTTTCTCTCCAAGTTTCTCTGTGATCTCTCTATGCTGCCTGAGCCCGCATGCATACTGACAAAGGCAGACATGTGCACACACATGGCAAAGTAAATAGAGATGCCCACATTCACAGACGTATCCATCCACGTGCAAATAGGCACATATTTGCACATGCATGCCAAAGCAGACACAGACATCCATGAATGCACATGTATTCGTGCAAGCTGATTTTCATGGGGAAAAAAAGATCAGCTCTATCACTATCAAGTCCACTCCAACTGAAAGCAACTGTAGAGCACAGAGGAGAACTGCCCCATTGGGTTTCCAAAGCTGTCATCTTGTCAGACACAGTCAGCCACCACTTTCTCCTGCAGAGCAGCTGGGGTTTTCCAACTGCCGGCCTTTCACTTAGCAGCCGAGCACTTGCTGGTTTTCATAGGAGTCTGGAAATCAGTTTCATTGCCTGCTAGTCACACCTCCTCTGTGAGTTAGCACAGCCTGGTAAGCTTGGAAGGAGAAAAATCTTCCTTCCAGAGGTAGTTGAGTGGTTTTCCCCTGAGGAAATGGTTCAGAAGATTTCCTTCAAGAAATCAGAACACTCTTGAAGAGAAATTTCCTGCCAAAACATTTATTTGCTTGACAACGAGACAAATGAAGCAGCCCTCTGACTTCCCCCTTGGGTCCTCTTTCTCATCATGACTGCTCTGCTCAGCTACAAGGCTCCAGGTCCTGGGAGCAAGGGTGACCTTCTATTTGGAACCTAACACGGCTCCACTGTGAGTCAGGGAAAGACCTGGAACCTTGAGCATCCTGAAACGGGGCCTGCATAGCAATATCATCTGTCATCAGGCTCATCGTTTCTCTCATTTTTTGTAAGATCATTGAGCCCTTGGAGCCCTGAGAAGTTCTCTCAGCGGAAGCCATCCTCCTCCCATGAATCCAAGAGGGACTGCTTAAAGATTGTTGTCTTCTACTTACAGGAATACCAGCAACCAATTGCCATTGAGTCAACTCGGACTCACATAGAGCCCAAGTGTGTTAGAGAAGTCCGGTCCCTAGAATTTTCCATGGCTGAGGTGAGTTTTTTTCCAGAAGCATATCACCAGGCCCTTCTTGGAAGGCACCTCTGGGTGAACTCAAACCTTTAACCCATAGTTCGCAGCCTAGCTCATGAACAACACCATCCAAGGACGGTACAGTTCCTTACAAATGGTCACCTGCAGTAGATGAACCAAGGTCAAGTAACTGCCTGAGAAACATCAACCAGAGGAAAGCAGAGTGAACCCCAGGGTTCTTGGGAAGAGGGCCAGAGAGGAAAAAGGAGAAAACAGCTTTCTTGGGACATCAGAAAGGAAAGGACTCCACTTAGTGGATGCCATAGAACAATCCCAAGCCAAGCATGGGTGAGAAACAGACCCCACCCAAACCCAGCGGGCTGGATTCTGTCGCCAAGTGTTGAACACCAGACATGGATATGACAGAGCCGCTAGTCGTCCGTGGAAAGAAACTGTTTGCCCATTGTCTGGTAGTTTTGCAGCATTTGAACAACCAGGCCTCTGCTGCCTCTTCTGGCCTGAAATATAATTGCAGCCATAACCACCCAGCGTTTCAATGGGTAGAACTCCCTGGGGAGGGCTAACTACCCAAATCATTTGGGAGATCATTTTAGAATTGTCCAGGAGATCTTTGGCTGTGTCTATTATATGAACTATGGTGTCTTTTTTTTTAAAAAAAAGAAACTTTTAATTGTAAGGTGGGTTAAGATTTACAGAGAAAATCAGCTTTGCACATAACAATTTATACTCGTTTTTTTATGTGACATTGATGACAATCTCCTGCAATGTAATATCACTCATGCCATTGAAACACTGCTTCCTGTTTTCATTCACCCTTCTCCCCTAACCTTGCCTGCCTTTTGAATTTGGCCTTGGGCAAATACTGCCTATTAGCTTTTGAATGGTTGATGGTTCTGAGGAATGTGTGCTCCTCAGTGCTATGATTCATTTTGGTGTAGTTGTTCTTATCAGGTGCCATTGAGCCAGTTGCAACCCACATTGACCCTATGCCAAACAGAAAGAATCACTACCTAGCCCTGAATTATTCTCCTAATTGTTCCCAAGCTTGAGCCCCTTGTTTCAGTCACTGTCAATCCATCTCCTTAAGGGGCTTCCTCTCTTTCCCTGTCCCTCTACTTCACCTGGCATGATGTCCTTCTCCAGGGACTAGTCTCTCTTAATAACATGACCAAAGTATGTGAGAGGAAGTCTCACCATCCTTGCCTTTAAGGAGCCTTCTGGCCATACTTCTTCTAAGACAGATCTGTTTGTTCCCTTGGCAGTCCATGTTACTTTCAATATTCTTCACCAGCACCACAATTCAAACATATCAATTCTTCTTCAGCCTTCCTTATTCAATGTCTGACTTTCACATACTTATGAGGCAATTTAAATTACTATGGCTTGGGTAAGGTGCACCTTAGTCCTCAAAGTAACATCCTTGCTTTTTAGCACTCTACAGACGTATTGTGCACCAAATGTATCCATACGCAATGCATCATTTGATCTCATGATTGCAGCTTCCAAGAGCATTGATTATATACCTCATCAAGACAAAAATCCGTGACAACTTCAACAAATAACAACAAATAAAAAAACAACAAACTTCTCCATTTATCATGGTACCTATTGATCAAGTTGTGAGGATGTGTGTCTTCTTGACATTGAGTTGTAATCCATACTGAGGGCTGCAACCTTTGATTTTCATAAGGTTCACTTTATAAACCTGTCTATTTTTCAGGGGGTGGAATTCAGTTCCAGACCTGAAGGGTGATGAAGGACCATAGTAGTGGGGATCTCACTAGTCTATCTAACCAATAAACCTCATCTTTTATCATTATTATTACTATTGGTAGTAGTAGTATGACTTTCAGTTTTCTGACACATTACTCCCCACTCTATCTAGGATCATGTACCATGATCCCTTTCAGAGCAGCTGTTTGTGATAGGCAGGCACCTTTTAGTTCTTCTGACCTTAGCATCATAGAGGCTGAGGTACGCATAGTCCATTACTGATTTGGACTAATTGTTGCCAGGCATCTTGATTTTATTCACTGTTATTTGCTCCAGACAGGGTCCAATAGTTTATAGTGCCAGCCTAGCCGATAAACACAAGTAGGATTAATCGAAGGGCAGAGGGATAGATGGTTTCGTGAGCCTCGCCTTGCTTGTTCTGTGCCTCAATTTAAAGGGGTACACTACCTGTGGGATGCCTAGCTTGTGGACTGTGTCGCTGTAAGTTGAGGTCCATTTAATCCCACAGGATTGGTATGTTCATCTCTGGAGCTGGGGACCGACAGTTGGTGACAGTTGGTGACTTGCCTTGCTGTTTGCTGCCTGGGTATATATAGCCCAGCTCTCTCTACAGAAAGGGACTGGCAACTGGCGGCTCTCAAGCCTTAAAGGACTGCTAGTGTCTCACTGTTTTATAATTTCACTGTTAGTTTCTTGTGTTATCTATCTGTATATAATTTAGTGGTTCATTTCTTCTATTGTATATCTAGCTTTTTAATATATTTATATATAATTACTAGCAATATGGTTTTCTCTCTCTAGAGAACCCTGTCCAACACATAGGGTAAGACCAAGAACCGACTTTTAGTTTGCTACTCACTAGCTTTTGAAGACCCCAGTCACTTCCCTGATGGATACAGAACATTGTCTTTGTGAGCTAGTTTGTTCCAATTGATCTTGAGGTCTCTCAGAGCTATGTTCCTGATCCCCCATATTTAGGACACGCTCCCTCAAGGGGTTTTGTTATACCTAAGACATTTTCATAACTATGCCTCCTGGATGCACTATTATATTCATGAACATATTTGTAGTATATGCTAATATGTATATAGAACTATTCTCTGGCAAACCTATATTTATTCATGGGGCTAGTCCCATTCTCCTTCCCACAACTGCTCAGATTTTGTGGTTTTTCTATCTATCTATTTATCTCTCTAGCTATCCTTGTATGTTATTGTTATTATTGGAGTATTTATCTCTGTTGCCTTTAATGCTTGTAGTCTACTGAGAAAGGATAGTGTTTTGATGTTCCAAATGTTTCCTCATTTTCTGGGTTACATGACACAAACCAATAGAAGAAGAGAAAAGAAAAAAATTTAACCCAAGTAATAACACCAACAATAAAACCTATTTAGTCTTTTTTTTTTTTTGGAGAACTTTCTTTTATTCTTGCAGTTTTATACCAGGAATTCAACATTTAATAATCCATTTTCCACAATGAACCCTTAAATTGTACACTGACATCCTTTAACTCCTTAACTTATTTACCACTCTCCTTCAAGTCTGAAGAAAATTATTAATTCATTGAGTTCCACAGACAGCACAGTCCCACTGAGATGACATTGAGCCTGAACTCCTCCACTCATATCAGAATTAAGAACAGCCAGTATCAAACTGGCCCGAAACCTGATTGTGTTCTTGGCTCAGGATATCTATAGTAAATTTGTGAAGTCACACTAAAACAGAAAAATTAAGTAAGGGATGTATGTATTATAAAATTTTTTTCACAGTACAGTAAAAATTAACATTGAAAGTTTACCAAATTTTAACCATATAATCGGTGTTTTAGCCAATTAAAAAATTTTAAATGCTTGATTAACTGTGACTCAATTGCAAATAACTTCATGTAGGATCTTTTTTTTTCTTTTAAAGTTTGCCCAGCCTTTTAAAATGTTTACAGAATTAATATAACTTTTAAAACATCAAAATATGCTTGCTGTACATATTGCACTTTTCTGCTAGAACTGGGCTAGAGTCTTCCCTGGCAAGACACCAAAACTATTGAATAAAATATACTTTTAAATCAATAGGTACTTGATTATTTTCCCTGAAATCATCAACATCATTACCAAAATCTTCCAGGATTTTGTAAGATTTGATTCCTTAAATACAGCTTTAAAATTAAGTTAAAGAGGGAAAAAAGCCCTCAGATGTTTGACTTTTATTGTCCTTGTTCTGGTCCTTCAGTGACCAAAGAGGATTTAAAACAAATTGTGTTCATGTTTCCTGACTTAATAAAAAGCTACAAATCCAAATTTTAAAATTATATTATTCAACTTAAAAATTATACTAATCAAAGAGCTATAAATCTTGATATGTCTATGTCTGTCTATCTGCAGGTTCCTTAGAAACTTTCAAAATTTTTATAATTAAGAGGTTTTAATCAATGATGCAGTAAAATCAAACCAGGTAAGGAAAATTATTTTGCAAAAATAAATCACTTCCCAAAGTGCTTGACAGAAACCAACTATTCATTTTCATTTGTGTTCCATTGAAGACATTACTGAAATCTGTCCAATGGTTTATTTCCAAGTGGTCCACTATGAAAATCTTCGGAATGTTCTAAGACTGGCTGTAGCTAGAGTTCTGACTTCCATTTGGACCCTGCTCTCCTTCACTGTTTGGAGGTGGTTTTGGTTTGGGCATCTTACTAAGAATAGTTGCCATCTCTTTTCTCTCATCAAAATTCTTCCACTGTTCATAGAGTTTTAAAATGACCCTGATTATTTCCAAAATCTTTTCCATGTCCACAGAAAGCTCAGCAAACCATTGTCTGGCATCTTTCTGCTGTACAACACAGGCCACATGTAGGCAAGCTAAAGCTATCATGAAAGGAGGGTACAGTAGGCAAAGCTCCGTTCGATAGGTATCATTCACTATCCTCCATGCCAGGGGAAGCAACATGTCTTCTTGGCCCATGTCCTGCACATACTGGAGCAAAGGTCTATAAGGATGATACACTATCAAGCAACAATCCATTAGTTCTAAAAGATAAAATTCACATTCTAATACATGATTCATCCTATAAGGAAACTCCTTTGGAAAGGCATATGAAAATCTAGTTTTTAATACAGAAGTAGCAGCAGCAATCAACCTTGTATTTGAGACTACTCCAAATTCCTCTACTTTGGATGCCAAAAACACACAAGTAGGAGCCATTAATACGGGATCTATACTTTTCAGAGAATACCTGGCATAGAATCTCTTGAAATAGACTGTAGCAGTGGCAATAACTTGCTGTCTTAATTTAAGATGTTCAACTAATGCCTGAATAACATTTGTAAAAAATATTTGTAGTTTCCAATACTCTTCTTCTGAGAGAAATTTTAAGTCCTTTTGGCGCTCCTTCAGAAGGTCTTGTTTATCCAAAATCCATTGCAAATAGTGGGAGCTCTGCCAAAAGTTCCCTGCCATGGAACACAGCTTGTCCTGATGAAGAAGCACCAGCCGGCGGAGCGACCCGCGGAGCGACCATAGACCCAGCCCGCTCGGTACCCGAGCTCCGTGACTGCAACCAGCTCCACTCCGCTCCGCGGCGGCAACCCCAATTTAGTCTTTTGGTTAAGAATTACTCAGACTTCCCCACTCCTAGGCTAACCCTTGAAAGAAAAAGAATGAGATAAAAGACCATAGGGAGGAAGAAAGGAGAGTGAGAGGCAAGGGAATAAAGAAAGAAGGTGGCAGGGTTGTGTGAACAATTAATGTGGACCTTCTTTGATGTGTATTAAAAATAATATTGACTGGTTTTTTCAATACTCACCAAAAATTATTTATATCAATCAAGAAAACCTCACTACTCTGGAATCAATTATGACATATAGCAACCCTTTGGACAGAGTATAGAACTGCCCCTGTGGGTTTCCAAGGCTGTAAATCGTTACAGGAGTAGAAAATCTCATATTTCTCTTGGGGAGTGGGGGTGGGGTGGGGGGAGTTTCGAACTTCTGATCTTGCAGTTAGAAGTCCAACTCATAATCTACTTCACCAACAGGGCTCCTCCTTTCATCATTAATCTAGACTGTTTGACCTTCTTGGCTTACTGGGTTTTATTTTCTCGCTTTGGAAGATATGGTACCAAAATACACACCATTTCCTAGCCCCCCAAAAAATCAAAAGTAAGCACAAAAAAAAAAAAAGGAAAAACTAGCAACCCAATCCAAACCAACTAACCTATTTAGCCATATAGATAAAGGATACTAGTAGCCAACCTCTGTGTTGGGGGCAATAGGGATGGATGGGGACTGTGGTTAACAGGCACATGTCAGCTCATCCACAGGGGACATTCAAATTCTAGCTCCAGACTGTTGTTGCCTTGGGGAAATGCAAGGATTTTAAGGCCTGATTTTCTGTTTGTAACTGAGATGCTGAGAATATAAAATTCGATGTGAAATCGTCAACTTTTCAAATATTGGATCACATTAGTTAAAACCACTTTTCAGGCTGCTCATCATCATACTAGCACATCATTAGGCTAAAATCATATCAAAGACATCTGGTTTGTCCCCTGTGCCCTTTAAGGACAACTGAAACATAAGGACGGGAATGTGACATTCATTCTTCCTCTAGACCCTCACCCTTTGCCTCCATTGGCTGGCGTTCATAGAAGAGGCAGACGGTTTTGTTCAACTTCAGCATAATCAGAGTCCTGAGAGTTAAACACAATACATATATAATTTCATACTAGTCGTTTTAATATTAGCCCAAACAAAACCAACAAAAACCCAACCCGTTGCTGTTATGTTGGTTCTGGCTCCCGAGGACCCCCTAGGTGCCAGGGAGAAACTACACATCACAGGTTTCTCAAGCCTGTGGGCTTCTAGAAGCAGGCCATTATTTATTTCTTCTGAGGGGTGCAACTGCCCACCACTTGATACGTTGAGTTCTTAACCATTTGTGCCACCCAGGGTCTCCCAGTCTTCGTATGTGACCCCCAAATTCCTTGACAGGCTACCTATAGGAAGGTAGAGTCTATGCCCTTTCCCCTTAAATTGGGATGTTTCATGACCTCTGTGACCAATAGATTATGGAGAAGATGACACTGTGACATCTAGTTTGGGCAACACCCTTCCCTCCCCCAAAGTGCTTCACAGCTTCTGAAAAATCCCTTCAAAGTCTTCTTCTTGAGTGCTCACCCTCAGAATGTCCAGCCTCCACGTGCTACCTCTCAGAACACTTCTCTGCACCCGGACACTATGCTGAAAGAAGCCTGAGCCACCTGGAAAGGCCACGTGGAGACACTCCAACCAACAACCCAGCTAAGCACCCAGCTAATGGCCAGCTTCAGCTGCCAGCCCTCTGAGTGCACGTGTACGCACTGGAGTCACCAGAGGCCCCTGCCCCAGTTCCCATGTGACTGCCAACTCATGGGAGACTCCAAGCACGACCCAGTGGCCTCCCAGAAACCACAGGATGATGGTCCTTGTTTGAAGCCACTGCGTTTGGCCGAGGGGGCGTTTCTTGCCCAGCCACAGGGATGAGAACCTGCATCTCAACAACATGCAGGTGTGTGAGGGGGCCGTCTCTTGAGCAAGGCAGCCTCCCTTCTTGTCAACTCCTGGGGATTTTTGTTGTTCTTGCCACTGCTGCCCCAATTCCCCAGGAGCTAGAGGAAGGCAGGCAGCAGGCCTCAGGTGGCCAGGAGGCAGGAGCCTCTGTGGGATGCAGTTACAATGGGAGATATAACCTTAAAGGCAGGAGCCTGACTTTACCTTTGTCTCCTGGAGATTTGGGGTGCAGAACACCTGTCAAATCCCATCTTCTGTCCAACCCTGATCATATGTCTGTCTTATGTTTGCACACAGGACGCAGACTTGTGAGCACCCAAAGAACAGGGTCTGGCGCCAAAAAACCAGCGCCAAAAGGAACTGATGTTTCTCCAGCAATGGGGAGGGGTGGGATGAGAGGAAGAAAGGAGTACAAATCACTGGATGAAAACAAGGTGGGGAAAGGAAGGAGGAAAGGGAGAGAGTGAAGGAGGGAGACTGGGAGGCTGAAGGGAAAAGGCAGGGAAGGAAAGGAGAAAGGTGGGGGTGGGGAGAGAAGAGCGAAGAAGAAATGGAGGAGTGCGGGAGGGAAGATGGAAGGTGAAGGCAGGCAGGAAGACGTGAGCAAAGGGAGGGAAGGAAGAAAAGAGAAAGAGAAGGGCAAGAAGAAGAAAGGAAGGTAGGGAAGAAAGGAAGAAAACGAGAAACCTAATGTCAATGGCACCCTCTATGTTTTTATTTCCTGTTTTTCTGAGGTAGCCTCTTCAGCAGAAGCAAATGGGCTGAATCGCCTCAAACTCCAAATAGGTAGAAAGCACGGGTTTCATTTCGCCAGGGCCTGTGAAAATGTTTGAACTGAGCAGCATTAACACGGAGACAGCGATTACCCCACGTGGCTGTTGCACTCTGATGATACCAAGGCAATGGGAATGGGGGCTCATTATTTCACCAGGTGACAAAAAAAATTGTATTTTGACGTTTCACCCTGAACGTGGGGAAGGGGGGCGTGGGGGAGGAATCAGGGGCCCTTTGTGGAGTCTCCTCTTGCCATTGTGATGCCCCTTGGCCTGCCAACAACCTGAGGTCCTGCACTTTGCCAGTGAGGGGCTTGGCTGCAGGCCCTAGCCCAGCATTTCTTGTCAGATTTACTGTGACAAGTGATGGGAGAAAAGCAAGATGCTGTTAACAGCGCATCCGTTCAGACCCTGCTATTTAGAAATTTGGATTGATATTTTGTCAGAGAGAAGTAGCACTGATGTTAATCTTTGCACTACCCTTGGAAAAAAAGCATTCATAATCTTAAAACAATAATCCATAGCATTTGTGGAGCTCTGAGAACCAAGGGATGGTCAGAAGCATTTTTAGACAGATGTCTCATTTCATCTTCAAAGCAACCCAGTGAGGAATAAGAAAAGTTGGCTTATGACTTCCCTTTTGGAAAGTGAGTCTTTGGAAGCACAGAGAGGTCCAAGGTCACATAGTCAATAAGTTAGAGAGCCTGGATTTGAACCTGAGCGGTCTGCTGCCAGAGGTACATTTTTTGCTTGTGTTTATTAAGGCAACTTGCAGCCCTGGCAAGGATTCAGATAGAATTGAGGATCATTTTTTTAAACAATTTATTAGGGGCTCATACAACTCTTATCACAGTTCATACATATACATACATCAATTGTATAAAGCACATCTGTGCAGTCTTTGCCCTAATCATTTTTTTTCTCCACTTTTCTTTTCTTGCATTTTAATACGGACTCATACAACTCTTATCACAATCCACCCATATTCATACTTCAATTGTATAAAGCACATCCATACATTCCCTACCCCAATCATTCTCAAAGCATTTGCTCTCCACTTAAGCCCTTTGCATCAGGTCCTCTTTTTTTCCCCCTCCCACCCCTTCCCCTCTCCCTCATGTGCCCTTGGTAATTTATACATCGTTATTTTGTCATATCTTGCCCTATCCGGGGTCTCCCTTCCCCGGTTCTCTGCTGTCCCTCTCCCAGGGAAGAGGTCACATGTGGATCCTTGTAATCAGTTCCCCCTTTCCAACCCACTCACCCTCCACTCTCCCAGCATCGCCCCTCACACCCTTGGTCCTGAAGGTATCGTCCACCCTGGATTCCCTGTACATCCAGCCCTCATATGTACCAGTATACAGCCTCTGCCCTATCCAGCCCTAACAGTGCTTCTCTCTATCCTTGTGGAGCCCTGGTGATGGGCTGGGCTGCTAAGTAGTAGGTTAAACAGGCTTTCCCCTCCTGTGAAAAGTTACACTCTCGGGAAACTCACGGGTTGCTCTGAATCAAGGTCAACTCAATGGCAGTGAGTTTGGCTTTTTAATGTCTCTCCCTGTTGTTGTTGTTGTTGTTGTTGTTGTTAGTTTGCCATCCAGTTGGTTCTGGTCCATGGCAAACCTATTCACAGCAGAATGTAACAATAACAGCTCCTCCTCCATCCACCCAAGTGTTCCTATGCTCAGTCCTCTTGTTGTAGTCACTGTGTCAATCCAGCTCTTCAAGGGCCTTCACCCTTTTTTCACAGCCCTTCCATTTTTCTAAGCATGATGCCTCTCCAGGGACTGGTCTCCACTGACAACATGTCCAAAGTCTCACCATCCTTACTTCTAATGGGAATTCTGGCCGTACTTCCAAGACAGATTTTGTTTGTTCTTTTGGCAGTCCATGGTACTGTCAATATTCTTTGCCAGTACCATGGTTCAAATTCATAGTTTACCTGGGTCTTCTTCACTCAATGGCAAGCTTTTCACATGCAGATGAGGCAAATGAAAATACCATGGTTTGGATCAGGTGCACTTCCTGCTTAAAGTAACATCCTAACTTTTCAACATTCTAAAGAGCTCTTATGCAGCAGATCTACCCAGTGCAATGTATTTTTTCATCTCTTGACTGCTGCTTCCAGGAGCATTGCTTGTGGATCCAGACAAGACAAAATCCCTGACAACTTCAAGTTTTTCTCGATTTATCATCATGTTACCTATTGGTTCAGTTGTGAGGACTTTGGTTTTCTTTGTGTTGAGTTGTATCCCACATTGAAGTCTGCAATCCTTGATCTTCACCAGCAAGTGCTTCAAGTCCCCCATCCTTGTCAGCAAGCCAAACTGTGTCGTCTGCATATAGCAGGTTGTTAATAATATTTCCTCCAAATCTGATTCTGTGTTCTTCTTCATATAATTTGGCTTCTCTGATTATTTGCTCACCATACAGATTGAAAAAGTATAATAAGTGGGTGTAACCTGGATGCACACCTTTCTTGATTCTTAAACCATGCAATCTACCCTTGTTCTATTTTTGCTACTGCTTCTTAATCCATGTACAAGTTTCACATGAGCAAGACAAAGTGTTCTGGAATTCCCTTCTCAAAACTATCCATGTTTTGTTATGATCCACACAGTCAGATACCTTGGGTGTTAATAAAACATAAGTAAACATCTTTGGGGTATTCACTGCTTTCAGGCAAGATCCATCTGATATCTGATATCCTTTGTTCCACATCCTCTTCTGAATCTGGCTTAAATCTCTGGGAAACCAAACTCACTGCCTTGTAGTTGATGACAACTCATCCTGACCCTATAGTATAGGGTAGAACTAACTGCCCCTGTGAGTTTCTGAGACTGTAACTCATTATGGGAGTAGAAAACCTTGCCTTTCTCCCACGGAGTGACTGGTGGTTTTGAACTGCTGACCTTGGGGTTTGCAATCCAACCTGTAACCACTGTGCCACGATGGCTCTTGAATGCTGAATATGGTAACTTTCTGTCAATGAATTAATGCAACTGTTGTTGTATTAGCTTCAGTGCAATTTGACTCATATGTGATGCCAATGATAGGGGTACATAATTCGACCATTCCGTTTGTCTCCCTTCTTTGGTATGTATACACATATGGATCTCTTCCAGTCCGTTAGCCAAGTAGCTGTATTCCAAATTTCCTGACATAGATGAGTGAGTGCTGCCAGTGCTTTATCGGCTTGTGGAAACATTTCAATAGATATCCCAGCAATTCCTGGCATCTTGTTTTGGGCTAGTGCTTTCCATGCATCTTGGATTTCTTCTTTCCTGACCATTGGTTCTTGCTCATATGTTACCTCCTGAAATGGTTGAATGTTGGTCTATTCTTTTTGATACAGTGACTCCATATTGTTTCCATCTTCCTCAGATGTTTCCTTCATCATTCAATATTTTTCCCATAGAATTTTTTAATATTGCACCTCGAGACTTGACATTTTTCTTCAGTTCTTTCAGTTTAAGATATGCTGAATATGATCTGTTTTGGTTTTCTAACTCTAGGCCTTTGCACATTTTGTGATAATATTTTACTTTGTATTCTCGAGTTGTCCTTTGAAATTTTCTTTTTAGCTCTTTACTTCATCATTTCTTCCATTTGCCTTAGCGACTCTCTGATTAAGAGTAAGTTTCAGAGTCTCTTCTGACATGCACTTGTATCTTTTCTTTACTTTTTTTTTAAAATGACACTGTGCTTTATTCAGAGATGTTCTCAAAATTTGGTGGGTTATTATCAAGGTTGTATATTGACTCTCGTGTACTTGTTTGCATTTTCTTTAACTTCAACTTGAGCTCACATATGAACAATTGCTGATCTGTTCCACAATCAGCCCCTGGACTGGTTTCAGTTGCTGATATTGAGCTTCTTTTATTGTTTCTTCCCACAGGTGTAGTCAATTTGATTTCTGTGTATTCCATCTGGAGAAGTCCACATTTATGGTCACCTTTTTTGTTGTTGATCATATGTTTGAAGAAATCATTAATCATGCAAAATTCTAACATACAATCAAGATAAATTGGTAATTATTGGTGATTGGAGTGCAAATGTAGGAATCAAAGAGGAAAGAACAGAAGTTGGAAAACATAGTATATGCTATCAGCAATTTATTGGTCTTGCAAACTCTGTCATGCGATCTCCAGCTTGGTTTCTATCACCAAGACCATATTTTTCAATTACTGATCCTTCCTCTTTGTTTTCAACTTTTGCATTCCAATAGCATTTTGATAGCAAGTCTGACAAATTTGGGACTGAATATGGTGGTAGAATTATTCAATTTCTGTGTCACCAGCTTTGGGTGGTTGGTGCATAAATTTGAACAATAGTTGTATTGATTGGTTCTCCTTGAAGGGGGCTACATAGCATCCTATCAAAGATAGCATTGTACATTAAAATAGATCTTAAAATGTCCTTTTGATGATGAATGCAATGTTGTTTCTCTTGATTGTGTCATTTCCAGCAGAGTAAACCATAAGATTTTCTGTTTCAAAATGGTCAATATCAGTCCATTTCCGCTAACTAATGCTTACAATATCAATCTTTATGTATTCCATTTCATTTTTAATGACTTCCAATGTCCCTAGATTCATATTTCATACATCCCAAGTTTCAATTATTAATGACGATTTGAACTGTTTCTCCTCATTTTGAGTTGTGCCCCATCAGCAAATGAAGGTCCTGATAGCTATACTCGATTTGCATCATTATGGTCGACTTGCCTATGAAAAGCCAGCTCTTCCTCTTCCTCAGCCGTATTTTGAATACTTTCCAAGTTGAAGAGCTCATCATCTGGCACACGTTCTGACAATGTTCTTCTGTTGTTCATGGGGGGTCTAGTAACTGACAGTGTTGCTGCTATCCATAGGGTTTTCAATGGCTCATTCTTCCCATGCGGGCAGCCAATTCCTTCTTCATTGTCTGTTCTTTGTCTGGAAGCTCTTTGGGTGACCCTGCTGGTATATGAAATGCCAATCACATAGCTCCCAGTATCACACAAAACAAAAGTCACCACAGTACCACAAAATGCCAGACAAGTGATGGACCTCTATTCTTAGTGAGACGTGGCCTGGTGGGAGGAGGGGCCCTTAGTTGGTTCTGATCCACTTACTGGAACAAATACTGTTAGTTCTTATTTTGTAAATGTGAAATGCATAAAAGAGACCCCCCAAAATATCCTCCAATTCAGACTTTCTGCCTTTTAAAAGAGGATAACTCACTCTGATTCAAAGTAATTGAGGTGTTTGGTTTTCCCCTCCCTCTGAGGCTACAGAGACTAGACTAATCACAGCTGAGGTGGAGCGACTGAAATGACTTAAAGCACCTGCTAGACTGGCTGTCAGAAGCAGCTACAGTCAACAGCTACAGACTGACAGAGCTGCTCAGCCAAGAGCTGAGGGTTCTCAACTCCCACTTCTACTGATGGGCACAGCCAGTGGCCTCTGGGAGTTGACTGGAACCCAGCAGCCAGCTGTGAGGAGCAAGCTAATTCATCTCAGCCTGGCCCAGGTCATCAAGTCACTGAAGGAGTATTGGGAAAGAGGGAAGAAATTTGGGATCCCACATTTGGCCACAGACAAAAGTTGTTCTGTGTTTAGACAGTAGTTCTGGGCCTGAGTTTGGGGCAGGTGTGATGAAGGAAAGTGGGCTCCCTCCCTGCATCTGGGAACAGATGGTGGGGCTGCCCTGGAAATAGCAGGCCAGTCAGGTGGAGCAAAAAAGGCTTGGACTCTAAAGCCCTGGCAGGGCAACTGAAGCTACCTCGACTGTTTTTTCTTAACCCAATGGCTCCCGCTACCCTCACCACCCCCAACTAGGTAAAAGGGAAGAAAGATGCATTTTCTTTACAGAGGCAACTTTCTAGAAAGGAGACCAGCCCACCAGCTGTGAAAGGTCCCCTTAAACCATTTTACTTTGAGCAGGAGGAAGAAATGTTGAGATTCCCAGAGCCACGTGGAATTGTGGATCCTCTAGTTTAGGTTCCAGTGATGCCAGATCGATTTTTCTAGAGAAAGTCAAAATTCCTGTTTTCTTAAAAAGCTCCTGATTTTTTCAAAGGCGATTCAATAACATTGGATAGAAGCCAGGTAGGCCAAAGAGCCCTGGTGGCACAGTGGGTTATGTGTTGGGCAGCTAACTAGAAGGTCAGTAGTTTGAAACCACCAGTCACACTGGGGAGCGGGGTGTGGGGGATAGGGTGGGGGTTGTGCAGAGATGAGACTTTCTAGTCCATATAGAATTTCAGCCTCGGAAACCCACAGAGGCAGTTCTGCTCGGTCTTACAGGGTCACGGTGAGTTGGAATCTTCTAGATGGCAGTGAATAAGCAGGCCAACCAGAGTCCACACAGGTCCTCATTTGGCTATGGGAGTCCCCAGTCTGTGACCCTCACAGAATCGACCTTTGTGTATCGATGTTAAAAGTGAGATCCAGAGAGGGGAGTGCCTGTCCCCTTGAGGAGCAACGAGTTGACTTTCCAGTCTCCAATCTGTAGCAGACACTCCCGGTGCTCCTTCTCTTCACTCCCAAATTCCTGATTCCGTGTACTCGCCTCAGTCACCAAGGGCCAGCTCTGAAGATCACTTTGCTGGTGCTGGCTGAATGTGCTGAGGAACATATGCCCCTGGGAACAGCCCTGACCAGGCCCCTCACTCCTTGGATGGCTAAACTCTGAGAGGCGTGTGCTACACCCTACCACTGGAGACTTCCTAAGTGATTAAGCAGCAGGTTCCCAGGTTTGTAATTGGATTCACAATCTACCCCACATCATTACCTGCATGCTCAGAGTTTCCTAAATAAGCTCATTGCCTTTAAGTCTTTGGCCAGGGTCTGCTTCAGTGAGAACCCAAACTAAGCCCAGGTCTGAATCGTTATGTGTCCTTCCTGCCATCCATTTGATGCCAACTCATGGCAACTCTATAGGATGGGGTAGAACTGCACCTGTGAGTTTCTGAGACTGGAACTTTTTTTTTTTAAACATTTTATTAGGGGCTCATACAACTCTTATTACAATCCATACATATACATACATCAATTGTATAAAGCATATCCGTACATTCTTTGCCCTAATCACTCTCAAAGCATTTGCTCTCCACTTAAGCCCTTTGCATCAGGTCCTCTTTTTTTTAACCTCCCTCCCCGCTCCCCACTCCATCATGAGCCTTTGATAATCCACAGATTGTTATTTTGTCATATCTTGCCCTATCCGGAGCCTCCCTCCCCCCCTTCTCTGCCGTCTGTCTCCCAGGGAGGAGGTTACATGTGGATCCTTGTAATCTGTTCCCCGTTTCCAACCCACTCACGCTCTAATCTCACAGTATCGCCCCTCACACTCCTGGTCCTGTAGGTATCATCCACCCTGGATTCCCTATGCCTCCAGCTCCTATATGTACCAGTGTACAACCTCTGCCCTATCCAGTCCTGCAAGGTAGAATACGGAACATGGTAGTTGTGGGGAGGAAGCATCCAGGATCTAGGGAAAGCTGTGTTTTTCATCAGTACTACATCGCACCCTGACTGACCCATCTCCTCTCCTAAACCCCTTTGTGAGGGGATCTCCAGTGGCCAGCAAATGGGCTTTGGGTCTCCACTCTGCACTTCCCCCTTCATTCACTATTTATATATATATATTACCATATATATACCATATATATGGTATATATATATTTTTTGCATAATACCTTATACCTGGTCCCTTTGGCACCATGTGATCGCACAGGCTGTTGTGCTTCTTCCATGTGGGCTTTTTTGCTTCTGAGCTAGATGGCCGCTTGTTCACCTTCAAGCCTTTAAGACCCCAGACACTATCTCTTTTGATAGCCAGGCACCATCAGCTTTCTTCGCCACATTTGCTTATGCACCCGTTTGTCTTCGCCAATCGTATCATGGAGGTGTGCAGCTAATACTGTGATTTTTTTGTTCTTTGATGCCTGATAACTGATCCCTTCGGGACCTCGTGATCACACAGGCTGGTGCGCTCTTCCATGTGGGCTTTGTTTCTTCTGAGCTAGATGGCCGCTTGTTTATCTTCAAGTCTTTAAGACCCCAGACACTATCTCTTTTGATAGCCGGGCACCATCAGCTTTCTTCACCACATTTACTTGTTCACAAGCTTTGGCTTCAGCAGTTGTGTCGGGAGGATGAGCACTGTAGAGTGCCAATTTAATAAAAGAAAGTATTCATGCATTGAGGGAGTGCTTGAGTTAAGGCCCAAGGTCCTGCCACAACCTTAATACTAAACCTATAAATATAGACACATAGATCTATTTCCCTATACATATATATATATATATACACATATATATATATATTTGCATGTACATGTCTTTGTCTAGACCTCTATAAATGCACTTTGACTCCTAGCTCTTTCCTCCATCTCCCTTGACTTTCCTCCTGTCCCACTACCATGCTCCGTCCCAAACTGGGTTACAGCTATACCTCTTCTTTTTGTAATCTTACCCTTGATCATTCCCTACCATGCCTGCCACTTCCCCCTCACTACCATTTTGAGTCCCATGTTGTTCCCTTGTCCCTGTGTTTGTTAACACCACTTCCTTACCCCCCCACACACCTTCCCCTATCCCAAGTGCCCCCGGAACTGTTGGTCCTGTTGTTTTTCCTCCAGATAGTTCATCCAGCCTGTCTTATTGAGACAGACCTGTGGAGACACTAACATGCACGAAAACAAGACAGAGGAAAACAGAGCAACAGTATACAACCAGACAACAAAACAAGAAAACAAACCACTGACAAAGAACAAAACAAAACACATCAAGAAAGAAGAGCTTATAGTTAGTTCAAGGATCATTTGTTGGACCTTAGGAGTGTTTTCCAATCCAGTCTGTTGAGGCACCACAACCTGGCCCCAAAGTCCACTTTCAGCATTCCCTGGGGACCTTGTCCCTCCATTCCCTTGCTGTTCCACTGCACTCCACCACACTTTGCCTCGGTGTGGTGGAATCAGGTTAGGTGCAATTCGCACACTGTGTCTCCAGTGCTGTCCCCTGTATCACCCTTGGTCACTGAGGGGCATCATGTCTCATAGTGGGGCCAGCCATGTTGTTCTCTTTGTGGACTGGCTGCTCTGAGACTGGAACTCTTTAGGGGAGTAGAAAGCCTCATCTTTCTCCCTTGGAGTGGCTGGGGGATTTCAAATTTGCCATTTCAGACATTGCGTTTAGCAGCCCAACACATAACCCCTATACCCCACCATAGCTACAGAAACAATAAAGAAACAAAATACAACAACACTCATTGCCATTGGGTGCATAACAATCCTATCGAGAGAAAATACTCCGGCCTCCTGGGTTTCCAAGGCTATAACTCTTTGTAAAAATAAAATTGTGTTATGTTTACAGTGAAAGTTTACATAACCAATTAGATTCTCATTTAACAAATTCTCTACTTGTTTAGTGACATTAGTTACTTTTTTCAATAAAAAGGAAAGCAGAATATTAAAACAAGAACAAATGAAAAACGTGTTAAGAGTAAAGACAAATGATAAGATGTTAATGTTTAACCTAATCATATCTGCAACAATACACTTTCTGATGTACTGACGGTGAGCAGGGTTTAATCCCATCCCTGGTGAATGGTCCCAGGGGATTTAATGGAGGCTTATTCTCTGTGGAATCTCTGCCAATGCATTTTGAGTTTTTATACTCATCTAAGGCTATAACTCTTTATGGGAGAAGAAAGCCTCATCTTTCTCCAAAGGAGCGACTGGTGAATTCCAACTGCTGACCTTGCAGTTAATAGCCCAACACATAACCCATTATGCCACCAGATGAGAGATTTGTCTCTGGGTGCCTTCCAATGCAAGCACTACAATTATGCAAGGAGGATATTTTTTTCTGTACTGGAGCCAGGTCAAGTCAGAACCAGTGTGTCCATGGTTTGCAGCGAAGTCAGAGGAAGAAGAGGGTAGACTGTCTATAACTTCTCATAGTCCAGGGAAATGCTAGGCCTGGAAGGGGGCATGCTGGCTCAACCATGTTCAGAAAGTCTGCACACTAACCTCCCCGGCTCAAATAATTACCAGCACCATGTCTCTGAATATCACCTAAAAGCAAAATAGTGAAAGCACCATTTCCATTTCATAATACTTTTATTAAAAGTAAAGTTCAATTCAGTGATGTGAAGAAGCTGGGAAAATTATGTTTTCATTTCTTTCTTTTTCTTTCCCTCCCTTTCCCCTTCTTCTCCACAGAACTGAGAGGCAGAGGGAATAAAGGCAGCATGGCACCAACTGGAGGACACCGTGGGGTCAAGGTCACCATTAACTCATGCTTGTCCAGTTTGGAGGGGCAACTGGATGTCCTCATTTGTGAAATTGCTTATTTATCTTTTTGAGTTAACAAGGTATGGTAAAAAATGATTGTTGGTGTTTTTGTTAGGAACCTTCTAGTCCAGTCCAACTCATAGTGACTCAATGCATCAGTGCAGAGCTCTCTAGACCAATGGTTCTCCACCTGTGGGACCCTTGCACAGTGTGACTATAACAAAATTACAGTTATGAAGTAGCAATGAGAATATTTTTATGGTTGTGGAGGTCACCACAACATGAGGAACTGTATGAAAGGGTTGTGGCATTAGGAAGTTTGAGAACCACTGCTCTAGGCTTTTCTATGCTGTAATCTTTACAAGAATGAGTTGCCTGGTTTTTCTTCCAAGAACAGAGCCACTGGTGGGTTCAAACCTTCAACCTTTTGGATAGCAGCTGAGCACTTAACCATTGTGCCTCCAGGGCTCTTTGATAAACTCTATTAGAGGGTCTTAACCATTGCAACCCCATGGATCCTTTTGGCATTTAGGAAAGGCTATGGAACACCTGCCCACTCCCCAGAATAATATTTCCAAATACCTCCAATGAAATACAGAATCACAAAGGCACAAATTGTATTGAAATGCAGTGATAAAAATAAAAGACATTGGATTTGTGGCAAATATACATGTTAATAAAAACATTAAATATGATCTGATAGTGGGTCTAATAAACCAAACCAACACCATTGAGTTGATCCTGACTCACTGTGACCCTATATAAAATTCCTCAGGCTAAATCTTTACAGGAGCAGATCATCTCACCTTCCTCTCAGTGAACAACTGGTGCCTTTGAACTGCCAACCTTGAGGTTACCTGCCCAATGGCTCACCCACAGCGTCACCGTGAGTTCTAGATAGTGATGAGCATGAACTGTACTCAACGATGGCTGCAACGACTAGCATGGGGTGTGAAAGCATGTAGAATTTCTCTCGGTGGTAATCGCATGGCTATTCTGAACACAGCTGTGGACATGCTAAACTGCCCTGCGAGCTTAGGGAAACTAACTCAACCAGGATTGTCCCTCATCCAATTTGACATTGCTCCCCAGCCTGCTGGGGCTCAGTGGCTCAGTGTTAGGGTCCCTTGTCTAGATACCAGGGCTGGCATGGAGAAAGTCATTCCTCTGCAGCCTTCTAGTGTGTGGGGGAAGATATTAGTGTTAAGCCTTGGCAGGAAATTGCTGGATTTTCCTGGCAGCCACATTCTTAATAACCATTTACTGGATACATATTATATTCTGAGGGTAAATTGGTGGTTCAGTTGTAGAATTCTCCTTTTTCATGTGGGAGATCTGGGTTTGAGTCCAAGACAGTGAAACTCATGTGCATCCAACACTCATTTGTCAGGGGGATGCTTGGTTATTGCTGAGGTACTGAACTGATTCTGTGTTGCTATGATACTGAAATGGGGAAGCTTGGTTGGGTGCGGCTTTGAGACTGAACCTGTTTCTGTGATGTGTCCAGACTAAGATGAGCGATGAAGAAGAGCGTGGCTTTCTTCTTCTGAAAACCAGTTAACGAAAACCCCTGTGAATCACAATCTGATGCACAACCAAAGAGATGGTGCAGGACCAGGGAGAATATTGCCCATGGAGTCACTGGGAGCTGGTTGTCACAGTGAGTTGGAATGGAAGCTGACTCAACAGCAACTAACAACCATTGTGTTCCAGGCACTCGATTTGCTTTAAAAATCTAGCTCAGTCTTCTGGTACAGGGAAGTGATTAATCGTGCCTACTTTATAGCACACTGTGAACCCTGATCAATGTCAGGCCCTGCTTGTGTTTTGTCCCTCCTTTTCCACATTCACATCACTTCCATTCCCCTCTTCAGATTAATACCCCCTGCTGGGTGCTTGGTGTGTGTGTGTCCTTATAGGCATACAGCAATGTGCACTAGACCATGCTGCTTGGTGAATGGGCTTTCAGCTTCCATGAATGGTACTGCAATATAAATCTCATTCGGTTTTTGACCTTTTCAACTCCTTGCAATGTCATTAAGAGTTATTGTCATGCTGCATATCAATTGTATGTGCTGCTGCGTGCCACTTGGTCATGAGCAATCATCATCTTTCTTTTGTTTCCTTCTTCAGTTGTCTGTTGATTGGCATCCAATTCGGCTCCAACTCTTCTCTACTGCAGGTATCAGTGTGGTGACCATTCTTGTAAAAATGTCCCAAGGGCCCTGTGAATTGGATAAATAGCTTGGCCTATATACCCAGGAAATATGTGTTGGGCTGCTAACCCCAAGGTGAGCAGTACCAACCCACCACCTATTCCATGGAGCAAAGAGAGGCTGTCTGCTGTCGTAAGAATTTAGTTTTGTTAACCTAAAGCAGCAATTCTACTGTGCCTTGTAGGGTTGCTAATGAGGAAGAATCAACTGGGGTTTTGTTTGCTTTTATACATCCAGGAGAGAGCTTTGATGGGGGAGATATTAAGTGCTTGGCTGCTAACCCAAAGGTCAGTAGTTTGAAGCCGTCTTCCACACACTGTGGGATAAAGGCATGGCTGTCTACTTCCCAATAGAAGCCTTGAAAACATCATGGGACCATTCAGCTTTGTTTGATAGGGTCACGAGGAATGAAAGTCAACTCAGTGACTGCGCTTCTTTGGTTGTACGCCCAGGAGGGGCTCACTAGGTCCTAGGCTCCATTCAATGGACTTTCACTAAGCTCTGCCAGATTGCTGTGCAGCAAACCTGCATCATTAGCAGTGTTTCTCTGCTTTCCCCGGATCTCCAATGACACTTGGTATGTTTGACTTTCTAACTGTTGCCCGTTTGATGGTTTTAAAAAGCCAAGCACAATAAACTCATCTATCCCAGGCACTTTATGGTTCTGTAGCAGATTCTTAGGGTTGCCATGCTACATTCCTTTGACCCATCTCCGACACCATCTCACTGCCTTCCAGTCAATACCGACTCATAGCGATTCTGTGTGGCAGTGTACAATTGCCCCCTGCGAGTTTCAAACACTACAACTCTTTATTGGAGTAGAAAACCCCATCTTTTTTCCTTGGAGCTAGTAGTTTTGAACTGCTGACCTTGAAGTTAGCAAACCAACTTGTAACCACTGCACTTCCAGGGCTCCTCCTGATATCCATCATAGCAGTGGCGAACGGCTCTATGTAAGTGCAGGCTCCTGCTGAAATGGTGTCTTATCACAACTGTGCAGCACGCAGCTCTCCATGTCCTTCTGCCTCGAAGCCTTTTCAAAGGCATGGAAAGCCAAACCCAGGAAGGTAGGAGAGGTCACCTTACTAGGAGGAATGCTCAACACCACTACAGGCGAAGAAGAGCCCAGCCTCCTGTTTCTGGTAGACAATTCTAGGACAGAACCCATGTTGCTCAGAAGTCCTGGGGGAATCAAGACCCTGTATCCTACATTAAAAGCCTCAACACCCCGTTCCCATTGTGATTGCTTCTCCCCCTAACTCAGTCTTGAGTCCGCTTTCCTATTCCCACTCCCTGCCATCAGATCTCAAATAGCCTCCCTGCACCCAGGCCTGAGGAATAAGCTCGGCATGCACGGGCACTCAATCAAAGACACACATATTACTCTGAATCTCCAAAAGAACCCTGTGGCCTACGTGTGTAATCCCCAGTTCACAGATGAGAAATGGATTGAAAAACAGTGACACACCAATGATCACACAGGCAAGGGTTCAAGTCTGTGTCTATCAGTTATTCTTTTATTCAAGTATGCCTGAGAAGACTGGGTCTTAACACTTGAGCAATCTTCTTGGAAGAATAAGGCAAACTACAGAAAACACAAAATGAATATCGCTTTTGTTCGTTTATCCATTTGCCAAAGTCATAATACCTATAGTGCTAAGAATAGTATTCAAAGTGTCTAATACTACCCCCTCAAAGCTTACATACTAGTCACCAAACTCAAACAAATAAAATGCTATCAAGTTGATTACAACTTATAGCAACCCCATATAGGGCTTCCAAGACTGTAAACCTTTACAGAAGCAGAGAGCTTCACTTTTCTCCCCCTGAGTGACTGGTGCATTTGAACTACTGACCTTGTGGTTAGCAGCCCATTGCTAAATTATTAGTTCCATAATCATTACGCTTACTTAACTCTACATTCTTTTAATTATTTCTCTATCAGTCCAAATTGCATCTGGCTACATGGGAAAAAAAACAAACCGACTCTAGTGGTCTAATCACAAAAGCTTCATTTTTCTTATATTAACACCAAAAATACCAAACCAGTTGCCACTGAATTGATTCTGATTTACAGTTACCCCCATATGATTCAGGGTAGAACTGTGCTCAATGAAGTTTTCAAGGGCTGAATTTTTAAATGTAGATTGCCAGGTTTTTCTTCCAAGGCATCTTTGGCTTAGCAGTGAATTGTGTTAACCCTTTGCACCACACAGGGGTTTGTCTTATACAATAGTAAGTCTTGAAATAGGTAGCCTAGGTCTGGCGTATTTGCTCAGGGACTCATCTTGGATATAGGAGAATGCATGCTTTTTGGTCTGCCAAACTCATGTAACCTATGTGACTCTCCCATCTTTCAATATTCTGACTAGGGAGCATGACAGCAGAAGAGCCAAGGACAAAAATGAAATGGGTTATGCCAGACAAGTGTTTTGCCTTAAACAACAACAAAAACTTTCTTGGGAGTCCTACTCAGTATCTTTCACCTACACATATTTGGCCCAAACTGGGTCAAATGCTTATGCATAGCTGCAAGGCAGCCTAGGAGTGAGCGATTTAAGTAGGTACATTATCACCCTAAACAAAATTGAGCTTCTATTAGTAGTAAGAATGAGAAAAATGGATACTGTTTAGGCATATAGCAGGGTTGGGTAGAATTCTATTTTGTGTCTTAATTTACATTTTGAATGAACTCAGAAAAAGTCACAGAGAGTAGAACAAAGGGATGGATGTGCATCCAACCACCTCAACTACTCATTTCTTTTCATGCTCTCACTCTAGCTTCCCTGAATAGTTCTTGGTTACACATTGGGCTGCTAATTGCACGGTCGGTATTTTAAAATCACCGGCTGTTCTTCGGGAGAAAGATGGGACTCTACTCTGTAAAGAGGTACAGTCTCAGAACCTCACAGGTACAATTTTACCCATGTCCTGTAGGGTTGATATGAGTTATCATTGATTCAATGGCAGTGAGCTTGGTTTGGATAGATCTGTGGAATCTTAGGATGGAATAGTTTGAATACACAGAAAAAAATTCAGTGGAATCATAACCCTCCAAATAATTACCCTCTAAAGCCACAAAGATCAACTGTGTCCAGCATGGTGACAGTTTAGCATATGCCATGGGGACATTGCTCATATCCCAGTGTTGTTAATCAACAAAAACTCACGCACTGCCACTTATAGTGACCCTATGCACAATAGAATAAAAGCCTTTCTAGTCCTGTGACATCCTCACAATGGTCATATTTTAGCCTATTGTTACAGCCACTGTGTTGATCCATCTCATTCTGGGTTTACCTGTTTTTTGATGATGCTCTACCAAGTATTTTGTCCTTTTCTAGGGACTAATTTCTCCTGATACCATGTTCAAAGTATATGAAATAAAGTTTTACCATCCTCACTTCTAAAACACATTCTGGCTGTACTTCTTCTGGGACAGACCTCTTTGTTCTGCTGGGCATTCGTGGTATATTCAATATTATTTGCAACATCATATTTTAAAAGCATCATATTTTCTTCAGTCTTCCTTAATTATGGTCCATCTTTCACATGCATATGCCAAACATTACCATCAAGTCTATTGTTATTCATAGTGACCATATAGGGTTTCCAAGGCTGTAAATCTTTACAGGGTCAAATAGCTTCCTCTTTCTTCTGTGGAGCAGCAAGTGGGTTGAACCACCAACCTTGCTGTGAGTCATTCAACCCATACCAGACACTGAAATTAAGACTCCTTTCACATGCATCTAAGGTGATTAAAAATATCAAGGCTAAAAGCAGGCATAACTTGCTAATCCCCAGAGTAAAACATTTGCTCTTTCACATTTTAAAGAGGTCTTTTACAACAGATTTTTCCAATGAAATACGTTGATTTATTGACTGCTGCTTCTGTGAGTATTGATTGTGGGTCCAAGTAAAATAGAGTTTAGCTACGTTTCTCTATTTGTAATGATGTTGTGGGTTTATATTTGTCAAGTTGAGAAGACATTTGTATTCTTAGTGTTGAAGACTAATTTATATGAGCTTTATCATTAAGTACTTCAAGGCCTATTGACTTTCAGCCAGCAAGATTGGGTCATCTGCATAACACAGGTTGTTAATGATTCTTCCTCCAATTCAGATGCCTCAACTTCCTCATACAGAGCAGCTTCTCAGATTATTTGAATAAGTATAGTGTGATAGATAGGTAGGTTTATAGTGCCAACCTGGCCAATAAGAACATGTGGGATTAATAAGTTCGCAGTTTGATTCGTGGGCAAAGAGATAAATGGCTCAGCAAGCCACACCTATCTCTCAGTTGCTCTCTGGTGATCAGACCAGTGTGTGGCTGCCTTACCTAGTTCTGCAGTTTGCTGCCTGGCTGTACTGCCATATTTACTGTTGCATGGAAGTGAGTTAAACTGAGTCCTCTGTACTGCTATGTGGACTAATTAGCTGTTATATTCCTTCGTGTTCTATCTATCTATCAAATCATAAATGTCCTGGTTTTGTTTCTCTAGAGAACCCTGTCTAACACATATGGTGAAAGGATATAACCACAACACACACTCTCCTGATTTTAAACCACGCACTATCCCCTTGTTCTATTCGAACCACTTCCTGTTGCTTTATGTACAGGTACCACAGGAGCACAATTAAATGTACGGGAATTCCCATTGTTCTCATATGTATTCATATGCTACCCAAAGTTTGTTATGATACACAGTAAAATCCTCTGCATAGTCAATAGTACATAAGTAAACATTTTCCTTGTATCCTCTGTTTTCAGCCAAGGTCCATCTGAAATCAGCATTGATATACCTTGCCTCATGCCCTCTTTTAATACAGCCTGGATTTCTGGCAGCTTCCTGTTGACATATTGCTATAACTACTTTTAAAGTTATCTTCAATAAAATTGTACTTGCATGTCATATTAATGTTATTTTACATTAATTTGCAGATTTTGTTGCATCATATTTCTTTAGAATGGACACAAATATTAATCACTTCCAGTTGGTTGGCCAGATAGCTATCTTCCAAATTTCTTGACATGGACTATCACTGCATGAGCGTGTTGAAATATTTCCATTCCTATCCTTCCTTGCTTTTCACTAATGCTTACATTGCAGCTTCAACTTCATCTTGGCCTTTTGAACTAGTAGAACCTCAACTAATTCTTGGGTACAGAGACTCTGTATACTCCTTCCATAGTCTTAGGATTCTCCCTGCATCATTCAATAGCTTGATAAATAATCCTTCAACATTTTAATCCAAGGCTTGGATTTTTTCTTCTGTTCTTTCAATTTATGATATGCTGACTGTACTCATTCCTTTTGCTTTCCTAATTCCAGGTCTTTACACGTTACAATATAATTCTTTACTTTATCTTCTCAAGCTGGCCTTTCAAATTTTTCTGTTCAACTCTTTTACTTCATCATTTCTTCCATTTGCTTTAGCTGCTTTAGGTTCAAGAGCAAGTTTCACAGTCTCCTCTGATATCCACTGTAGTATTTTCTTTCTTTCCTGTATTATTAATGATCTTTTTGAGGAGCCCCCAATAAAATAATTTATGATAAATAAACAAATAGCCCCAGTTGACATGACAAAAAAAAAAGTTTGATGACCTTGATGCTATTTCACAAGTCTTCTGGTAGCTGATCATTAATGTTCAATATGTCCAAACCATTCTTGAGATAGGCTCTAAATTCAGGTGAGATATTGTGAGAGTATGGTTTGGTGTCAATTTAGCTTGACCAGGATCTTCAGAAGGTGCAGGTCACAGTCTCCTTGGGGGTGTGACCTATTTCATAGCTATAAGTAGACTGTGGAGAATGGGCTCACTCTTTTTCTTCCAGATGAAAAGACCCTGGACCCTACGTCTGGCTTCTTGGGATGGCAATCACCATGAGACCTGCTGACCCTAAGAGCTGTCTGTGGTCTTCCAACTGCCTGTTGACTTTGGATTCTCCCAACTCTGCCTCCACCAACCTGTGGTTTTCCTGTTTCTTGGGCTATTCCTCCAACAGCTTCATGAGTCTGGAAGGGCCTCTAGTTTGCATCTGATTTATGGGCTGGAGTTGGACTGGGGTTTCTTGTTGTGTGGACTTCTTAATGTAAAATTCTTTATTGATATAAATTTCCTTCTTCTACATGTATCAGTATCACTGGTTTGTTTCTCTAGAAACCCCAGCCGACCACAGATTTAATGTAGGCTGTATTTGGGCTCTTTTGCGTTCTTATTTTAATTTTCTTTAGGTTTGACTTGAACTTGCATATTAGTAATTGATAGTCTGTTACATAGTTGGCCTCCGGTCTTATTTTGTCTCAATGATGTTGAGCTTCTCTATCCTGTCTTCCCACAGATTTAATCAATTCCATTCCTGTGTATTCCACATGTATATATGCCGCTCCTGTTGTTGAATAAAGCTGTTTGCAATGAGGAAGTTATTGCTCTTGTAGAATTCTTTCATGCATTCTTTAGCTTCTTTTCGATCCCCAAAGCCATAGTTTCTAATTACTCTTTCTTCCTTTTTGTTTCCATGTGTGCATTCCAATTGTCAGCAATTATTAATGCATTTTCAGTACATGTGTGATCAATTTCAGACTAAAGAAGTTGGTACAATTCTTCATTGGCTTTAGTGGTTTGTGAGAAAATTTCAATAATGGTTCTATTAACCGGCCTTCCTTATGTGTGAAGATAGATATTATTCTGTCACAGGCAGCATTGCATTTCAAGATAGATCTAGAAATGCTCTTTTTGAGGATGAAAGAGACATTCTTTTGAATTTGTCATTGTCAGCATACTCATTCTTATCATTTTAAGATTCAAAGGGACTATTTCAACTCACCAATGCCTAGGATACTGATCTTTATAGGTCAGATTCCATTTTTTATGATTTCCAATTTTCCTAGATTCTTAATTTGCACGATTCATGTTCTGATTATTAATGAATGGTTGCAATGATTTTTCTCATTTTGAATTATAATCCATCAGCAAATGAAGGTGCCAGAAAGCTTTAGTACACTTTGTTGCTAGATGCCTTCAAGTCAGTTCTGTCTCATAATAATGCCTACACAACAGAATGAAACATTGCCTGGTCGTGCCCCATACTCAAAAATTTTGTTATGTTTGAGCCCATTGTTGTAGGAATTGTCTCGATCCATTTGATCGGGTGTCTTCCTCTTTTTGCAACCCCTCCACTGTAATGTGTATGATATTCCTCCAGGGACTGGGCTGTCCTGATAACCTCTGCAAAGTACAGGAGATGAAGTCTCGCCATCCTATCTGCCAAGGAACATTTAGCTGCACTTCTTCTCAGACAGATTTGTTTATTCTTCTCTCCACCCATGGTACTTCCAGAATTTTTTTGTCAGTACCTTAATTCAAATGCACCAGTTCTCCTTCAGTCGTTCTCATTCAATGTTCAAATTTCACATTCATTAATCCTAAGTGAAATTCTTGATCTTCAGTACTTTAAAGTGGTTATGTGCAGTAGATTTGCCTAATGCAATATGTTATTTGGTTTCTTGATTGTTGTTTCCATGAGCATTAGTTGTGAATCTAAGCAAGACGAAATCCTTGATAACTTCAATATTTTCTCCATTTATTATGATGTTATCTACAGCTCCTGTTGTGAGGTTTTGAGTTATCATTAAGGTGGACCCTACTTGGAGGAAGCTCTCTTTCTCGGTGATATTTTGATTGTTTTGCAATCTGAGGGGCTCATTTTCTGGCATTATATCAGACAATATTTTACTGCTATGCAGAAAGTTTTCAATGGTGAATCCCTCAGAAGTGAACTGATTGTTTTGTCGTCCTGTCAGTTCTTAGTCTGGAAGCTGTGTTGAAATCTGTTCACCGTGGGTGATCCTGCCTGGTATTTGAAGTACTAGTGGACTAACTCCCAGCATTACAGCAAAGCACAAGCTACCACAGTGCAGCAAATTGACAGATGGGGCGGGGGAGGGGAGTTGTCATTGTTAGACACTGTTAATTTGGCTCTAACTCATAGCACCCACAGCCTGTTTCCTCACAGTTAATGTTGGAGACCGTTTTTGCAGCCAGTATGCCAATTCATCCCATTGAGGACCTTCTTCTTTTTTTCACCACTCCACTTTACAAAGTATGATATCCTTCTCTAGGGACTATGCTCAGCTGTTAACATGTCCAAAGTATGTGATATGATGTCTTGCCATTCTCACGTCTAGGAAGCATTCCGGCTCTACTTCCGCCAAGAAAGATTTGCTCCTTCTTCTAAAAGTCCATGGAAAATTCAGTATTCTGCACCAGCATCATAATTCAAAGACATCAACTTTTATTTTACCTTTCATAATTATTGTCCATTTTCAAGTACATATGAGGTGATTGAAAGTACCATAGTATGATAGTTATATAATTTTATGTCAGTTTGAAGATATGTAAAAGTGTAAGGTTGGTATCCAATCTGTCAATCACACCATAGCCTGATGGTGCCTCTTTGTGGCCATGGCCTTCTCATAAGGAGGGCCCTGGGAACCTCCCCTTCTTTTTGCATTCACCTGACTGCTTCCTGCCCACGTTGAGAGCTGCCAGAGTCTTGCCATGCTTCCATCGACCTTGGGTCCACACGACATTACAATCACTGGCCTTTGACATCCCTGCATTCTGCATCATTGCATGTAACTGCGTAAGTTGGAAAGGAACTTATGGGCTAGTGTTGGACTTATGGACTTGAGTTGGACTGGCCTGGGATATTTCCTTGAAATAGAAATACTATAATGACTTCTTGATAGAAAACTATTTATTGCACATATATGAGTGGCACTTGATTTGTGTCTCTAGTCAGCCTGGCTTACATCCAGTTCACTGCCATCAAGTTGATTCCAACCCTTAGCAACTCTATAGGACAGGGGAGAGATATCCCTGTGGGTTTCCAATACTGGAACTTTGTATGGGAGCAGAATTGCTGATCTTGTGTTGAGCAACCCAACTGGGTTGGTTCTGACGCATTATGTTTGCAACCACTATACCACTAGGGCTCAGCTGTGCCTTATTCCTCAAAGTGACATCTTTTAACACTGGAAATTGGTCTTCAGCAAGATCTACCAGTGTACTCGGTCATATGATTTATTTCTTTTTACACTGTTTTGATTGTGATATGAAGGAAAATATACAGAGTAAATTGATTTTCCTTACAATTCATGCAATGTTTTGCGATATTGATTGCAATACCTACAATGCAATACTACTTTTCCTATTCCCTCCCTTTGTTTTCCGTTTCCATTGGTCTTTCGTTCCCATTCCTTCCTGCCTTCTGAGTAACTCCCTGACAAATGCTGGGCTCTGAATTGTACATCGTTGACAGTATAGGTCTCCTATTTGGGGGCTGAAAGTTGAGCCATGGAAGTGAGGTCAGGTGTCAAATGGGAATTCCACTAGTGCCTATCATATCCTAAGGTTAGTCTTCTTATTTTGAGTTCTACATTTTCCCAAGTTGATCCAGGGCCTACTACTGTGAGTACTCTCAGAGCAATCTGCAGTGAGAACCCTATGCTATCTTGGTCTTCTGGACTCAGCGCTGTGGAGCCTGGGCTTCATGTGGTCAGTGAATCCCTTTCATCTTCTTTTGATGCTATCTGTGTAATTCTGTATTTTGAATTTCTCTTCAATTTTTTCAGCTAGTGAAATGCACATGCTTTTCATTTTTGCTGTCCTAATTCCAGGTCTTTGCACCTTTTCATATAATTCTTCATTCCATCTTTTTGAATTCCCCTTTGAAATTTTATGTTCAGCTTCTTTATTCAGCGTCTTTACTTCATCAATTATTTCTATATTTCTCTCTCTCTCTTTTTCGTACTTCATCATTTCTTTCATTGGCTTCAGCTACTCCACATTCAACGTGACATCCATTTTGTCTTTTCTTTAGTTTCTATCTTTTTAATTATCTTTGAATTTCTTTATTTATGATGTTCTTGATATTATTGCAGAACTTGTATCATCTCAGGTGATTTGTGTTCAATGTGTCAACTTTCTTCTTGAAGTATCCTCTAATTTAGATGAGATATACTCAAATTCATACTTTGACTCTTGGGGACTTGTTTTAATTTTATTTGAATTCGAGTTGAATTTGCCATTGATGGTTTGTTCCACAGTTGGTCTCCAGTCTCGTGACTGATGATATTGAACTTCTTTATACCGTAAATACTTGAGTATAAGCCGAGTTTTTTTCAGCACAATTTTTTGTGCTGAAAAAGCACCCCAGCTTTGGGGGGTAAAATTAGTTGCCTTGGGTTATACTCGAGTATATATAGTAGTTTATTTCAACAGATGTAGTTGATTTAATTCCTGTGTATTTCTATCCAATATACATGATCCATGTCTATGGTTACTGTTTACATCACTGAAAAATAAATGTTCAATCAATAAGCCATCCTCATTGGAATATTCTGTCATGAGATCTCCCATGTGGCTTCCATCCCCATGGCCATATTTTCTAACTAGTGATCCTCCTCCTTAGTTTCCAATTTTTGCATTCAAGTCATCAGTAATCTTGATTGCATGTTTCATCAATTTCAGACTGAAAAGGTTGGTAAAAATCCTCAATGGCTTTATTGTTAGCATTAGTGGTTGGTGTGTCAATTTGAATAATAACTTTATTAATTATTCATCCTTGTAGGTGTAATATATCCTACACCTAACAATGGTGAACATTGGAATCGATGTTGAAACATTCTCTTTTTTAACATGAAAGTCATCCATTCCTTTCAAATTTGTTACTCTGGTATGTAAACCATATTATTATGACATTCAAAATGGCCAATGCCAGTCTATTTCAGTTCAATAACACCTAGAGTGTTTGATCTTTATGTGTTCCATTTTTTCATGGCTTCCAATTTTTCTAGATACATATTTCATGCATCCAATCTTCTTGTTAGTGGTTATTGCAGTACTGCTGTTTCTTCTCATTTTGAGTCATTGCCACATCAACAAATATAGGTCCTGAAAACTTTATATCACTAAGGTCAACTCTACTTTGAGGAGACAGCTCTTCCCCAATTATATTTTGAGTGTCTTCCAACTTGAGGGGTTCATCATCCTGCACTATATGAAAAAATATTCCACTGCTATCAATGTGCTCCACAAACACCACTATTTTTATCAGATGTAGATTGGCAGGTTATTCTTTCTAGTCTATTTAGCTTGTAAGCTTTTCTGAAAATATTCCACCACGGGTAACTATGCTTGTGTTTGAAATACCAGTGGTATATCTCACAAGTTATGATAGTGCAAGAACCTGACATGTCTGACAACTTGGCATGCTAGCCTAATTCCGAATGGCCAGCACATCTCTCTTCCTGCTTTCTCTAGTTTCTGTAGACCACTGTACCTGAGAATGCATGGCTTAGGAGGTTGTGGAGTTAATTCTTGCTTCCTGCAGTAACCCTTAACCAATGACCCATAGGAGTTGTTGGACAAATAGCCACACTCCCTCACATTCTGGGCAGAATAACTAGTGGATTTTCTACAGTGTCTCCAGTAGATTAACCTCCAGTTGCTCACAATTTTAAATTGTTTGATAATGTACTTTTCATTGGCTGCCTTCTTTCCCTTTTCTGTTTCCCATTTCCTTATTGATATCTCCCCCAAAAATGGCTTAATTAAAACCTTTGTCTCAGGATCTAATCCTATGGGGAACCAAAACTCAATCACACAAGACATTTGTCAAATCATGGACTTAGTGGTTATATCTATTATATGTGTAGGTCATGGAAGAGGAGAATTCATACCATCACTTTGAATAGTCATTCGGAGTGCCAACCGGGTCCCCAGCATAGATCCTGGACATCAAAACTCACTGTTTCCTGTATCATAACACTTCCTTTTAGACTTCTGTCATTCAAAAAACTCAACAAATAGTTTGCTGTCTCACTTCAAATTTTGTAGTGTGCAAATATGGCTATGTTTTCATTGTGTGTTTAGCACTGGACAAATCAGCTTTGACCAGGAAGGTGAAGTCATGTGGAGAAAAAAACCAAAAACACTAGCAGCTGTGTGTTGTGGAAGAAAACCCTGTGGATGAAGTGCAATTTTTAGGGAACAGAGACCAGCAAGAAAAACCAATAAGTGTCCACTGTTCTGATGTTAAGGAGAACCCTGGTGAGGCAGTAATTAAGCACTTAAGGGCTAATCAATCAGCAGTTCAAACCCCCCATCTTCCCCAAGGAAGAGTTACGATGTGGAAGTCTGACCCCCTTAAGATTTACATTTATTACCACTACCAACTGATCTGAGAGGGATAGCATTAGGGAATCCTGGATAGCATTCTTAACGAGCTCTAATGGCAGAGTGGACTCCTCATTGTGCTCCTAACCACAAAGTAAGTGGTTCTAACCTATCAGTTGGTCCATGTGAGAAATATGAGTTTGTCTGCTCTGGTAAAGATTTAAGCCTTGGAAAATGAAAGGGTGAAGTTCTATTCTATCTTGTAGGGTCTCTATGAGTCAGCTTCAACACAATGATAATGAATTTGCTTTGGAATTTTGGGATAGAATAGGAGAAATATGTGCAACAAAGTTTAAACTTATTTTAAAAGTTTAGGGGTATTGCTCAGAGAGAGATTCTTGGAACCTACAAGACTGTTGTCCTTAGGCACCTTCAGATCTGGAACTGAACTCACTCCCTTGGCTCAATCTTCAGCCAAACAATAGGTAGATCTATAAGGTAAAAAGTAACACTAATCAACTATTTGAATCAAAAGGATATAATTTATTCAAAGATAAAGTTCAGAAGGGTCAGGAAAGAAGGGGGAATGGAAACAGGAAATACAAGGAGGAAGTGCGATAAGTGATATTACGTTGAGCAGACTGCAGTCAATATCATGAAGCAAAATATGTGTGAACTGTCACATGGAAAACAGATGTATTCTGTAAACCTTCACCCATCTCACAATAAATAGATTTTTTTTCAGCCTTGGAAACCTATGAGGCAATACTATTCTGTCCTATAGGGTACCCATGAGTTGAAATCAACTCAGTGTCAATGGGATATTGATGCTGATGCTTTCTTCCGATTCTAAAAAATAGGGTTATTAGCAATTATTGTGGAAATAGCATGAATGAGACTATGTAAATGGGGTTGGTTACAGATAAATTCTTGTAAATGTTAAAGGATAAGTGATTCAGGATGGACTTACCCAAAAAGAGAAAATTATTGCAAGATTTTGTTCCAGGGATAAAATAAAAATAGGCTTCCTGTGGGTAAGACTTAAGCCTATAGATATGGAATTTAAGGAACTGGTATTCCATGATGGTCACCTTCCCGACACAATCACTCAAGACAAAAAGTGGGTCTATAAACAAATGAGGTGAAGAAAGCTTATGGAGCCTAGGTATCAAAAGATAAAGAGTCTAGGGTTTTAAAGACTAGAAGGTTCACAAGTGGCCATCTAACTCAGAAGCAATAAAGCGCCCATAAAAGAAGCACACCAGCCTGTGTGATCACAAGATGTAGAAGGGATCAGGTTTCAGGCATCAAAGAACAAAAAAATCATATCATTGTGAATGAAGGGGGGTACAGTTAGGAGATCTAAGATCTATCTGTAGGCAACGGGACAACCCCTTACAGAAGGGTCGCTGGGAGGAGATGAGCCAGTTAGGATGCAGTGTAGCAACGATGAAACATATAACTTTCCTCTCGTTCCTAAATGCTACCGCGCCCACTATCATGATCCCAATACTACCTTACAAACCTGGCTAGACCAGAGAATATACACTGGTCCATATAGGAACTGGAAACACAGGAAAACCAGGACAGATGACCCCTTCAGGACCAGTGCTGAGAGTAGCAATAACAGGAGGGTGGAGGAAAGGTGGGGTAGAAAGAGGGATCTGATTACAAGGATCTCCATATAACCTCCTCCATGAGGGAGGGACAACAAAAAAGTGGGTGAAGGTAGATGTCGGACAGTGTAAGATAGGACAGAATAATAATTTATAAATTATCAAGGGTCCATGAGGGAGGGGGAGTGGGAAGGAAGGGAAATGAGCAGCTACTACAAAAGGCTCAAGTAGAAAGCAAATGTTTTGAGAATGATGATGGCAACAAATGTACACAGTGGATTTATGTATAGATTGTACTAAGAGTTGTAGGAACCCCCAATAAAATGATTCTTTTTAAAAACCTCAAAGAGCAAAACACACTATGGTCTATTGTACATCAATGATACTTAAATAAAATTACATAAAAGAGCGGAAAAAGAAATGGAATTTAAGGTAAAGAAAGTATTCCCTTTGAAGACCATATTGCAAATATATATTTAGGCAGGCAATTAGATAAAGACATTTTAAGTCTGGGCTTCTATACCTGCCATCTGTCTGTTATGAAAAGTATAATTAGCAACTAGAATCTCTCATACAAAATCAACTCAATATGGTCTTTCTGGTCTGACCTCCGTGGTGTTCTACTCTGCTTTGATGGAGCTCATCATATCATGACACTATAACAAGATTGAGGAGTTATTTGCATTCTTATGTGGAAGGTAAATCTGTTTGGCCATTCTGTTAGACTAGTTCATTTTCTTTCCTACCATCCCATCTGCCATTTTAATTCAAAACAAGGAGAAAGGCATGTATGTGCCTTTTGAGGAAGGAGAAGATTTTGGTGTGGAAGAAATTCTCTTCTAGACTGCAAGGTAAGTATTTACTCCCTCTAGCCCTGTTGGAGGAGGAGAAAAGGAAGAGAGACAAGGCAAAGAGAACAACCTAGTTAGCTTCATGCCTCCTTACTTTACCTGGGGATTGAGGGGAATATCAGTGACTATGGACCTGTTGTGCTCCCCATTTGGAAGCATGAAGAATAGAGGCTGCCAGGCAGAGCAGCCCTATGGGAAGTCACTGAAGACAAACATATAGAGAGTGCCATCAAGTCTACTGTGATCCATGGAGACCTTATATGAAATGGAATGGAGTGCTGTCTTATCTGGCACCATTGTCACACATTCCTGAATGTTGAAGTCCATTGTTGCAGCGATTAGGTCAATCTGCCTCAACAAGGATCTTCCCTGTCCCTCTATTTCATCAAATATGATGTCTTCCTCTAGCAATTGTCCACTGATAGTGTGTCCAAAACACATTAGTCAGTCAGTGTTCTCTTGTGATCCATAAGGTTTCTTTCAGTAATTTTTGGAAGTGGACGGTCAGGCCCCTCTTCCTTGTCTGTCTTAGACTAGAAGCTTCACTGAAACCTGTCCACCATGGGCAATCCTGATGGTATTTGAAATTCTGGGAACAGAGCTTCCAGCATCATAACAATACACAAAACATTATAGTACAACCAACTGACAGATGAGAGGAGGATATCTATATCTATATATCTCTATATCTCTATTTCTATATCTCTATATCTCTCTATCTCTCTATCTCTCTCTATCTCTCTCTCTATCTCTATCTCTCTCTATCTATCTCTATCTCTATCTATATTTATCTATCTATCTATATCTATCTATCTATCTATCTATCTATCTATCTATCTATCTATCTATATATATATATATATATATATATATGGAGAGAGAGAGTAAAACTGGCAATGCAGTCTGATTAGGCAGTATACTGATGATCTGCTGCTAACAGAAAGTATCCCCACAAATAACATCTTAAAGTAATGATAACATCAATTTTGCTCACAAATCTGCAATCTGGGCAGAGCTCAGTGAGGACACTAGTTTTGGCTTCATCAAGCATTAGCTGGGGTAGCTCAAAGGACAGAGGCTGCAGCTCTCTTAAGACTCACTCCCTCACACAACTGATACTTCTATTGGTTGGAGCTCAAGAAGAACCCTATATGTGACATTTTCATTTGGCTTGGTCTTCCTTGCAATATCCTGACAGGGTCCAAATGGTGAACAACCCAATACGACCAGGTGGAAGTCACAGAGCAACACTTCTGCCATAGTCAAAGGCCTGCCAAGATGCAAGGAAAAGGGAAAGCAGGCTCTGTTTCTGGAAAAATGAACACAAACTCATCTTGTAACAAGAGAATGTGCGATGTGCAACATTAGGACAGTCATCTTTGAAGGACACAACCTGCCACGAGCCAAGATACAGAGACAGATTTCTAAGAAAGCGGAAGAGCAGGACTTATACTTAAAGATAAAGCCACAGACTTCATAGGACAAGAACAATAGGGAGACAAGCAAAGGAAAGCTCTAGTATGCAAGCCTAACATGGCTAAAGATAGGGACAATGTCAGGACTGAACTGGAAGCAAGCAGACACCTGTGCAAGGCAGAACCCCTGAAGTTGTGAGTGCCTTCAAAGCTAAGTCAAAGTACCTTGGGGCGTAAGAAGGGAAGGAGCGGGAGAAGGAATTAATGGTTAGGTTTATAGAATTTGTAAGTCTGGGGACAGAGCATCAGGAATAGCTGGGTTCTGGCACTCAGTTGATACCATCAGAGTTTGAACCTTTTCCTTTCAGTGTTGTTTCCTTTTGAGTTTCACGCAGGCTTCCTGATGACAGCTGTAGTTTTATCTAGAAGCTCAGGAATTCTATTAGAGAGAGGCTCTTTTCCTTTCTAATCATTGGTGGTACTATCAGGTAAGCATTGCTGGGGCACCCCAAGACTGGGGCTACCTAAGCCTAAGGGCTGGGGCGCTTCAGGCCTGGGGCTCCCAAAGCCTAAGCGCTTTGGCGCCCCAGGTTTGGGGGTCCCTAAGCCTAAGGGCAGGGGCGTACCAGGCCTGGGGCTCCCAAAATCTAAGGGTTGGGCCCCCCAGGTCTGGGACACCCAAAGCCTAACGGCTGGGGCGCCCCAGGCTCGGGCTCCCGATGCCGAAGAGCTGGGGTGTCCCAGCCATGGGCTCCCTAAGCCTAAGGGCTGTGGCGTCCCAGGCCTGGAGCTCCCTAAGCCTAAGGGCTAGGACGCCCCAGACCTGGGGCTCCCTAAGCCGAAGGGCTGGGTCCCCACAGGCCTGGGGCTCCCTAAGCCTAAGGGCTGGGCGCCACAGGCCTGGGGCTCCCAAAAGCTATGGCCTGGGGCGCCCCAGCCTGGGGCTCCCAAATCCTAAGAGCTGTGGCGCCCCAGGCCTGGGGCTCCCAAAGTATAATTGCTGGAGCGCTCCAGGCCTGGGGTTCCCAAACCTAAGAGCTGGGGCGCCCCAGGCCTGGGGCTCCCAAAGCCTAATGGCTGGGGCGCCCCAGCCTGGGGCTCCCAAAGCCAAAGGGCTGGGGGCCACAGGCCAGGGGCTCCCTAACTCTAAGAGCTGGGGCGCCCCAGGCTGGGGCTCTCTAAGCCGAAGGGCTGGGGCGACCTAGTCCGGGGCTGCCCAAAGCCTAAGAGCTGAGGCGCCCCAGGCCTGGTGCTGCGTAAGCCTAAGGGCTGGCGCGCCCCAGGCCTGGGGCTCCCAAAGCCTAAGGGCTGGGGCATCGCAGGATTGGGCTCCCTAAGCCTAAGGTCTGGGGGGCCCCAGGCCTGGGGCTCCCCAATCCTAAGAGCGGGGAAGCCTAAGACCTGGGGCTCCCAAAGCCTAAGGGCTGGGGCGCCCCAGGCCTGGGACTCCCAAAGCCTAAGGGCTGGGGCACCCCAGGCCTGGGACTCCCAAAGCCTAAGGGCTGGGGCGCCCTAGTCCTGTCGCGCCCTATGCCGAAGGGCTGGGGCGTCGCAGGCCATGGGCTCCCCAAGCCTAAGGGCTGGTGCGCCGCAGGCCTGGGGCTCCCTAAGCCTAAGGGCTGGGACGCCCCAGGCCTGGGGCACCATAAGTCGAAGGGCTGGGGCGCCCCAGGCCTGGGGCACCCTAAGCCAAAGGGCTGGGGCGCCCTAGGCCTGGGGCGCCCAATTCCTAAGGGATGTGGCGCCCCAGGCCTGGGGCTCCGTAAGCCTAAAGGCTGGGGCGTCCCAGTCCTGGGGCTCCCAAAGCCTAAGGGCTGGGGCGTCGCAGACCTTGGGCTCCCAAAGCCTAAGGGCTGGGGCGCAACTGGCCTGGGGCTCCCAAATCCTAAGGGCGGGGGCGCCCCAGGCTTGGGACTCCCAAAGCCTAAGTGCTGGGGCGCCCCAGGCCTGGGGCTCCCAAAACCTAAGGGCTGGGGTGCCCCAGTCCTGGGGCGCCCCAAGCCTGGGGCTACCTAAGACAAAGGGCTGTGGCGCCCCAGGCCAGAGGCTCCCTAAGCCTAGGGGCTGGGGCGCCCCAGCCTGGGGCTCCTTATGCCTAAGGGCGGGGCTACCCCAGGCCTGGGGCTCCCAAACATAAGGGCTGGGGTGCCCCAGGGTTGGAGCTCCCAAATCCTACAGGCTGCAGCGCCCCAAGCCTGGGCCTCCTTAAGCCTAAGTGCTGTAGCGCCCCAACCTGGGGCTCCCTAAGCCTAGGGATGGGGCGCCCAAGACCTGGGGCTCCCTAAGCCTAAGGGCTGGGGTGCCACAGGCCTGGGGCTCCCAAAGCCTAAGGGCTGGGGCTTCACAGGCCTGAGGCTCCCTAAGCCAATAGGCTGGGGCGCCCCAGGTCTGGAGCTCCCAAAGCCTAAGGGCTGGGGCGCCCCAGGCCTGGGGCTCCCTAAGCCTAAGGGCAGGTCGCCCCAGGCCAGGGGCTCCCAAAGCCTAAAGGCTGGGGCGCCCCGGCTGGGGCTCCCAAAACCTAAGGGTTGCGGCGCCCCAGGCCAGGGGCTCCCTAAAACTAAGGGCTGGTGCGCCCCAGGCCTGGGGCTCCCTAAGCCAAAGGGCTGGGGCGCCCTAGGACTGGGGCGCCCAAAGCCTAAGGGCTGTGGCGCCCCAGGCCTGGGGCTCCGTAAGCCTAAGGGTTGGGGCGCCCCAGGCCTGGGGCTCCCAAAGCCTAAGGGCAGGGGCGTCGCAGGCCTTGGGCTCCCTAAGCCTAAGGGCTGGGGCGCAACTGGCCTGGGGCTCCCTAAAACTAAGGGCTGGGGCGCCCCAAGCCTGGGGCTCCCTAAGCCAAAGGGCTGGGGCGCCCTAGGCCTGGGGCGCCCAATTCCTAAGGGATGTGGTGCCCCAGGCCTGGGGCTCCGTAAGCCTAAAGGCTGGGGCGTCCGAGGCCTGGGGCTCCCAAAGCCTAAGGGCTGGGGCGTCGCAGGCCTTGGGCTCCCAAAGCCTAAGGGCTGGGGCGCAACTGGCCTGGGGCTCCCAAATCCTAAGGGCGGGGGCGCCCCGGGCCTGGGATTCCCAAAGCCTAAGGGCTGGGGCGCTCCAGGCCTGGGGCTCCAAAAGCCTAAGGGCTGGGGTGCCCCAGTCCTGGGGCTCCCTAAGACAAAGGGCTGTGGCGCCCCAGGCCAGAGGCTCCCTAAGCCTAAGGGCTAGGGCGCCCCATGCCAGGGGCTCCATCAACCTAAGAGCTGGGGCGCCCCAGGCTGGGGCTCTCTAAGCCGAAGGGCTGGGGCGACCTAGTCCGGGGCTGCCCAAAGCCAAAGAGCTGAGGCGCCCCAGGCCTGGTGCTGCGTAAACCTAAGGGCTGGCGCGACCCAGGCCTGGGGCTCCCAAAGCCTAAGGGCTGGGGCATCGCAGGATTGGGCTCCCTAACCTTAAGGGCTGGGGCGCCCCAGGCCTGGGACTCCCAAAGCCTAAGGGCTGGGGTGCCCCAGGCCTGTGGGTCCCAAAGCCTAAGGGCTGGGGCGCCCTAGTCCTGTCGCGCCCTAAGCCGAAGGGCTGGGGCGTCGCCGGCGATGGGCTCCCTAAGCCTAAGGGATGGGGCGTCGGAAGCCTGGGGTTCCCTAAGCCTAAGGGCTGTGGCGCCGCAGGCCTGGGGCTCCGTAAGAGAAAGGGCTGGGGCGCCCCAGGCCTGGGGCTCCCAAAGCCTAAGGGCTGGGGCGTCGCAGGCCTTGGGCTCCCTAAGCCTAAGGGCTGGGGCGCAACTGGGCTGGGGCTCCAAATCCTAAGGGAGGTGGCGCCCCAGGCCTGGGACTCCCAAAACCGAAGGGCAGGAGTACCCCAGGCCTGGGGCTCCCAAAGCCTAAGGGCTGGGGCGCCCTAGGCCTGTCGCGCCCTAAGACGAAGGGCTGGGGCGTCCCAGGCCATGGACTCCCTAAACCTAAGGGCTGGGTGCCCCCAGGCCTGGGGCTCCCAAAGCCTAAGGGCTGGGGCGCCCCAGGCCTGGGGCACCCAAAGCCTAAGGGCTGGGGCGCCAAAGGCCTGGGCCTCCCAAAACCTAAGGGTTGGGGTGCCCCAGTCCTGGGGCTCCCTAAGACAAAGGGTTGTAGCGCCCCAGGCCAGAGGCTCCCTAAGCCTAAGGGCTGGGGCGCCCCAGGCCTGGGGCTCCCTATGCTTAAGGGCGGAGCCGCCCCAGGCCTGGGACTCCCAAAGCCTAAGGGCTGGGGCGCCCTAGTCCTGTCGCGCCCTAAGCCGAAGGGCTGGGGCGTCGCAGGCCATGGGCTCCCTAAGCCTGAGGGCTGGGGCGCCGCAGGCCTGGGGCTCCCTAAGCCTAAGGGCTGGGACGCCCCAGGCCTGGGGCACCCTAAGTCGAAGGGCTGGGTGCCCCCAGGCCTGGGGCTCCCTATGTCGAAGGGCTGGGTGCCCCCAGGCCTGAGGCTCCCTAAGCCTAAGGGCTGGGGCGCCCCAGGCGTGGGGCTCCCAAAGCCTAAGCGCTTGGGCGCCTCAGGCAGGGGCTCCCAAAGCCTAAAGGCTGGGGCGCCCTGGCAGGGGCTGCCAAAGCCTAAGGGCTGCGGCGCCCCAGGCCAGGGCTCCCTAAAACTAAGGGCTGGGGTGCCCCAGGCCTGGGGCTCCCTAAGCCAAAGGGCTGGGGCGCCCTAGGCCTGGAGTGCCCAATTCCTAAGGGATGTGGCGCCCCAGGCCTGGGGCTCCGTAAGCCTAAAGGCTGGGGCGTCCCAGGCCTGGGGCTCCCAAAGACTAAGGGCTGGGGCGTCGCAGGCCTTGGGCTCCCACAGCCTAAGGGCTGGGGCGCAAGTGGCCTGGGGCTCCCAAATCCTAAGAGCGGGGGCGCCCCTGGCCTGGGACTCCCAAAGCCTAAGGGCTGGGGCCCCCCAGGCCTGGGGCTCCCAAAGCCTATGGGCTGGGGCGCAACTGGCCTGGGGCTCCCTAAAACTAAGGGCTGGGGCGCCCCAGACCTGGGGCTCCCTAAGCCAAAGGGCTGGGGCGCCCTAGGCCTGGGGCGCCCAATTCCTAAGGGATGTGGCGCCCCAGGCCTGGGGCTCCGTAAGCCTAAAAGCTGGTGCGTCCCAGGACTGGGGCTCCCAAAGCCTAAGGGCTGGGGCGTCGCAGGGCTTGGGCTCCCAAAGCCTAAGGGCTGGGGCGCAACTGCCCTGGGGCTTCCAAATCCTAAGGGCGGGGGCGCCCCAGGCCTGGGACTCCCAAAGCCTAAGGGCTGGGGCGCCCCAGGCCTGGGGCTCCCAAAGCCTAAGGGCTGGGGCATCGCAGGCCTTGGGCTCCCTAAGCCTAAGGGCTGGGGCGCAACTGGGCTGGGGCTCCCAAATCCTAAGGGCGGTGGCGCCCCAGGCCTGGGACTCCCAAAACCTAATGGCAGGAGTGCCCCAGGCCTGGGGCTCCCAAAGCCTAAGGGCTGGGGCGCCCTAGGCCTGTCGCGCCCTAAGCCGAAGGGCTGGGGCGTCCCAGGCCATGGACTCCCTAAGCCTAAGGGCTGGGTGCCCCCAGGCCTGGGGCTCCCAAAGCCTAAGGGCTGGGGCGCCCCAGGCCAGGGGCACCCAAAGCATAAGGGCTGGGGCGCCCCAGGCCTGGGGCTCCCAAAGCCTAAGGGCTGGGGTGCCCCAGTCCTGGGGCTCCCTAAGACAAAGGGTTGTAGCGCCCCAGCCCAGAGGCTCCCTAAGCCTAAGGGCTGGGGCGCCCCAGGCCTGGGGCTCCCTATGCCTAAGGGCGGCGCCGCCCCAGGCCTGGGGCTCCCAAAGCATAAGGGCTGGGGTGCCCCAGGGTTGGAGCTCCCTAATCCTAAGGGCTGCGGCGCCCGAAGCCTGGGCCTCCTTAAGCCTAAGTGCTGTAGCGCCCCAACCTGTGGCTCCCTAAGGCTAGGGATGGGGCGCCCAAGACCTGGGGCTCCCGAAGTCTAAGGGCTGGGGCGCCACAGGCCTGGGGCTCCCAAAGCTTAAGGGCTGGGGCTTCCCAGGCCTGGGGCTCCCTAAGCCTAAAGGCTGGGACGCCGCAGACCAGGGCCTCCCCAAGCCTATGTGCTGAGCACCCCAAGACTGGGGCTCCCTAAAACTAAGGGCTGGGGCGCCCCATGCCTGGCTCTCCCAAAGCCTAAGAGCTGGGGTGCCCCAGGGCTGGGGCTACCTAAGCCTAAGGGCTGGGGCGCCCCAGGCCTAGGACTCCCAAAGACTACGTGCTGGGGCGCCGCAGGCTTGTGCTCCCAAACCTAAGGGCTGGGGCATCCCAGGCTTGGCCTCCCAAAGCCTAAGGACTGGGGCATCCCTGGCTTGGGCTCCCAAGGCCTAAGGGCTGCGGCGCCTAGGCCTGGGGCTCCCAAAATCTAAGGGCTTGGGCGCCCAGGCCTGGGGCTCCCTAAGCCTAAGGGCTGGGGCGCCCCAGGCTTGGGCTCCCAAAGCTTAAGGGCTGGGGCGCCCCAGGCCTGGGGCTCCCTAAGCCTAAGGGCTGGGGCGTACCAGGCCTGGGGCTCCCAAAACCTAAGGGATGGGGCGCCCCAAGTCTGGGACCCTCAAAGCCTAAGGGCTGGGGTGCCCCAGGCCTGGGGCTCCCTAACACGAAGGGCTGGGACGCCATAGGCCTGTCGGGCCCAAAGCCGAATGGCTGGGGCGTCCCAGGCCATGGGCTCCCTAAGCCTAAGGGCTGTGGCGCCCCAGGCCTGGGGCTCCCAAAGCCTAAGACCTGGGGCGCCCCAAGCCTGGGGCTCTCAAAGCATAAGGGCTGGGCACCACAGGCCTGGAGCTCCCAAAACCTATGGCCTGGGGCGTCCCAGCCTGGCACTCCCAAATCCTAAGGGCTTTGGTGCCACAGGCTGGGGCTCCCAAATCCTAAGGGCTGGAGCGCCCCAGGCCTGGGGTTCCGAAAGCCTAAGGGCTGGGCGCCACAGGCCAGGGGCACCCTAAACATAAGAGCTGGGGCTCCCCAGGCCTGGGGCTCCCAAATCCTAAGGGCTGTGGCGCCCCAGGACAGAGGCTCCCTAACCCTAAGGGCTGGGGCGCCCAAGGCGTGGAGCTCCCTAAGCCTAAGCGCTGGGGTGCCCCAGGGTTGGAGCTCCCAAATCCTAAGGGCTGCGGCGCCCCAAGCCTGGGCTTCCTTAGGCCTAAAGGCTGTAGCGCCCCAAGCTGGGGATCCCTAAGCCTACGCCTGGGGCGCCCAAGACCTGAGGCTCCCTAAGCCTAAGGGCTGGGGCGCCACAGGCCTGGGGCTCCCAAAGTCTAAGGGCTGGTTTTTCCCAGTCCTGGGGCTCCCTACGCCAAAAGGCTGGGGTGCCCCAGGTCTGGAGCTCCCAAAGCCCATGGCTGGGGTGCCCCTGGCCTGGGGATCCCTAAGCCTAAAGCTGGGGCGCCCAGGGCTGGGGCTCCCTAAGCCTAAGGGTTGGGCCGCCCCAGGCCTGGGGCTCCCTAAGCCTAAGGGCAGGGCGCCCCAGGCCTGGGCCTACCAAAGCCTAAGGGCTGGGGCGCCCCAAGACTGGGGCTCCCAAAGCCTAAGTGCTGGGGAGCCCCATGCCTGGGGCTCCAAAAGCCTAAGGGCTGGGGCGCCCCAGGTGTGGGGCTCCCAAAGCCTAAGCGCTGGGGCGCCTCAGGCCTGGGGCTCCCAAAGCCTAAGGGCTGTGGCGCCCCGGCTGGGGCTCGCAAAGCCTAAGGGCTGGGGCATCGCAGGCCTTGGGCTCCCTAAGCCTAAGGGCTGGGGCGCAACTGGGCTGGGGCCCCCAAATCCTAAGGGCGGTGGCGCCCCAGGCCTGGGACTCCCAAAACCTAAGGGCAGGAGTGCCCCAGGCCTGGGGCTCCCAAAGCCTAAGGGCTGGGTCGCCCTAGGCCTGTCGCGACCTAAGCCGAAGGGCTGGGGCGTCCCAGGCCATGGACTCCCTAACCCTAAGGGCAGGGTGCCCCCAGGCCTGGGGCTCCCAAAGCCTAAGGGCTGGGGCGCCCCAGGCCAGGGGCACCCAAAGCATAAGGGCTGGGGCGCCCCAGGCCTGGGGCTCCAAAAGCCTAAGGGCTGGGGTGCCCCAGTCCTGGGGCTCCCTAAGACAAAGGGTTGTAGCGCCCCAGCCCAGAGGCTCCCTAAGCCTAAGGGCTGGGGCGCCCCAGGCCTGGGGCTCCCTATGCCTAAGGGCGGGGCCGCCCCAGGCCTGGGGCTCCCAAAGCATAAGGGCAGGGCGCCCCAGGCCTGGGGCTCCCAAAGCCTAAAGGCTGGGACGCCGCAGACCTGGGCCTCCCCAAGCCTATGTGCTGAGCACCCCAAGACTGGGGCTCCCTAAAACTAAGGACTGGGGCGCCCCATGCCTGGCTCTCCCAAAGCCTAAGAGCTGGGGTGCCCCAGGGCTGGGGCTACCTAAGCCTAAGGGCTGGGGCGCCCCAGGCCTGGGACTCCCAAAGCCTACGTGCTGGGGCGCCCCAGGCTTGTGCTCCCAAACCTAAGGGATGGGGCATCCCAGGCTTGGCCTCCCAAAGCCTAAGGGCTGGGGCATCCCAGGCTTGGGCTCCCAAGGCCTAAGGGCTGCGGCGCCTAGGCCTGGGGCTCCCAAAATCTAAGGGCTTGGGCGCCAAGGCCTGGGGCTCCCTAAGCCTAAGGGCTGGGGCGCCCCAGGCTTGGGCTCCCAAAGCCTAAGGGCTGGGGCGCCCCAGGCCTGGGGCTCCCTAAGCCTAAGGGCTGGGGCGTAGCAGGCCTGGGGCTCCCAAAACCTAAGGGATGGGGCGCCCCAGGTCTGGGACCCTCAAAGCCTAAGGGCTGGGGTGCCCCAGGCCTGGGGCTCCCTAACACGAAGGGCTTGGACGCCATAGGCCTGTCGGGCCCAAAGCCGAAGGGCTGGGGCGTCCCAGGCCATGGGCTCCCTAAGCCTAAGGGCTGTGGCGCCCCAGGCCTGGGGCTCCCAAAGCCTAAGACCTGGGGCGTCCCAAGCCTGGGGCTATCAAAGCATAAGGTCTGGGCACCACAGGCCTGGGGCTCCCAAAGCCTAAGGGTGGGGGCGTCCCAGGCCTGGGGCTCCCAAAGCCTAAGGGCTGGGGCGCCCCAGGCCAGGGGCTCCCTAAGCCTAAGGGCTGGGGTATACCAGGCCATGGGTTCCCAAAACCTAAGGGCTGGGGCTCCCCAGGCCTGGGATTCCCAAAGCCTAAGGGCTGGGCCGCCCTAGGCCTGTCGCGCCCTAAGCCGAAGGGCTGGGGCGTCCCAGGCCATGGGCTCCCTAAGCATAAGGGCTGGGTGCCCCCAGTCCTGGGGCTCCCAAAGCCTAAGGGCTGGGGCGCCACAGGCCTGAAGCTCCCAAAGCCTAAGGGTTGAGGCGCCCCAAGCCTGGGGCTCCCAAATCGTAAGGGCTGTGGCGCCCCAGGACAGAGGCTCCCTAAGCCTAAGGGCTGGGGCGCCCAAGGCGTGGGGCTCCCTAAGCCTAAGCGCTGGGGTGCCCCAGGGTTGGAGCTCCCAAATCCTAAGGGCTGCGGCGCCCCAAGCCTTGGCTTCCTAAGGCCTAAAGGCTGTAGCGCCCCAAGCTGGGGCTCCCTAAGCCTACGCCTGGGGTGCCCAAGACCTGAGGCTCCCTAAGCCTAAGGGCTGGGGCGCCACAGGCCTGGGGCTCCCAAAGTCTAAGGGCTGGTGCTTCCAGGTCCTGGGGCTCCCTAAGCCAAAAGGCTGGGGTGCCCCAGGTCTGGAGCTCCCAAAGCCCAAGGGCTGGGGTGCCCCTGGCCTGGGGCTCCCTAAGCCTAAGGGCTGGGGCGCCCCAGCCGTGGGGCTCCCAAAGCCTAAGGGTTGGGCCGCCCCAGGCCTGGGGCTCCCTAAGCCTAAGGGCAGGGCGCACCAGGCCTGGGGCTCCCAAAGCCTAAGGGCTGGGGCGCCCCAAGACTGGGGCTCCCAAAGCCTAAGAGCTGCGGTGCCCCAGGGCTGGGGCTACCGAAGCCTAAGGGCTGGGGCGCCCCAGGCCTGGGACTTGCAAAGCCTAAGTGCTGGGACGCCTAGGGCTAGGGCTCCCAAAACCTAAGGACTGGGGTGCCCCAGTGTTAGGGCTCCCAGTCTAAGGGCTGGGGCGCCTCAGACCTGCGCCTCCCAAAGCCTAAGGGCTTGGGTGCCCCAGGCTTGGGCTCCCAAAGCCTAAGGGCTGGGGCGCGCCAGGACTGGGGCTCCCTAAGCCTAAGGGCTGGGGCGTACCAGGCCTGGAGCTCCCTATGCCGAAGGGCTGGGGCACACTAGGACTGTCGCGCCCTAAGCTGAAGGGCTGGGGCGTCCCAGGCCATGGGCTCCCTAAGCCTAAGGGCAGGGACGACTCAGGCCTGGGGCTCCCTAAGCCGAAGAGCTGGGTCCCCCCAGACCTGGGGCTCCCTAAGCCTAAGGGCTGGGGCGCCACAGGCGTGGGGCTCCCAAAGCCTAAGCGCTGGGGCGCCACAGGTCTGGGGCTCCCAAAGGCTAAGGGCTGGGGCGCCACGATGAGGCTCCCAAAGCCTAAGGGCTGGGGCGCCCCAGGCCAGGGGCTCCCTAAACCTAAGGGCTGGGGCGTACCAGGACTGGGACTCACAAAGCCTAAGGGCTGGGGCGCCCCAGGCCACGGGCTCCCTAAACCTAAGGGCTGGGGCGTACCAGGCCTGGGACTCCCAAACCTAAGGGTTGGGGTGCCCATGGCCTGGGGCTCCCAAAACCTACGGGCTAGGGCAACCTAGTCCTGTCGCGCCCTAATCCGAAGGGCTGGGGCGTTTCAGGCCATGCGCTCCCTAAGCTTAAGGGCTGGGGCGCCCCAGGCCTGGTTCTCCGAAAGGCTGGGTGACCCCAGGCCTGGGGCTCCCAAAGCCTAAGGGCTGGGGCACCCCAGGTGTGGGGCTCCCAAAGCCTAAGCGCTGGGGCGCCTCAGGCCTGGGGCTCCCAAAGTTAAGGGCTGTGGCGCCCCGGCTGGGGCTCGCAAAGCCTAAGGGCTGGGGCGCCCCTGGCCTGGGGCTCCCTAAGCCGAAGGGCTGGGGCGCCTTAGGCCTGGGGCACCGAAAGCCTAAGGGCTGTGGCGCCCCAGGTCTGGGGCTCCGTAAGCCTAAGGGCTGGGGCGCCCAGGCCTGGGGCCCCCAAAGCCTAAGGGCTGGGGCGTCGCAGGCCTTGGGTTCCCGAAGCCTAAGGGCTGGGGCGACGCAGGCCTTGAGATCCCTAAGCCGAAGGGCTGGGGCGCCCCAGGCCTGGGGCTCCCAAATCCTAAGGGCTGGGGCGCCCTAGGCCTGTCGCGCCCTAAGCCAAAGGGCTGGGGCGTTGCAGGCCATGGACGCCCTAAACCTAAGGGCTGGGGCTTACCAGGCCTGGGACTCCCAAACCTAAGGGTTGGGGTGCCCATGGCCTGGGGCTCCCAAAACCTACGGGCTAGGGCAACCTAGTCCTGTCGCGCCCTAATCCGAAGGGCTGGGGCGTTTCAGGCCATGCGCTCCCTAAGCTTAAGGGCTGGGGCACCCCAGGCCTGGGGCTCCCAAAGCCTAAGGGCTGGGGCGCCCCAGGTGTGGGGCTCCCAAAGCCTACGCGCTGGGGCGCCTCAGGACTGGGGCTCCCAAAGCCTAGGGGCTGTGGCGCCCAGGCTGGGGCTCGCAAAGCCTAAGGGCTGGGGCGCCCCAGGCCTGGGGCTCCCTAAGCCGAAGGGCTGGGGCGCCTTAGGCCTGGGGCACCCAAAACCTAAGGGCTGTGGCGCCCCAGGTCTGGGGCTCCGTGAGCCTAAGGGCTGGGGCGCCCAGGCCTGGGGCTCCCAAAGCCTAAGGGCTGGGGCTTCGCAGGCCTTGGGCTCCCGAAGCCTAAGGGCTGGGGCGACGCAGGCCTTGAGATCCCTAAGCCGAAGGCCTGGGGCGCCCCAGGCCTGGGGCTCCAAAATCCTAAGGGCGGGGGCGCCCTAGGCCTGTCGCGCCCTAAGCCAAAGGGCTGGGGCGTTGCAGGCCATGGACGCCCTAAGCCTAAGGGCTGGGGCGCCCCAGGCCTGGGGCTCCCTATGCCTAAGGGCTGGGAAGCCCCAGGCCTGGGGCTCTGAAAGGCTGGGTGCCCCCAAGCCTGGGGCTCCCTAAGCCTAAGGGCTGGGGCGCCCCAGCCGTGGGGCTCCCAAAGCCTAAGGGTTGGGCCGCCCCAGGCCTGGGGCTCCCTAAGCCTAAGGGCAGGGCGCCCCAGGCCTGGGGCTCCCAAAGCCTAAGTGCTGGGGCGCCCCATGCCTGGGGCTCCCAAAGCCTAAGAGCTGCGGTGCCCCAGGGCTGGGGCTACCGAAGCCTAAGGGCTGGGGCGCCCCAGGCCTGGGACTTGCAAAGCCTAAGTGCTGGGACGCCTAGGGCTAGGGCTCCCAAAACCTAAGGGCTGGGGTGCCCCAGTGTTAGGGCTCCCAGTCTAAGGGCTGGGGCACCTCAGACCTGGGCCTCCCAAAGCCTAAGGGCTTGGGTGCCCCAGGCTTGGGCTCCCAAAGCCTAAGGGCTGGGGCGCGCCAGGACTGGGGCTCCCTAAGCCTAAGGGCTGGAGCGTACCAGGCCTGGAGCTCCCTATGCCGAAGGGCTGGGGCACCCTAGGACTGTCGCGCCCTAAGCTGAAGGGCTGGGGCGTCCCAGGCCATGGGCTCGCTAAGCCTAAGGGCAGGGACGACTCAGGCCTGGGGCTCCCTAAGCCGAAGAGCTGGGTCCCCCCAGGCCTGGGGCTCCCTAAGCCTAAGGGCTGGGGCGCCACAGGTCTGGGGCTCCCAAAGGCTAAGGGCTGGGGCGCCCCGATGAGGCTCCCAAAGCCTAAGGGCTAAGGCGCCCCAGGCCAGGGGCTCCCTAAACCTAAGGGCTGGGGCACCCCAGGCCTGGGGCTCCCTAAGCCGAAGGACTGGGGCGTCGCAGGCCTTGGGCTCCCGAAGCCTAAGGGCTGGGGCGCCCCTGGCCTGGGGCGCCCAAAGCCTAAGGGCTGGGGCGTCCCAGGCCTGGGGCTCCGTAAGCCTAAGGGCTGGGGCGCCCCAGCCCTGGGGCCCCCAAAGCCTAAAGGCTGGGGCGTCGCAGGCTTTGGGCTCCCGAAGCCTAAGGGCTGGGGCGCCCCTGGCCTGGGGCTCCCAAAGGCTAATGGCTGGGGCGCCCCAGGCCAGGGGCTCCCTAAACCTAAGGGCTGGGGCGTACCAGGACTGGGACTCACAAAGCCTAAGGGCTGGGGCGCCCCAGGCCACGGGCTCCCTAAACCTAAGGGCTGGGGCGTACCAGGCATGGGACTCCCAAAGCTAAGGGTTGGGGTGCCCATGGCCTGGGGCTCCCAAAACCTACGGGCTAGGGCAACCTAGTCCTGTCGCGCCCTAATCCGAAGGGCTGGGGCGTTTCAGGCCATGGGCTCCCTAAGCTTAAGGGCTGGGGCGCCCCAGGCCTGGTTCTCCGAAAGGCTGGTTGACCCCAGGCCTGGGGCTCCCAAAGCCTAAGGGCTGGGGCGCCCCAGGTGTGGGGCTCCCAAAGCCTAAGCGCTGGGGCGCCTCAGGCCTGGGGCTCCCAAAGCCTAAGGGCTGTGACGCCCCAGCTGGGGCTCGCAAAGCCTAAGGGCTGGGGCGCCCCAGGCCTGGGGCTCCCTAAGCCGAAGGGCTGGGGCGCCTTAGGCCTGGGGCACCGAAAGCCTAAGGGCTGTGGCGCCCCAGGTCTGGGGCTCCGTAAGCCAAAGGGCTGGGGCGCCCAGGCCTGGGGCTCCCAAAGCCTAAGGGCTGGGGCGTCGCAGGCCTTGGGCTCCCGAAGCCTAAGGGCTGGGGCGACGCAGGCCTTGAGATCCCTAAGCCGAAGGGCTGGGGCACCCCAGGCCTGGGGCTCCCAAATCCTAAGGGCTGGGGCGCCCTAGGCCTGTCGCGCCCTAAGCCAAAGGGGTGGGGCCTTGCAGGCCATGGACGCCCTAAGCCTAAGGGCTGGGGCGTACCAGGCCTGGGACTACCAAACCTAAGGGTTGGGGTGCCCATGGCCTGGGGCTCCCAAAACCTACGGGCTAGGGCAACCTAGTCCTGTGGTGCCCTAATCCGAAGGGCTGGGGCGTTTTAGGCCATGCGCTCCCTAAGCTTAAGGGCTGGGGCGCCCCAGGCCTGGTTCTCCGAAAGGCTGGGTGACCCCAGGCCTGGGGCTCCCAAAGCCTAAGGGTGGGGCGCCCCAGGTGTGGGGCTCCCAAAGCCTACGCGCTGGGGCGCCTCAAGACTGGGGCTCCCAAAGCCTAAGGGCTGTGGCGCCCCGGCTGGGGCTCGCAAAGCCTAAGGGCTGGGGCGCCCCAGGCCTGGGGCTCCCAAATCCTAAGGGCGGAGGCGCCCTAGGCCTGTCGCGCCCTAAGCCAAAGGGCTGGGGCGTTGCAGGCCATGGACGCCCTAAGCCTAAGGGCTGGGGCGCCCCAGGCCTGGGGCTCCCTATGCCTAAGGGCTGGGAAGCCCCAGGCCTGGGGCTCTGAAAGGCTGGGTGCCCCCAGGCCTGGGGCTCCCTAAGCCTAAGGGCTGGGGCGCCCCAGGCGTGGGGCTCCCAAAGCCTAAGCGCTGGGGAGCCCCAGGCCTGGGGCTCCCAAAGCCTAAGGGCTGTGGCGCCCCGGTTGGGGCTCCCAAAGCCTGAGGGCTGAGGGGCCCCAGGCCAGGGGCTCCCTAAACCTAAGGGCTGGGGCGCCCCAGGCCTGGGGCTCCCTAAGCCGAAGGCTGGGGCGCCCTAAGCCTGGGGCACCCAAAGCCTAAGTGCTGTGGCGCCCCAGGCCTCGCACTCCGTAAGCCTAAAGGCTGGGGCGCCCCAGGCCTGGGGCTCCCAAAGCTTAAGGGTTGGAGCGTCGCAGTTCTTGGGCTCCCGAAACCTAAGGGCTGGGGCGTCACAGGCCATGGGCTCCCTATGCCTTAGGGCTGGGTGCCCCCAGGCCTGGGGCTCCCAAAGACTCAGGGCTGGGGCACCACAGGCCTGGAGCTCCCACAGCCTAAGGGCTGGGGCGCCCCAGGCCTGGAGCACCCAAAGCCTAAGGGCTGGGGCGCCCCAGGCCTGCTGCACCCAAAGCCTAAGGGCTGGGGGGCCCCATGCCTGGGGCTCCCTAGGACAAAGGGCTGTGGCGTCCCAGGCCAGAGGCTCCCTAAGTCTAAGGGTGGGGCACCCCAGGCCTCGGGCTCCCTAAGACTAAGGGCTGGGGCGCCCCAAGCTGCGGCTCCCAAAGCCTAAGGGCTGGGCTGCCCCAGGCCTGGTGCTCCCAAAACCTAAGGGCTGGGGCTCCCCAGGCCTGGGGCTCCCTATGCCAAAGGGCTAGGGAGCCCTAGGCCTGGGGCACCCAAAGCCAAAGGTTTAGGGTGCCTCAAGCCTGGGGCTCCCAAATCCTAAGGCTGGGGCTCCCCAGTCCTGGGGCTCCCAAAGCCTAAGGGCTGGGGCGCCACAGGCCTGAAGCTCCCAAAGCCTAAGGGTTGGGGCGCCCCAAGTCTGGGGCTCCCAAATCCTAAGGGCTGTGGCACCCCAGGGCAGAGGCTCCCTAAGCCTAAAGGCTGGGGCGCCCAAGGCGTGGGGCTCCCTAAGCCTAAGCGCTGGGGTGCCCCAGGGTTGGAGCTCCCAAATCCTAAGGGCTGCGGCGCCCCAAGCCTGGGCTTCCTTAGACCTAAAGGCTGTAGCGCCCCAAGCTGGGGCTCCCTAAGCCTACGCCTGGGGTGCCCAAGACCTGAGGCTCCCTAAGCCTAAGGGCTGGGGCGCCACAGGCCTGGGGCTCCCAAAGTCTAAGGGCTGGTGCTTCCAGGTCCTGGGGCTCCCTAAGCCAAAAGGCTGGGGTGCCCCAGGTCTGGAGCTCCCAAAGCCCAAGGGCTGGGGTGCCCCTGGCCTGGGGCTCCCTAAGCCTAAAGCTGGGGCGCCCAGGGCTGGGGCTCCCTAAGCCTAAGGGTTGGGCCGCCCCAGGCCTGGGGCTCCCTAAGCCTAAGGGCAGGGCGCACCAGGCCTGGGGCTCCCACAGCCTAAGGGCTGGGGCGCCCCAAGACTGGGGCTCCCAAAGCCTAAGAGCTGCGGTGCCCCAGGGCTGGGGCTACCGAAGCCTAAGGGCTGGGGCGCCCCAGGCCTGGGACTTGCAAAGCCTAAGTGCTGGGACGCCTAGGGCTAGGGCTCCCAAAACCTAAGGGCTGGGGTGCCCCAGTGTTAGGGCTCCCAGTCTAAGGGCTGGGGCACCTCAGACCTGGGCCTCCCAAAGCCTAAGGGCTTGGGTGCCCCAGGCTTGGGCTCCCAAAGCCTAAGGGCTGGGGCGCGCCAGGACTGGGGCTCCCTAAGCCTAAGGGCTGGAGCGTACAAGGCCTGGAGCTCCCTATGCCGAAGGGCTGGGGCACCCTAGGACTGTCGCGCCCTAAGCTGAAGGGCTGGGGCGTCCCAGGCCATGGGCTCCCTAAGCCTAAGGGAAGGGACGACTCAGGCCTGGGGCTCCCTAAGCCGAAGAGCTGGGTACCCCCAGGCCTGGGGCTCCCTAAGCCTAAGGGCTGGGGCGCCACAGGCGTGGGGCTCCCAAAGCCTAAGCGCTGGGGCGCAACAGGTCTGGGGCTCCCAAAGGCTAAGGGCTGGGGCGCCCCGATGGGGCTCCCAAAGCCTAAGGGCTGAGGCGCCCCAGGCCAGGGGCTCCCTAAACCTAAGGGCTGGGGCACCCCAGGCCTGGGGCTCCCTAAGCCGAAGGACTGGGGCGTCGCAGGCATTGGGCTCCCGAAGCCTAAGGGCTGTGTCGCCCCTGGCCTGGGGCGCCCAAAACCTAAGGGCTGGGGCGTCCCAGGACTGGGGCTCCGTAAGCCTAAGGGCTGGGGCGCCCCAGCCCTGGGGCCCCCAAAGCCTAAAGGCTGGGGCGTCGCAGGCTTTGGGCTCCCGAAGCCTAAGGGCTGGGGCGCCCCTGGCCTGGGGCTCCCAAAGCCTAAGGGCTGGGGCGCCCCAGGCCAGGGGCTCCCTAAACCTAAGGGCTGGGGCGTACCAGGACTGGGACTCACAAAGCCTAAGGGCTGGGGCGCCCCAGGCCACGGGCTCCCTAAACCTAAGGGCTGGGGCGTACCAGGCCTGGGACTACCAAACCTAAGGGTTGAGGTGCCCATGGCCTGGGGCTCCCAAAACCTACGGGCTAGGGCAACCTAGTCCTGTCGCGCCCTAATCCGAAGGGCTGGGGCGTTTCAGGCCATGGGCTCCCTAAGCTTAAGGGCTGGGGCGCCCCAGGCCTGGTTCTCCGAAAGGCTGGGTGACCCCAGGCCTGGGGCTCCCAAAGCCTAAGGGCTGGGGCGCCCCAGGTGTGGGGCTCCCAAAGCCTAAGCGCTGGGGCGCCTCAGGCCTGGGGCTCCCAAAGCCTAAGGGCTGTGGCGCCCCGGCTGGGGCTCGCAAAGCCTTAGGGCTGGGAGGCCCCAGGCCTGGGGCTCCCTAAGCCGAAGGGCTGGGGCGCCTTAGGCCTGGGGCACCGAAAGCCTAAGGGCTGTGGCGCCCCAGGTCTGGGGCTCCGTAAGCCTAAGGGCTGGGGCGCCCAGGCCTGAGGCTCCCAAAGCCTAAGGGCTGGGGCGTCGCAGGCCTTGGGCTCCCGAAGCCTAAGGGCTGGGGCGACACAGGCCTTGAGATCCCTAAGCCGAAGGGCTGGGGCGCCCCAGGCCTGGGGCTCCCAAATCCTAAGGGCGTGGGCGCCCTAGGCCTGTTGCGCCCTAAGCCAAAGGGCTGGGGCTTTGCAGGCCATGGACGCCCTAAGCCTAAGGGCTGGGGCGCCCCAGGCCTGGTGCTCCCTATGCCTAAGGGCTGAGAAGCCCCAGGCCTGGGGCTCTGAAAGGCTGGGTGCCCCCAGGCCTGGGGCTCCCTAAGCCTAAGGGCTGGGGCGCCCCAGGCGTGGGGCTCCCAAAGCCTAAGCGCTGAGGCGCCCCAGGCCTGGGGCTCCCTATGCCTAAGGGCTGAGAAGCCCCAGGCCTGGGGCTCTGAAAGGCTGGGCGCCCCCAGGCCTGGGGCTCCCTAAGCCTAAGGGCTGGGGCACCCCAGGCGTGGGGCTCCCAAAGCCTAAGCGCTGAAGCGGCCCAGGCCTGGGGCTCCCACAGCCTAAGGGCTGTGGCGCCCCGGCTGGGGCTCCCAAAGCCTAAGGGCTGAGGCGCCCAAGGCCAGGAGCTCCCTAAACCTAAGGGCTGGGGCGCCCCAGGCCTGGGACTCCGTAAGCCTAAACGCTGGGGCGCCCCAGGCCTGGGGCTCCCAAAGCTTAAGGGTTGGAGCGTCACAGGCCATGGGCTCCCTATGCCTTAGGGCTGGGTGCCCCCAGGCCTGGGGCTCCCAAAGACTCAGGGCTGGGGCACCACAGGCCTGGAGCTCCCACAGCCTAAGGGCTGGGTCGCCCTAGGCCTGTCGCGACCTAAGCCGAAGGGCTGGGGCGTCCCAGGCCATGGACTCCCTAACCCTAAGGGCAGGGTGCCCCCAGGCCTGGGGCTCCCAAAGCCTAAGGGCTGGGGCGCCCCAGGCCAGGGGCACCCAAAGCATAAGGGCTGGGGCGCCCCAGGCCTGGGGCTCCAAAAGCCTAAGGGCTGGGGTGCCCCAGTCCTGGGGCTCCCTAAGACAAAGGGTTGTAGCGCCCCAGCCCAGAGGCTCCCTAAGCCTAAGGGCTGGGGCGCCCCAGGCCTGGGGCTCCCTATGCCTAAGGGCGGGGCCGCCCCAGGCCTGGGGCTCCCAAAGCATAAGGGCAGGGCGCCCCAGGCCTGGGGCTCCCAAAGCCTAAAGGCTGGGACGCCGCAGACCTGGGCCTCCCCAAGCCTATGTGCTGAGCACCCCAAGACTGGGGCTCCCTAAAACTAAGGACTGGGGCGCCCCATGCCTGGCTCTCCCAAAGCCTAAGAGCTGGGGTGCCCCAGGGCTGGGGCTACCTAAGCCTAAGGGCTGGGGCGCCCCAGGCCTGGGACTCCCAAAGCCTACGTGCTGGGGCGCCCCAGGCTTGTGCTCCCAAACCTAAGGGATGGGGCATCCCAGGCTTGGCCTCCCAAAGCCTAAGGGCTGGGGCATCCCAGGCTTGGGCTCCCAAGGCCTAAGGGCTGCGGCGCCTAGGCCTGGGGCTCCCAAAATCTAAGGGCTTGGGCGCCAAGGCCTGGGGCTCCCTAAGCCTAAGGGCTGGGGCGCCCCAGGCTTGGGCTCCCAAAGCCTAAGGGCTGGGGCGCCCCAGGCCTGGGGCTCCCTAAGCCTAAGGGCTGGGGCGTAGCAGGCCTGGGGCTCCCAAAACCTAAGGGATGGGGCGCCCCAGGTCTGGGACCCTCAAAGCCTAAGGGCTGGGGTGCCCCAGGCCTGGGGCTCCCTAACACGAAGGGCTTGGACGCCATAGGCCTGTCGGGCCCAAAGCCGAAGGGCTGGGGCGTCCCAGGCCATGGGCTCCCTAAGCCTAAGGGCTGTGGCGCCCCAGGCCTGGGGCTCCCAAAGCCTAAGACCTGGGGCGTCCCAAGCCTGGGGCTATCAAAGCATAAGGTCTGGGCACCACAGGCCTGGGGCTCCCAAAGCCTAAGGGTGGGGGCGTCCCAGGCCTGGGGCTCCCAAAGCCTAAGGGCTGGGGTATACCAGGCCATGGGTTCCCAAAACCTAAGGGCTGGGGCTCCCCAGGCCTGGGATTCCCAAAGCCTAAGGGCTGGGCCGCCCTAGGCCTGTCGCGCCCTAAGCCGAAGGGCTGGGGCGTCCCAGGCCATGGGCTCCCTAAGCATAAGGGCTGGGTGCCCCCAGTCCTGGGGCTCCCAAAGCCTAAGGGCTGGGGCGCCACAGGCCTGAAGCTCCCAAAGCCTAAGGGTTGAGGTGCCCCAAGCCTGGGGCTCCCAAATCGTAAGGGCTGTGGCGCCCCAGGACAGAGGCTCCCTAAGCCTAAGGGCTGGGGCGCCCAAGGCGTGGGGCTCCCTAAGCCTAAGCGCTGGGGTGCCCCAGGGTTGGAGCTCCCAAATCCTAAGGGCTGCGGCGCCCCAAGCCTTGGCTTCCTAAGGCCTAAAGGCTGTAGCGCCCCAAGCTGGGGCTCCCTAAGCCTACGCCTGGGGCGCCCAAGACCTGAGGCTCCCTAAGCCTAAGGGCTGGGGCGCCACAGGCCTGGGGCTCCCAAAGTCTAAGGGCTGGTGCTTCCAGGTCCTGGGGCTCCCTAAGCCAAAAGGCTGGGGTGCCCCAGGTTTGGAGCTCCCAAAGCCCAAGGGCTGGGGTGCCCCTGGCCTGGGGCTCCCTAAGCCTAAAGCTGGGGCGCCCAGGGCTGGGGCTCCCTAAGCCTAAGGGTTGGGCCGCCCCAGGCCTGGGGCTCCCTAAGCCTAAGGGCAGGGCGCCCCAGGCCTGGGGCTACCAAAGCCTAAGGGCTGGGGCGCCCCAAGACTGGGGCTCCCAAAGCCTAAGTGCTGGGGAGCCCCATGCCTGGGGCTCCAAAAGCCTAAGGGCTGGGGCGCCCCAGGCCAGGGGCTCCCTAAACCTAAGGGCTGGGGCGTACCAGGACTGGGACTCACAAAGCCTAAGGGCTGGGGCGCCCCAGGCCACGGGCTCCCTAAACCTAAGGGCTGGGGCGTACCAGGCCTGGGACTACCAAACCTAAGGGTTGAGGTGCCCATGGCCTGGGGCTCCCAAAACCTACGGGCTAGGGCAACCTAGTCCTGTCGCGCCCTAATCCGAAGGGCTGGGGCGTTTCAGGCCATGGGCTCCCTAAGCTTAAGGGCTGGGGCGCCCCAGGCCTGGTTCTCCGAAAGGCTGGTTGACCCCAGGCCTGGGGCTCCCAAAGCCTAAGGGCTGGGGCGCCCCAGGTGTGGGGCTCCCAAAGCCTAAGCGCTGGGGCGCCTCAGGCCTGGGGCTCCCAAAGCCTAAGGGCTGTGGCGCCCCGGCTGGGGCTCGCAAAGCCTTAGGGCTGGGAGGCCCCAGGCCTGGGGCTCCCTAAGCCGAAGGGCTGGGGCGCCTTAGGCCTGGGGCACCGAAAGCCTAAGGGCTGTGGCGCCCCAGGTCTGGGGCTCCGTAAGCCTAAGGGCTGGGGCGCCCAGGCCTGAGGCTCCCAAAGCCTAAGGGCTGGGGCGTCGCAGGCCTTGGGCTCCCGAAGCCTAAGGGCTGGGGCGACACAGGCCTTGAGATCCCTAAGCCGAAGGGCTGGGGCGCCCCAGGCCTGGGGCTCCCAAATCCTAAGGGCGTGGGCGCCCTAGGCCTGTTGCGCCCTAAGCCAAAGGGCTGGGGCTTTGCAGGCCATGGACGCCCTAAGCCTAAGGGCTGGGGCGCCCCAGGCCTGGTGCTCCCTATGCCTAAGGGCTGAGAAGCCCCAGGCCTGGGGCTCTGAAAGGCTGGGTGCCCCCAGGCCTGGGGCTCCCTAAGCCTAAGGGCTGGGGCGCCCCAGGCGTGGGGCTCCCAAAGCCTAAGCGCTGAGGCGCCCCAGGCCTGGGGCTCCCTATGCCTAAGGGCTGAGAAGCCCCAGGCCTGGGGCTCTGAAAGGCTGGGCGCCCCCAGGCCTGGGGCTCCCTAAGCCTAAGGGCTGGGGCACCCCAGGCGTGGGGCTCCCAAAGCCTAAGCGCTGAAGCGGCCCAGGCCTGGGGCTCCCACAGCCTAAGGGCTGTGGCGCCCCGGCTGGGGCTCCCAAAGCCTAAGGGCTGAGGCGCCCAAGGCCAGGAGCTCCCTAAACCTAAGGGCTGGGGCGCCCCAGGCCTGGGACTCCGTAAGCCTAAACGCTGGGGCGCCCCAGGCCTGGGGCTCCCAAAGCTTAAGGGTTGGAGCGTCACAGGCCATGGGCTCCCTATGCCTTAGGGCTGGGTGCCCCCAGGCCTGGGGCTCCCAAAGACTCAGGGCTGGGGCACCACAGGCCTGGAGCTCCCACAGCCTAAGGGCTGGGTCGCCCTAGGCCTGTCGCGACCTAAGCCGAAGGGCTGGGGCGTCCCAGGCCATGGACTCCCTAACCCTAAGGGCAGGGTGCCCCCAGGCCTGGGGCTCCCAAAGCCTAAGGGCTGGGGCGCCCCAGGCCAGGGGCACCCAAAGCATAAGGGCTGGGGCGCCCCAGGCCTGGGGCTCCAAAAGCCTAAGGGCTGGGGTGCCCCAGTCCTGGGGCTCCCTAAGACAAAGGGTTGTAGCGCCCCAGCCCAGAGGCTCCCTAAGCCTAAGGGCTGGGGCGCCCCAGGCCTGGGGCTCCCTATGCCTAAGGGCGGGGCCGCCCCAGGCCTGGGGCTCCCAAAGCATAAGGGCAGGGCGCCCCAGGCCTGGGGCTCCCAAAGCCTAAAGGCTGGGACGCCGCAGACCTGGGCCTCCCCAAGCCTATGTGCTGAGCACCCCAAGACTGGGGCTCCCTAAAACTAAGGACTGGGGCGCCCCATGCCTGGCTCTCCCAAAGCCTAAGAGCTGGGGTGCCCCAGGGCTGGGGCTACCTAAGCCTAAGGGCTGGGGCGCCCCAGGCCTGGGACTCCCAAAGCCTACGTGCTGGGGCGCCCCAGGCTTGTGCTCCCAAACCTAAGGGATGGGGCATCCCAGGCTTGGCCTCCCAAAGCCTAAGGGCTGGGGCATCCCAGGCTTGGGCTCCCAAGGCCTAAGGGCTGCGGCGCCTAGGCCTGGGGCTCCCAAAATCTAAGGGCTTGGGCGCCAAGGCCTGGGGCTCCCTAAGCCTAAGGGCTGGGGCGCCCCAGGCTTGGGCTCCCAAAGCCTAAGGGCTGGGGCGCCCCAGGCCTGGGGCTCCCTAAGCCTAAGGGCTGGGGCGTAGCAGGCCTGGGGCTCCCAAAACCTAAGGGATGGGGCGCCCCAGGTCTAGGACCCTCAAAGCCTAAGGGCTGGGGTGCCCCAGGCCTGGGGCTCCCTAACACGAAGGGCTTGGACGCCATAGGCCTGTCGGGCCCAAAGCCGAAGGGCTGGGGCGTCCCAGGCCATGGGCTCCCTAAGCCTAAGGGCTGTGGCGCCCCAGGCCTGGGGCTCCCAAAGCCTAAGACCTGGGGCGTCCCAAGCCTGGGGCTATCAAAGCATAAGGTCTGGGCACCACAGGCCTGGGGCTCCCAAAGCCTAAGGGTGGGGGCGTCCCAGGCCTGGGGCTCCCAAAGCCTAAGGGCTGGGGCGCCCCAGGCCAGGGGCTCCCTAAGCCTAAGGGCTGGGGTATACCAGGCCATGGGTTCCCAAAACCTAAGGGCTGGGGCTCCCCAGGCCTGGGATTCCCAAAGCCTAAGGGCTGGGCCGCCCTAGGCCTGTCGCGCCCTAAGCCGAAGGGCTGGGGCGTCCCAGGCCATGGGCTCCCTAAGCATAAGGGCTGGGTGCCCCCAGTCCTGGGGCTCCCAAAGCCTAAGGGCTGGGGCGCCACAGGCCTGAAGCTCCCAAAGCCTAAGGGTTGAGGCGCCCCAAGCCTGGGGCTCCCAAATCGTAAGGGCTGTGGCGCCCCAGGACAGAGGCTCCCTAAGCCTAAGGGCTGGGGCGCCCAAGGCGTGGGGCTCCCTAAGCCTAAGCGCTGGGGTGCCCCAGGGTTGGAGCTCCCAAATCCTAAGGGCTGCGGCGCCCCAAGCCTTGGCTTCCTAAGGCCTAAAGGCTGTAGCGCCCCAAGCTGGGGCTCCCTAAGCCTACGCCTGGGGCGCCCAAGACCTGAGGCTCCCTAAGCCTAAGGGCTGGGGCGCCACAGGCCTGGGGCTCCCAAAGTCTAAGGGCTGGTGCTTCCAGGTCCTGGGGCTCCCTAAGCCAAAAGGCTGGGGTGCCCCAGGTCTGGAGCTCCCAAAGCCCAAGGGCTGGGGTGCCCCTGGCCTGGGGCTCCCTAAGCCTAAAGCTGGGGCGCCCAGGGCTGGGGCTCCCTAAGCCTAAGGGTTGGGCCGCCCCAGGCCTGGGGCTCCCTAAGCCTAAGGGCAGGGCGCCCCAGGCCTGGGGCTACCAAAGCCTAAGGGCTGGGGCGCCCCAAGACTGGGGCTCCCAAAGCCTAAGTGCTGGGGAGCCCCATGCCTGGGGCTCCAAAAGCCTAAGGGCTGGGGCGCCCCAGGCCTGGTTCTCCGAAAGGCTGGGTGACCCCAGGCCTGGGGCTCCCAAAGCCTAAGGGCTGGGGCGCCCCAGGTGTGGGGCTCCCAAAGCCTAAGCGCTGGGGCGCCTCAGGCCTGGGGCTCCCAAAGCCTAAGGGCTGTGGCGCCCCGGCTGGGGCTCGCAAAGCCTAAGGGCTGGGGCATCGCAGGCCTTGGGCTCCCTAAGCCTAAGGGCTGGGGCGCAACTGGGCTGGGGCCCCCAAATCCTAAGGGCGGTGGCGCCCCAGGCCTGGGACTCCCAAAACCTAAGGGCAGGAGTGCCCCAGGCCTGGGGCTCCCAAAGCCTAAGGGCTGGGTCGCCCTAGGCCTGTCGCGACCTAAGCCGAAGGGCTGGGGCGTCCCAGGCCATGGACTCCCTAACCCTAAGGGCAGGGTGCCCCCAGGCCTGGGGCTCCCAAAGCCTAAGGGCTGGGGCGCCCCAGGCCAGGGGCACCCAAAGCATAAGGGCTGGGGCGCCCCAGGCCTGGGGCTCCAAAAGCCTAAGGGCTGGGGTGCCCCAGTCCTGGGGCTCCCTAAGACAAAGGGTTGTAGCGCCCCAGCCCAGAGGCTCCCTAAGCCTAAGGGCTGGGGCGCCCCAGGCCTGGGGCTCCCTATGCCTAAGGGCGGGGCCGCCCCAGGCCTGGGGCTCCCAAAGCATAAGGGCAGGGCGCCCCAGGCCTGGGGCTCCCAAAGCCTAAAGGCTGGGACGCCGCAGACCTGGGCCTCCCCAAGCCTATGTGCTGAGCACCCCAAGACTGGGGCTCCCTAAAACTAAGGACTGGGGCGCCCCATGCCTGGCTCTCCCAAAGCCTAAGAGCTGGGGTGCCCCAGGGCTGGGGCTACCTAAGCCTAAGGGCTGGGGCGCCCCAAGCCTGGGACTCCCAAAGCCTACGTGCTGGGGCGCTCCAGGCTTGTGCTCCCAAACCTAAGGGATGGGGCATCCCAGGCTTGGCCTCCCAAAGCCTAAGGGCTGGGGCATCCCAGGCTTGGGCTCCCAAGGCCTAAGGGCTGCGGCGCCTAGGCCTGGGGCTCCCAAAATCTAAGGGCTTGGGCGCCAAGGCCTGGGGCTCCCTAAGCCTAAGGGCTGGGGCGCCCCAGGCTTGGGCTCCCAAAGCCTAAGGGCTGGGGCGCCCCAGGCCTGGGGCTCCCTAAGCCTAAGGGCTGGGGCGTAGCAGGCCTGGGGCTCCCAAAACCTAAGGGATGGGGCGCCCCAGGTCTGGGACCCTCAAAGCCTAAGGGCTGGGGTGCCCCAGGCCTGGGGCTCCCTAACACGAAGGGCTTGGACGCCATAGGCCTGTCGGGCCCAAAGCCGAAGGGCTGGGGCGTCCCAGGCCATGGGCTCCCTAAGCCTAAGGGCTGTGGCGCCCCAGGCCTGGGGCTCCCAAAGCCTAAGACCTGGGGCGTCCCAAGCCTGGGGCTATCAAAGCATAAGGTCTGGGCACCACAGGCCTGGGGCTCCCAAAGCCTAAGGGTGGGGGCGTCCCAGGCCTGGGGCTCCCAAAGCCTAAGGGCTGGGGCGCCCCAGGCCAGGGGCTCCCTAAGCCTAAGGGCTGGGGTATACCAGGCCATGGGTTCCCAAAACCTAAGGGCTGGGGCTCCCCAGGCCTGGGATTCCCAAAGCCTAAGGGCTGGGCCGCCCTAGGCCTGTCGCGCCCTAAGCCGAAGGGCTGGGGCGTCCCAGGCCATGGGCTCCCTAAGCATAAGGGCTGGGTGCCCCCAGTCCTGGGGCTCCCAAAGCCTAAGGGCTGGGGCGCCACAGGCCTGAAGCTCCCAAAGCCTAAGGGTTGAGGCGCCCCAAGCCTGGGGCTCCCAAATCGTAAGGGCTGTGGCGCCCCAGGACAGAGGCTCCCTAAGCCTAAGGGCTGGGGCGCCCAAGGCGTGGGGCTCCCTAAGCCTAAGCGCTGGGGTGCCCCAGGGTTGGAGCTCCCAAATCCTAAGGGCTGCGGCGCCCCAAGCCTTGGCTTCCTAAGGCCTAAAGGCTGTAGCGCCCCAAGCTGGGGCTCCCTAAGCCTACGCCTGGGGCGCCCAAGACCTGAGGCTCCCTAAGCCTAAGGGCTGGGGCGCCACAGGCCTGGGGCTCCCAAAGTCTAAGGGCTGGTGCTTCCAGGTCCTGGGGCTCCCTAAGCCAAAAGGCTGGGGTGCCCCAGGTCTGGAGCTCCCAAAGCCCAAGGGCTGGGGTGCCCCTGGCCTGGGGCTCCCTAAGCCTAAAGCTGGGGCGCCCAGGGCTGGGGCTCCCTAAGCCTAAGGGTTGGGCCGCCCCAGGCCTGGGGCTCCCTAAGCCTAAGGGCAGGGCGCCCCAGGCCTGGGGCTCCCAAAGCCTAAGGGCTGGGGCGCCCCAAGACTGGGGCTCCCAAAGCCTAAGAGCTGCGGTGCCCCAGGGCTGGGGCTACCGAAGCCTAAGGGCTGGGGCGCCCCAGGCCTGGGACTTGCAAAGCCTAAGTGCTGGGACGCCTAGGGCTAGGGCTCCCAAAACCTAAGGACTGGGGTGCCCCAGTGTTAGGGCTCCCAGTCTAAGGGCTGGGGCGCCTCAGACCTGCGCCTCCCAAAGCCTAAGGGCTTGGGTGCCCAGGCTTGGGCTCCCAAAGCCTAAGGGCTGGGGCGCGCCAGGACTGGGGCTCCCTAAGCCGAAGGGCTGGGGCGTACCAGGCCTGGAGCTCCCTATGCCGAAGGGCTGGGGCACACTAGGACTGTCGCGCCCTAAGCTGAAGGGCTGGGGCGTCCCAGGCCATGGGCTCCCTAAGCCTAAAGCAGGGACGACTCAGGCCTGGGGCTCCCTAAGCCGAAGAGCTGGGTCCCCCTAGACCTGGGGCTCCCTAAGCCTAAGGGCTGGGGCGCCACAGGCGTGGGGCTCCCAAAGCCTAAGCGCTGGGGCGCCACAGGTCTGGGGCTCCCAAAGGCTAAGGGCTGGGGCGCCACGATGAGGCTCCCAAAGCCTAAGGGCTGGGGCGCCCCAGGCCAGGGGCTCCCTAAACCTAAGGGCTGGGGCGTACCAGGACTGGGACTCACAAAGCCTAAGGGCTGGGGCGCCCCAGGCCACGGGCTCCCTAAACCTAAGGGCTGGGGCGTACCAGGCCTGGGACTCCCAAACCTAAGGGTTGGGGTGCCCATGGCCTGGGGCTCCCAAAACCTACGGGCTAGGGCAACCTAGTCCTGTCGCACCCTAATCCGAAGGGCTGGGGCGTTTCAGGCCATGCGCTCCCTAAGCTTAAGGGCTGGGGCGCCCCAGGCCTGGTTCTCCGAAAGGCTGGGTGACCCCAGGCCTGGGGCTCCCAAAGCCTAAGGGCTGGGGCACCCCAGGTGTGGGGCTCCCAAAGCCTAAGCGCTGGGGCGCCTCAGGCCTGGGGCTCCCAAAGTTAAGGGCTGTGACGCCCCGGCTGGGGCTCGCAAAGCCTAAGGGCTGGGGCGCCCCTGGCCTGGGGCTCCCTAAGCCGAAGGGCTGGGGCGCCTTAGGCCTGGGGCACCGAAAGCCTAAGGGCTGTGGCGCCCCAGGTCTGGGGCTCCGTAAGCCTAAGGGCTGGGGCGCCCAGGCCTGGGGCCCCCAAAGCCTAAGGGCTGGGGCGTCGCAGGCCTTGGGTTCCCGAAGCCTAAGGGCTGGGGCGCCCCAGGCGTGGGGCTCCCAAAGCCTAAGCGCTGGGGTGCCCCAGGCCTGGGGCTCCCAAAGCCTAAGGGCTGTGGCGCCCCGGTTGGGGCTCCCAAAGCCTGAGGGCTGAGGGGCCCCAGGCCAGGGGCTCCCTAAACCTAAGGGCTGGGGCGCCCCAGGCCTGGGGCTCCCTAAGCCGAAGGCTGGGGCGCCCTAAGCCTGGGGCACCCAAAGTCTAAGTGCTGTGGCGCCCCAGGCCTCGCACTCCGTAAGCCTAAAGGCTGGGGCGCCCCAGGCCTGGGGCTCCCAAAGCTTAAGGGTTGGAGCGTCGCAGGTCTTGGGCTCCCGAAACCTAAGGGCTGGGGCGTCACAGGCCATGGGCTCCCTATGCCTTAGGGCTGGGTGCCCCCAGGCCTGGGGCTCCCAAAGACTCAGGGCTGGGGCACCACAGGCCTGGAGCTCCCACAGCCTAAGGGCTGGGGCGCCCCAGGCCTGGAGCACCCAAAGCCTAAGGGCTGGGGCGCCCCAGGCCTGCTGCACCCAAAGCCTAAGGGCTGGGGGGCCCCATGCCTGGGGCTCCCTAGGACAAAGGGCTGTGGCGTCCCAGGCCAGAGGCTCCCTAAGTCTAAGGGTGGGGCACCCCAGGCCTCGGGCTCCCTAAGACTAAGGGCTGGGGCGCCCCAGGCTGCGGCTCCCAAAGCCTAAGGGCTGGGCTGCCCCAGGCCTGGTGCTCCCAAAACCTAAGGGCTGGGGCTCCCCAGGCCTGGGGCTCCCTATGCCAAAGGGCTAGGGAGCCCTAGGCCTGGGGCACCCAAAGCCAAAGGTTTAGGGTGCCTCAAGCCTGGGGCTCCCAAATCCTAAGGCTGGGGCTCCCCAGTCCTAGGGCTCCCAAAGCCTAAGGGCTGGGGCGCCACAGGCCTGAAGCTCCCAAAGCCTAAGGGTTGGGGCGCCCCAAGTCTGGGGCTCCCAAATCCTAAGGGCTGTGGCACCCCAGGGCAGAGGCTCCCTAAGCCTAAGGGCTGGGGCGCCCAAGGCGTGGGGCTCCCTAAGCCTAAGCGCTGGGGTGCCCCAGGGTTGGAGCTCCCAAATCCTAAGGGCTGCGGCGCCCCAAGCCTGGGCTTCCTTAGACCTAAAGGCTGTAGCGCCCCAAGCTGGGGCTCCCTAAGCCTACGCCTGGGGTGCCCAAGACCTGAGGCTCCCTAAGCCTAAGGGCTGGGGCGCCACAGGCCTGGGGCTCCCAAAGTCTAAGGGCTGGTGCTTCCAGGTCCTGGGGCTCCCTAAGCCAAAAGGCTGGGGTGCCCCAGGTCTGGAGCTCCCAAAGCCCAAGGGCTGGGGTGCCCCTGGCCTGGGGCTCCCTAAGCCTAAAGCTGGGGCGCCCAGGGCTGGGGCTCCCTAAGCCTAAGGGTTGGGCCGCCCCAGGCCTGGGGCTCCCTAAGCCTAAGGGCAGGGCGCACCAGGCCTGGGGCTCCCACAGCCTAAGGGCTGGGGCGCCCCAAGACTGGGGCTCCCAAAGCCTAAGAGCTGCGGTGCCCCAGGGCTGGGGCTACCGAAGCCTAAGGGCTGGGGCGCCCCAGGCCTGGGACTTGCAAAGCCTAAGTGCTGGGACGCCTAGGGCTAGGGCTCCCAAAACCTAAGGGCTGGGGTGCCCCAGTGTTAGGGCTCCCAGTCTAAGGGCTGGGGCACCTCAGACCTGGGCCTCCCAAAGCCTAAGGGCTTGGGTGCCCCAGGCTTGGGCTCCCAAAGCCTAAGGGCTGGGGCGCGCCAGGACTGGGGCTCCCTAAGCCTAAGGGCTGGAGCGTACCAGGCCTGGAGCTCCCTATGCCGAAGGGCTGGGGCACCCTAGGACTGTCGCGCCCTAAGCTGAAGGGCTGGGGCGTCCCAGGCCATGGGCTCCCTAAGCCTAAGGGCAGGGACGACTCAGGCCTGGGGCTCCCTAAGCCGAAGAGCTGGGTACCCCCAGGCCTGGGGCTCCCTAAGCCTAAGGGCTGGGTCGCCACAGGCGTGGGGCTCCCAAAGCCTAAGCGCTGGGGCGCAACAGGTCTGGGGCTCCCAAAGGCTAAGGGCTGGGGCGCCCCGATGGGGCTCCCAAAGCCTAAGGGCTGAGGCGCCCCAGGCCAGGGGCTCCCTAAACCTAAGGGCTAGGGCACCCCAGGCCTGGGGCTCCCTAAGCCGAAGGACTGGGGCGTCGCAGGCATTGGGCTCCCGAAGCCTAAGGGCTGTGTCGCCCCTGGCCTGGGGCGCCCAAAACCTAAGGGCTGGGGCGTCCCAGGACTGGGGCTCCGTAAGCCTAAGGGCTGGGGCGCCCCAGCCCTGGGGCCCCCAAAGCCTAAAGGCTGGGGCGTCGCAGGCTTTGGGCTCCCGAAGCCTAAGGGCTGGGGCGCCCCTGGCCTGGGGCTCCCAAAGCCTAAGGGCTGGGGCGCCCCAGGCCAGGGGCTCCCTAAACCTAAGGGCTGGGGCGTACCAGGACTGGGACTCACAAAGCCTAAGGGCTGGGGCGCCCCAGGCCACGGGCTCCCTAAACCTAAGGGCTGGGGCGTACCAGGCCTGGGACTACCAAACCTAAGGGTTGAGGTGCCCATGGCCTGGGGCTCCCAAAACCTACGGGCTAGGGCAACCTAGTCCTGTCGCGCCCTAATCCGAAGGGCTGGGGCGTTTCAGGCCATGGGCTCCCTAAGCTTAAGGGCTGGGGCGCCCCAGGCCTGGTTCTCCGAAAGGCTGGGTGACCCCAGGCCTGGGGCTCCCAAAGCCTAAGGGCTGGGGCGCCCCAGGTGTGGGGCTCCCAAAGCCTAAGCGCTGGGGCGCCTCAGGCCTGGGGCTCCCAAAGCCTAAGGGCTGTGGCGCCCCGGCTGGGGCTCGCAAAGCCTTAGGGCTGGGAGGCCCCAGGCCTGGGGCTCCCTAAGCCGAAGGGCTGGGGCGCCTTAGGCCTGGGGCGCCGAAAGCCTAAGGGCTGTGGCGCCCCAGGTCTGGGGCTCCGTAAGCCTAAGGCTGGGGCGCCCAGGCCTGAGGCTCCCAAAGCCTAAGGGCTGGGGCGTCGCAGGCCTTGGGCTCCCGAACCCTAAGGGCTGGGGCGACGCAGGCCTTGAGATCCCTAAGCCGAAGGGCTGGGGCGCCCCAGGCCTGGGGCTCCCAAATCCTAAGGGCGTGGGCGCCCTAGGCCTGTTGCGCCCTAAGCCAAAGGGCTGGGGCTTTGCAGGCCATGGACGCCCTAAGCCTAAGGGCTGGGGCGCCCCAGGCCTGGTGCTCCCTATGCGTAAGGACTGAGAAGCCCCAGGCCTGGGGCTCTGAAAGGCTGGGTGCCCCCAGGCCTGGGGCTCCCTAAGCCTAAGGGCTGGGGCGCCCCAGGCGTGGGGCTCCCAAAGCCCAAGCACTGAGGCGCCCCAGGCCTGGGGCTCCCTATGCCTAAGGGCTGAGAAGCCCCAGGCCTGGGGCTCTGAAAGGCTGGGCGCCCCCAGGCCTGGGGCTCCCTAAGCCTAAGGGCTGGGGCACCCCAGGCGTGGGGCTCCCAAAGCCTAAGCGCTGAAGCGGCCCAGGCCTGGGGCTCCCACAGCCTAAGGGCTGTGGCGCCCCGGCTGGGGCTCCCAAAGCCTAAGGGCTGAGGCGCCCAAGGCCAGGGGCTCCCTAAACCTAAGGGCTGGGACGCCCCAGGCCTGGGACTCCGTAAGCCTAAACGCTGGGGCGCCCCAGGCCTGGGGCTCCCAAAGCTTAAGGGTTGGAGCGTCACAGGCCATGGGCTCCCTATGCCTTAGGGCTGGGTGCCCCCAGGCCTGGGGCTCCCAAAGACTCAGGGCTGGGGCACCACAGGCCTGGAGCTCCCACAGCCTAAGGGCTGGGGCGCCCCAGGCCTGGAGCACCCAAAGCCTAAGGGCTGGGGCGCCCCAGGCCTGCTGCACCCAAAGCCTAAGGGCTGGGTGGCCCCATGCCTGGGGCTCCCTAAGACAAAGGGCTGTGGCGTCCCAGGCCAGAGGCTGCCTAAATCTAAGGGTTGGGGCACCCCAGGCCTCAGGCTCCCTAAGACTAAGGGCTGGGGGGCCCCAGGCTGGGGCTCCCAAAGCCTAAGGGCTGGGGCGCCCCAGGCCTGGAGCTCCCAAAGTCTAAGGGCTGGGGCGCCCCGGCCAGGTGCAGCAAAAGTCTAAGGGCTGGGGCGCCCCAGTCCTGGTACTCCCTATGCCGAAGGTCTCGGACGCCCTAGGCCTGGGGCGCCCAAAGACTAATGGCTGTGGCGCCACAGCCTGGGGCTCCTTAAGCCTAAGGGCTGGGGCTCTTCAGGATTGGGCTCCCAAAGCCTAAGGACTTGTGCGCCCGAGGCTTCGGCTCCCAAAGCCTAAGGGCTATGGCGCCCCAGCCTGGGGATCCCTAAGCCTAAGGGCTGGGGCGCTTGAGGTTGGGGCTCCCAAAGCCTAAGGGCTCGGGCGTCGCAGTCCTTGGGCTCCCTAAGCCTAAGGGCTGGGGAGTCCCAGGCCAGGGGCTCCCAACGCCTAAGGGCTGGGGCACCCAAGGATTGGGGCTCCCAAAGCCTAAGGGCTGGGGCGCCCCAGGCAAGGGGCTCCCTAAGCCTAAGGTCTGGGGCATTCCAGGTCTGGGGCTCCCAAAACCTAAGGGTTGGGGCGCCCCAGGTTTGGGAAACCCAAAACCTAACGGCTGGGGCGCCCCAGGCCTGGGGCTCCCTAAGCTTAAGGGCTGGGACGCCCCAGGCCTGGGGATCCCTAAGCCGAAGAGCTAGGTCCCCCCAGGCCTGGGGCTCCCTAAGCCTAAGGGCTGGGGCGCCCCAGGACTGTGGCTTCCAAAGCCTAAGGGCTGGGCGCCACAGGCCTGGGGCTCCCAAAACCTATGGGCTGGGGCGTCCCAGCCTGGGGCTCCCAAATCCTAAGGGCTGTGGCGCCCCAGGCCTGAGGCTCCAAAAGCGTAAGGGCTGGAGCGCACCGGCATGGGGCTCCCAAGCTTAAGGGCTGGGGCGCACCGGCCTGGGGCTACCAAAATCTAAGGGCAGGGGCGCCCCAGGCCTGGGGCACCCAAAGCCTAAGGGCTGGGGCGCCCCAGGCCTGGGGCACCCAAAGCCTAAGGGCTGGGGCGCCCCAGGCCTGGGACTCCCGAAGCCTAAGGGCTGGGGTGCCCCAAGCCTGGGGCTCCCAAAACCTAAGGGCTGGGGCATCGCAGGATTGGGCTCCATAAACCTAAGTGCTGGGGCGCCTCAGGCCTGGGGCTCGCAAATACTAAGGGCGGGGACGCCCCAGGACTGGGGCTACCAAAATCTAAGGGTAGGGGCGCCCCAGGCCTGGGGCACCCAAAGCCTAAGGGCTGGGGCGCCCCAGGCCTGGGACTCCCGAAGCCTAAGGGCTGGGGTGCCCCAAGCCTGGGGCTCCCAAAGCCTAAGGGCTGGGGCGCCCTAGTCCTGTCCCGCTCTAAGCCGAAGGGCTGGGGCGTCCCAGGGTATGGGATCCCTAAGCCTAAGGGCTGGGGCGTCCCAGGCCATGGGATGCCTAAGCCTAAGGGCAGGGACGACTCAGGCCTGGGGCTCCCTAAGCCTAAGGGCTGGGGCACCCCGATGGGGCTCCCAAAGCCTAAGGGGTGAGGCGCCCCAGGCCAGGGGCTCCCTAAGCCGAAGGGCTGGGGCGTCACAGGCCTTGGGCTCCCGAAGCCTAAGGGCTGGGGCGCCCCTGGCCTGGGGCTCCCAAAGCCTAAGGGCTGGGGCGCCCTAGGCCTGGGGCTCCGTAAGCCTAAGGGATGGGGCGCCCCAGCCCTTGGGCCCCCAAAGCCTAAGGGCTGGGGCGTCGCTGGCTTTGGGCTTCCCAAGCCTAAGGGCTGGGGCGCCCCTGGCCTGGGGCTCCCAAAGCCTAAAGGCTGGGGCGCCCAAGGCCTGAGGCCCCCAAAGCTAAGGGCTGGGGCGCCCCAGGCCTGGGGCTCCCAAAGCCTAAGGGCTGGGGTGCCCCAGGCCAGGGGCTCCCTAAACCTAAGGGCTGGGGCGTACCAGGCCTGGGACTCCCAAACCTAAGGGCTGGGGTGCCACAGGCCTGGGGCTCCCAAAACCTAAGGGCTCGGGCAACCTAGGCCTGTCGCGCCTTAAGCGGAAGGGCTGGGGCGTCCCAGGCCTGGGACTCCCAAAGCCTAAGGGCTGGGGCGCCCTAGGCCTGTCGCGCCCTAAGCCGAAGGGCTGGCGCGTCCCGGGCCAAGGGCTCCCTAAGCCTAAGGGCTGGGTGCTCCCAGGCCTGGGGCTCCCAAAGCCTAAGGGCTGGTGCTTCCCAGTCCTGGGGCTCCCCAAGCCAAAAGACTGGAGTGCCCCAGGTTTGGAGCTCCCAAAGCCCAAGGGCAGGTGCGCCCCAGGCCTGTGGCTCCCTAAGCCTAAGAGCTGGAGCGCCCAGGGCTGGGGCTCCCTAAGCCTAAGGGTTGGGCCGCCCCAGGCCTGGGGCTTCCTAAGCCTAAGGGCAGGGCGCCCCAGGCCTCGGGCTCCCAAAGCCTAAGGGCCGGGGCGCCGCAGACCTGGGCCTTCCAAAGCCTAAGGGCTGGGGCGCCCAAGGCCTGGGACTTCCAAAGCCTAAGTGCTGGGGCGCCCAGGGCTTGGGCTCCCAAAGCCTAAGGGCTGGGGTGCCCCAGGGCTAGGGCTCCCAGTCTAAGGGCTGGGGCGCCGCAGACCTGGGCCTCCCAAAGCCTAAGGGCTTGGGCACCCCAGGCTTTGGCTCCCAAAGCCTAAGGGTTGGGGCACGCCAGGCCTGGGGCTCCCTAAGCCTAAGGGCTGGGGCGCCCTAGGCCTGTCGCGTCCTAAGCCGAAGGGCTGGTGCGTCCCAGGCCATGGGCTCCCTAAGCCTAAGGGCTGGGTGCCCCCAGGCCTGGGGCTCCCAAAGCCTAAGGGCTGGGGGTCCCCAGGCCAGGGGCTCCCAAAGCCTAAGGGCTGGGGCGCCCCAGGCCTGGGGCTCCCAAAGCCTAAGGGCTGGGGCGCCACAGGCCTGAAGCTCCCAAAGCCTAAGGGTTGGGGCGCCCCAAGCCTGGGGCACCTAAAGCCTAAAGGCTGGGGCGCCCCAGGCCTGGGGCTCCCAAATCCTAAGGGCTCTGGCACCCCAGGCCAGAGGCTCCCTAAGCCTAAGGACTGGGGCGCCCAAGGCATGGGGATCCCTAAGCCTAAGGGCTGGGGTTCCCCAGGGTTGGAGCTCCGAAATCCTAAGGGCTGCGGCGCCCCAAGCCTGGGCCTCCTTAAGCCTAAAGGCTGTAGCGCCCCAACCTGGGGCTCCCTAAGCCTAGGGTTGGGGCGCCCAGGACCGGGGGTTCCCTAAGCCTAATGGCTGGTGCTTCCCAGTCCTGGGGCTCCCTAAGCCAAAAGACTGGAGTGCCCCAGGTCTGGAGCTCCCAAAGCCCAAGGGCTGGGGCGCCCCAGGCCTGGGGCTCCCTAAGCCTAAGAGCTAGGGCGCCCAGGGCTGGGGCTCCCTAAGCCTAAGAGTTAGGCCGCCCCAGGCCTGGGGCTTCCTAAGCGTAAGGGCAGGGCGCCCCAGGCCTGGGGCTCCCAAAGCCTAAGGGCCGGGGCGCCGCCGACCTGGGCCTTCCAAAGCCTAAGGGCTGGGGAACCCCTAGACTGGGGCTCCCAAAGCCTAAGGGCTTATGCGCCCCCTGCCTGGGGCTACCTAAGCCGAAGGGCTGGGGCGCCCTAGGACTGTCGCGCCCTAAGCCGAAGGGCTGGGGCGTCCCAGTCCATGGCATCCCTAAGCCTAAGGGCAGGGACGACTCAGGCCTGGGGCTCCTTAAGCCGAAGAGCTGGGTCCCCCCAGGCCTGGGGCTCCCTAAGCCTAAGGGCTGGGGCGCCACAGGCCTGGGGCTCCCAAAACCTATGGGCTGGGGCGTCCCAGCATGGGGCTCCCAAATCCTAAGGGCAGGGGCGCCCTAGGACTTTCGCGCCCTAAGCCGAAGGGCTGGGGCGCCACAGGCCTGGGGCTCCCAAAACCTATGGGCTGGGGCGTCCCAGCATGGGGCTCCCAAATCCTAAGGGCAGGGGCGCCCTAGGACTTTCGCGCCCTAAGCCGAAGGGCTGGGGCGTCCCAGGCCATGGGATGCCTAAGCCTAAGGGCAGGGACGACTCAGGCCTGGGGCTCCCTAAGCCTAAGGGCTGGGGCGCCCCGATGGGGCTCCCAAAGCCTAAGGGGTGAGGCGCCCCAGGCCAGGGGCTCCCTAAGCCGAAGGGCTGGGGCGTCACAGGCCTTGGGCTCCCTAAGCCTAAGGGCTGGGGCGCCCCTGGCCTGGGGCTCCCAAAGCCTAAGGGCTGGGGCGCCCTAGGCCTGGGGCTCCGTAAGCCTAAGGGATGGGGCGCCCCAGCCCTTGGGCCCCCAAAGCCTAAGGGCTGGGGCGTCGCTGGCTTTGGGCTTCCCAAGCCTAAGGGCTGGGGCGCCCCTGGCCTGGGGCTCCCAAAGCCTAAGGGCTGGGGCGCCCAAGGCCTGAGGCCCCCAAAGCTAAGGGCTGGGGCGCCCCAGGCCTGGGGCTCCCAAAGCCTAAGGGCTGGGGTGCCCCAGGCCAGGGGCTCCCTAAACCTAAGGGCTGGGGCGTACCAGGCCTGGGACTCCCAAACCTAAGGGCTGGGGTGCCACAGGCCTGGGGCTCCCAAAACCTAAGGGCTCGGGCAACCTAGGCCTGTCGCGCCTTAAGCGGAAGGGCTGGGGCGTCCCAGGCCTGGGACTCCCAAAGCCTAAGGGCTGGGGCGCCCTAGGCCTGTCGCGCCCTAAGCCGAAGGGCTGGCGCGTCCCGGGCCAAGGGCTCCCTAAGCCTAAGGGCTGGGTGCTCCCAGGCCTGGGGCTCCCAAAGCCTAAGGGCTGGTGCTTCCCAGTCCTGGGGCTCCCCAAGCCAAAAGACTGGAGTGCCCCAGGTTTGGAGCTCCCAAAGCCCAAGGGCAGGTGCGCCCCAGGCCTGTGGCTCCCTAAGCCTAAGAGCTGGAGCGCCCAGGGCTGGGGCTCCCTAAGCCTAAGGGTTGGGCCGCCCCAGGCCTGGGGCTTCCTAAGCCTAAGGGCAGGGCGCCCCAGGCCTCGGGCTCCCAAAGCCTAAGGGCCGGGGCGCCGCAGACCTGGGCCTTCCAAAGCCTAAGGGCTGGGGCGCCCAAGGCCTGGGACTTCCAAAGCCTAAGTGCTGGGGCGCCCAGGGCTTGGGCTCCCAAAGCCTAAGGGCTGGGGTGCCCCAGGGCTAGGGCTCCCAGTCTAAGGGCTGGGGCGCCGCAGACCTGGGCCTCCCAAAGCCTAAGGGCTTGGGCACCCCAGGCTTTGGCTCCCAAAGCCTAAGGGTTGGGGCGCGCCAGGCCTGGGGCTCCCTAAGCCTAAGGGCTGGGGCGTTCCAGGTCTGGGGCTCCCAAAACCTAAGGGTTGGGGCGCCCCAGGTTTGGGAAACTCAAAACCTAATGGCTGGGGCGCCCCAGGCCTGGGGCTCCCTAAGCTTAAGGGCTGGGACACCCCAGGCCTGGGGCTCCCTAATCCGAAGAGCTGGGTCCCCCCAGGCCTGGGGCTCCCTAAGCCTAAGGGCTGGGGCGCCCCAGGCCTGTGGCTCCCAAAGCCTAAGGGCTGGGCGCCACAGGACTGGGGCTCACAAAACCTATGGGCTGGGGCGTCCCAGCATGGGGCTCCCAAATCCTAAGGGCTGGGGCGCCCTAGGACTGTCCCGCCCTAAGCCGAAGGGCTGGGGCGTCCCAGGCCATGGGATCTCTAAGCCTAAGGGCAGGGACGACTCAGGCCTGGGGTCCCTAAGCCGAAGAGCTGGGTCCCCCCAGGCCTGGGGCTCCCTAAGCCTAAGGGCTGGGGCACCACAGGCCTGGGGCTCCCAAAGCCTAAGGGCTGGGGCGCCCTGATGGGGCTCCCAAAGCCTAAGGGGTGAGGCGCCCCAGGCCAGGGGCTCCCTAAGCCGAAGGACTGGGGCGTCACAGGCCTTGAGCTCCCGAAGCCTAAGGGCTGGGGCGCCCTGATGGGGCTCCCAAAGCCTAAGGGGTGAGGCGCCCCAGGCCAGGGGCTCCCTAAGCCGAAGGGCTGGGGCGTCACAGGCCTTGAGCCCCCAAAGCCAAAGGGCTGGGGCGTCGCAGGCCTTGGGCTTCCCAAGCCTAAGGGCTGGGGCGTCCCTGGCCTGGGGTTCCCAAAGCCTAAGGGCTGGGGCGCCCCAGGCCTGGGGCTCCCAAAGGTAAGGGCTGGAGCGCCCCAGGCCTGGGGCTCCCAAAGCCTAAGGGCTGGGGTGCCCCAGGCCAGGGACTCCCTAAACCTAATGGCTGGGGCGTACCAGGCCTGGGACTCCCAAAGTCTAAGGGCTGGTGCGCCCCAGGTTTGGGCTCCCAAAGCCTAAAGGCTTCGGCGCCCCAGGCTTGGGCTCCCAAAACCTAAGGGCTGGGGAGCCCCAGGCCTGGAGCTCCCAAAGTCTAAGGGCTGGGGCGCCCCGGCCAGGTGCTCCAAAAGCCTAAGGGCTGGGGCGCCCCAGTCCTGGTACTCCCTATGCCGAAGGGCTTGGGCGCCCTAGGCCTGGGGCGCCCAAAGCCTAATGGCTGTGGCGCCACAGCCTGGGGCTCCTTAAGCCTAAGGGCTGGGGCGCTTCAGGATTGGGCTCCCAAAGCCTAAGGACTTGTGCGCCCCAGGCTTCGGCTCTCAAAGCCTAAGGGCTATGGCGCCCCAGCCTGGGGATCCCTAAGCCTAAGGACTGGGGCGCTTGAGGCTTGGGGCTCCCAAAGCCTAAGGGCTGGGGCGTCGCAGGCCTGGGACTCCCAAAGCCTAAGGGCTGGCGCGTCCCAGGCCATGGGATCCCTAAGCCTAAGGGCTGGGTGCTCCCAGGCCTGGGGCTCCCAAAGCCTAAGGGCTGGTGCTTCCCAGTCCTGGGGCTCCCCAAGCCAAAAGACTGGAGTGCCCCAGGTCTGGAGCTCCCAAAGCCCAAGGGCTGGTGCGCCCCAGGCCTGTGGCTCCCTAAGCCTAAGAGCTGGGGCGCCCAGGGCTGGGGCACCCTAAGCCTAAGGGTTGGGCCGCCCCAGGCCTGGGGCTTCCTAAGCCTAAGGGCAGGGCGCCCCAGGCCTCGGGCTCCCAAAGCCTAAGGGCCGGAGCGCCGCAGACCTGGGCCTTCCAAAGCCTAAGGGCTGGGGCGCCCCCTGCCTGGGGCTACCTAAGCCTAAGGGCTGGGGCGCCCCAGGCCTGAGACTTCCAAAGCCTAAGTGCTGGGGCGCCCAGGGCTTGGGCTCCCAAAGCCTAAGGGCTGGGGTGCCCCAGGGCTAGGGCTCCCAGTCTAAGGGTTGGGGCGCCGCAGACCTGGGCCTCCCAAAGCCTAAGGGCTTGGGCACCCCAGACTTGGGCTCCCAAAGCCTAAGGGCTGGGGCGCGCCAGGCCTGGGGCTCCCTAAGCCTAAGGGCTGGGGCGTTCCAGGTCTGGGGCTCCCAAAGCCTAAGGGCTGGGCGCCACAGGCCTGGGGCTCCCTAAGCCGAAGGGCTGGGGCGTCACAGGCCTTCGGCTCCCGAAGCCTAAGGACTGGGGCGCCCCTGGACTGGGGCCCCCAAAGCCTAAGGGCTGGGGCGCCCCAGGCCTGGGGCTCCGTAAGCCTAAGGTATGGGGCGCCCCAGCCCTTGAGCCCCCAAAGCCAAAGGGCTGGGGCGTCGCAGGCCTTGGGCTTCCCAAGCCTAATGGCTGGGGCGCCCGGGGCCTGGGGCTCCCAAAGCCTAAGGGCTGGGGCGCCCCAGGCCTGGGGCTCCCAAAGTTAAGGCTGGGGCGCCCCAGGCCTGGGGCTCCCAAAGCCTAAGGGCTGGAGTGCCCCAGGCCAGGGGCTCCCTAAACCTAAGGGCTGGGGCGTACCAGGCCTGGGACTCCCAAACCTAAGGGCTGGGGTGCCACAGGCTTGGGTCTCCAAAATCTAATGGTTCGGGCAACCTAGGCCTCTCGCGCCTTAAGCGGAAGGGCTGGGGCGTCCCAGGCCTGGGACTCCCAAAGCCTAAGGGCTGGGGCGCCCTAGGCCTGTCGCGCCCTAAGCCGAAGGGCTGGCGCGTCCCAGGCCATAGGCTCCCTAAACCTAAGGGCTAGGTGACCCCAGGCCTGGGGCTCCCTAAGCCTAAGGGCTGGGGCGCCACAGGCCTGAAGCTCCCAAAGCCTAAGGGTTGGGGCGCCCAAAGCCTGGGGCACCTAAAGCCTAATGGCTGGGGCGCCCCAGGCCTGGGGCTCCCAAATCCTAACGGCTGTGGCACCCCAGGCCAGAGGCTCCCTAAGCCTAAGGGCTGGGGCGCCCAAGGCGTGGGGCTCCCTAAGCCTAAGGGCTGGAGTGCCCCAGGGTGGGAACTCCCAAATCCTAAGGGCTGCGGCGCCCCAAGCCTTGGCCTCCTTAAGCCTAAAGGCTGTAGCGCCCCAACCTGGGGCTCCCTAAGCCTAGGCCTGGAGCGCCCAAGACCTGGGGCTCCCTAAGCCTAAGGGCTGGGGCGCCACAGGCCTGGGGCTCCCAAAGCCTAAGGGCTGGTGCTTCCCAGTCCTGGGGCTCCCTAAGCCAAAAGGCTGGAGTGCCCCAGGTCTGGAGCTCCCAAAGCCCAAGGGCTGGGGTGCCCCTGGCCTGGGGCTCCCTAAGCCTAAAGCTGGGGCGCCCAGGGCTGGGGCTCCCTAAGCCTAAGGGTTGGGCCGCCCCAGGCCTGGGGCTCCCTAAGCCTAAGGGCAGGGCGCACCAGGCCTGGGGCTCCCAAAGCCTAAGGGCTGGGGCGCCCCAAGACTGGGGCTCCCAAAGCCTATGAGCTGCGGTGCCCCAGGGCTGGGGCTACCGAAGCCTAAGGGCTGGGGCGCCCCAGGCCTGGGACTTGCAAAGCCTAAGTGAAGGGACGTCTAGGGCTAGGGCTCCCAAAACCTAAGGGCTGGGGTGCCCCAGTGTTAGGGCTCCCAGTCTAAGGGCTGGGGCACCTCAGACCTGGGCCTCCCAAAGCCTAAGGGCTTGGGTGCCCCAGGCTTGGGCTCCCAAAGCCTAAGGGCTGGGGCGCGCCAGGACTGGGGCTCCCTAAGCCTAAGGGCTGGGGCGTACCAGGCCTGGAGCTCCCTATGCCGAAGGGCTGGGGCACCCTAGGACTGTCGCGCCCTAAGCTGAAGGGCTGGGGCGTCCCAGGCCATGGGCTCCCTAAGCCTAAGGGCAGGGACGACTCAGGCCTGGGGCTCCCTAAGCCGAAGAGCTGGGTACCCCCAGGCCTGGGGCTCCCTAAGCCTAAGGGCTGGGGCGCCACAAGCGTGGGGCTCCCAAAGCCTAAGCGCTGGGGCGCAACAGGTCTGGGGCTCCCAAAGGCTAAGGGCTGGGGCGCCCCGATGGGGCTCCCAAAGCCTAAGGGCTGAGGCGCCCCAGGCCAGGGGCTCCCTAAACCTAAGGGCTGGGGCACCCCAGGCCTGGGGCTCCCTAAGCCGAAGGACTGGGGCGTCCCAGGCCTGGGGCTCCGTAAGCCTAAGGGCTGGGGCGCCCCAGCCCTGGGGCCCCCAAAGCCTAAAGGCTGGGGCGTCGCAGGCTTTGGGCTCCCGAAGCCTAAGGGCTGGGGCGCCCCTGGCCTGGGGCTCCCAAAGCCTAAGGGCTGGGGCGCCCCAGGCCAGGGGCTCCCTAAACCTAAGGGCTGGGGCGTACCAGGACTGGGACTCACAAAGCCTAAGGGCTGGGGCGCCCCAGGCCACGGGCTCCCTAAACCTAAGGGCTGGGGCGTACCAGGCCTGGGACTACCAAACCTAAGGGTTGGGGTGCCCATGGCCTGGGGCTCCCAAAACCTACGGGCTAGGGCAACCTAGTCCTGTCGCGCCCTAATCCGAAGGGCTGGGGCGTTTCAGGCAATGGGCTCCCTAAGCTTAAGGGCTGGGGCGCCCCAGGCCTGGTTCTCCGAAAGGCTGGGTGACCCCAGGCCTGGGGCTCCCAAAGCCAAGGGCAGGGGCGCCCCAGGCCTAGGGCTCACAAAGCCTAAGAGCTGGGGCGCCCCAAGCCTGGGGCTCCTAAAGCCTAAGGGCTGGGCGCCCCAGGCCTGGGGCTCCCAAAGCCTAAGGGCAGGGACGCCCCAGGCCTAGGACTCCCAAAGCCTAACAGCAGGGACGCCCCAGGCCTGGGGCTCCCTAAGCCGAAGAGCTGTGGCCCCCCAGGCGTGGTGCTCCCTAAGCCTAAGGGCTGGGGGGCCCCAGGCCTGTGGCTCCCAAAGCCTAATAGCTCGGGTGCCCCAAGGCTGGGGCTCCTAAAGCATGAGGGCTGGGCGCCCCAGGCCTGGGGCTCCCAAAACCTATGGGCTGGGGCGTCCCAGCCTGGGGCTCCCAAATCCTAAGGGTTGGGGCGCCCCAGGCCTGGGGCTCCCTATGCCGAAAGGCTGGGGCGCCCTAGGCCTGTGGCTCCCAAAGCCAAAGGGCTGGGGTGCTCCAGGCCAGGGGCTCCCTAAGTCTAAGGGCTGGGGTGTACCAGGCCTGGGGCTCCCAAAACCTAAGGGCTGGGGCGCCCAGGTCTGGGACTCCCAAAGCCTAAGGGCTGGGACGCCCCATGTCTGCGGCTCCCAAAGCCTAAGGGCTGGGGCGCCCCAGGCCTGGGGCTCCCAAAGCCTAAGGGCTTGGAATCCCAGGCCTGGGGCTCCCAAAACCTATGGGCTGGGGCGTCCCAGCCTGGGGCTCCCAAATCCTAAGGGCTGGGGCGCCCCAGGCCTGGGGCTCCCAAAGCCTAAGGGCTGGGGCGTCCCAGACTGGGGCTCCCAAATCCTAAGGCCTGGGGTCCCCAGGCCTGGGGCTCCCAAACCCTAAGGGCTGGGGCGCCCCAGCCCTGTGGGTCCCAAAGCCGAAAGGCTTGGGCGCCCCCGGCCTGGGGCTCCCAAACCCTAAGGGCTGGGGCACCCCAGGCCTAGGGCACCCAAAGCCTAAGGGCTGGGGCGCCCCATGCCAGGGGCTCCCTACGCCTAAGGGCTGGGGTGTACCAGGCCTGGGGCTCCCTAAGCCTAAGGGCTGGGACGCCTCAGGCCTGGGGCTCCATAAGCCTAAGGGCTGGGTGCCCCGAGGCCTGGGGCTCCCTAATCCAAAGGGCTGGGGCGCCCCAGGCCTGGGCATCCCAAAGCCTAAGCGCTGGGGCGCCCCGGGCCTGGGGGTCCCAAAGTCTAAGGGCTGGGGCGACCCCGTTCTTGGGCTCCCTAAGCCTAAGGGCTGGGGTACCCCAGGCCTTGGGCTCCCAAAGCCTAAAGGCAGGGACGCCCCAGGCCTAGTGCTCACAAATCCTAAGGGCTGGGGCATACCAGGCCTAGGGCTCCCAAAGCCTAAGTGCTGGGGCGCCCAGGTCTAGGACTTCCAAAGCCTAAGGGCAGGGACGCCCCAGACCTGGGGCTCCCTAAGCCGAAGAGCTTTGTCCCCCAGGCCTGGTGCTCCCTAAGCCTAAGGGCTGGGGGGCCCCAGGCCTGTGGCTCCCAAAGCCTAAGAGCTGGGGCGCCCCAAGCCTGGGGCTCCTAGCGCCTAAGGGCTGGGCCCCCCAGGCCTGGGGCTCCCAAAGCCTAAGGGCAGGGACGCCCCAGGCCTAGGGCTTACAAAACCTAAGGGCTGGGGCGTCCCAGGCGTGGGGCTCCCAAAGCCTAAGGGTTGGGGCGCCCCAGGTTAGGGGCTCCATAAGCCTAAGGGCTGGGGCGTACCAGGCCTGGGACTCCCAAAGCATAAGGGCAGGGACGCCCCAGGCCTGGGGCTCCCTAAGCCGAAGAGCTGTGTCCCCCCAGGCCTGGTGCTCCCTAAGCCTAAGAGCTGGGGGCCCCAGGCCTGTGGCTCCCAAAGCCTAAGAGCTGGGGCGCCACAAGCCTGGGGCTCCTAAAGCCTAAGGCCTGGCGCCCCAGGCCTGGGGCTCCGAAAACCTATGGGATCGGGCGTCCCAGCCTGGGGCTCCCAAATCCTAAGGGCTGTGGCGCCCCAGGCCTGGGGCTCCCTATGCCGAAAGGCTGAGGCGCCCTAGGCCTGTGGCTCCCAAAGGCAAAGGGCTGGGGTGCCCCAGGCCAGGGACTCCCTAAGTCTAAGGGCTGGGGCGTACCAGGCCTGGGGCTCTCAAAGCCTAAGGGCTGGGGCGCCCAGGTCTGGGACTCCCAAAGCCTAAGGGCTGGGACGCCCCATGTCTGGGGCTCCCAAAGCCTAAGGGCTGGGGCTCCCAAAGCCTAAGGGCTTGGCGTCCCAGGCCTGGGGCTCCCAAAACCTATGGGCTGGGGCGTCCCAGCCTGGGGCTCCCAAATCCTAAGGGCTGGTGGGTCCCTGGCCATGGGCTTCCTAAGCCTAAGGGCTGGGACGCCCCTGGCCTGGGGCGCCCTAAGCCGAAGAGCTGGACGCCCCAGGCCTGGGGCTCCCAAAGCCTAAGGGCTTGGGCGCCCCAGGCCAGGGGTTCCCTAAGCCTAAGAGCTGGGGTGCCGCAAGCCTGGGGCTCCTAAAGCATAAGGGCTAGGCGCCCCAGGCCTGGGGCTCCCAAAACCTATGGGCTGGGGCGTCCCAGCCTGGGGCTCCCAAATCCTAAGGGTTGGGGCGCCCCAGGCCTGGGGCTCCCTATGACGAAAGGCTAGGGCGCCCTAGGCCTGTGGCTCCCAAAGCCAAAGGGCTGGGGTACCCCAGGCCAGGGGCTCCCTAAGTCTAAGGGCTGGGGCGTACCAGGCCTGGGGCTCCCAAAACCTAAGGGCTGGGGCGCCCAGGTCTGGGACTCCCAAAGCCTAAGGGCTGGGACGCCCCATGTCTGGGGCTCCCAAAGCCTAAGGGCTGGGGCGCCCCAGGCCTGGGGCTCCCAAAGCCTAAGGGCTTGGCGTCCCAGGCCTGGGGCTCCCAAAACCTATGGGCTGGGGCGTCCCAGCCTGGGGCTCCCAAATCCTAAGGGCTGGGGCGCCCCAGGCCTGGGGCTCCCAAAGCCTAAGGGCTGGGGCGTCCCAGCCTGGGGCTCCCAAATCCGAAGGCCTGGGGTCCCCAGGCCTGGGGCTCCCAAACCCTAAGGGCTGGGGCGCCCCAGCCCTGTGGGTCCCAAAGCCGAAAGGCTTGGGCGCCCCAGGCCTGGGGCTCTCAAACCCTAAGGGCTGGGGCACCCCAGGCCTAGGGCTCCCAAAGCCTAAGGGCTGGGGCGCCCCAGGCCAGGGGTTCCCTAAGCCTAAGAGCTGGGGCGCCCCAAGCGTGGGGCTCTCAAAGCCTAAGGGCTGGGAGCCCCAGGCCTGGGGCTCCCAAAACATATGGGCTCTGGCGCCCCAGGCCTGGGGCTACCAAATCCTAAGGGGTGGGGCGCCCCAGGCCTGGGGCTTCCAAAGCCTAAGGGCTGGGGCGCCCCAGGCCTGGGGCTTCCAAAGCCTAAGGGCTAGGGTGCCCCAGGCTTTGGCTCCCAAAACCTAAGGGCTGGTACGCACCAGGCTTGGGCTGCCAAAGCCTAACGGCTGGGGCACCCCCGGGCAGGGGCTCCCAAATCATAAGGGCTGGGACGCCCCAGGTCTGGGGCTCCCAAAGCCTAAGGGTCGGGGCGCCCCAGGCCTTGGGCTTCCTAAGACAAAGGGCTGTGCCGCCCCAGGCCAGAGGCTCCCTAAGCCTAGGGGCTGGGGCGCCCCAGGCCTGGGGCTCCCTAAGCCTAAGGACTGGGGTGCCCTAGGCCTGGGGCTCCCAAAGCCTAAGGGCAGAGGCGCCCCAGGCCTATGGCTCCCAAAACCTAAGGGCTGGGGCGCCCCAGGCCTGGGGCTCCCAAAGCCTAAGGGCTGGGGTGCCCCAGGCCAGGTGCTCCCTAAGGCTAAGGGCTGGGGCGTACCAGGCCTGGGACTCCCAAAGCCTAAGGTCTGGGGGGCCTAGGTCTGGGACTCCCAAAGCCTAAGGGTTGGGGCGCCCCGAACTTGGGGCTCCATAAGCCTAAGGCAGGGGCGCCCCAGGCCTGTGGCTCCAAAAGCCTAAGAGTTGGGGCGCCCCAAGCCTGGGGCTCCCAAAGCCTAAGGGCTGGGCGCCCCAGGCCTGGGGCTCCCAAAGCCTAAGGGCAGGGACGCCCCAGGCCTAGGGCTTACAAAACCTAAGGGCTGGGGCGTCCCAGGCGTTGGGCTCCCAAAGCCTAAATGTTGGGGCGCCCCAGGCGAGGGGCTCCATAAGCCTAAAGGCTGGGGCGTACCAGGCCTGGGGCTCCCTAAGCCTAAGGGCTGGGGGGCCCCAGGCCTGTGGCTCCCAAAGCCTAAGAGCTGGGGCGCCCCAAGCCTGGGGCTCCTAAAGCCTAAGGGCTGGGCGCCCCAGGCCTGGGGCTCCCTAAGTCTAAGGGCTGGGGCGTACCAGGCCTGGGGCTCCCAAAGCCTAAGGGCTGGGGCGGCCAGGTCTGGGGCTCCCAAATCCTATGGGCTGGGGCGCCCCAGGCCTGGGGCTGCCTATGCCGAAAGGCTGAGGCGCCCTAGGCCTGTGGCTCCCAAAGCCAAAGGGCTGGGGTGCCCCAGGCCAGGGGCTCCCTATGTCTAAGGGCTGAGGCGTACCAGGCCTGGGGCTCCCAAAGCCTAAGGGCTGGGGCGTCCAGGTCTGGGACTCCCAACGCCTAAGGGCTGGGACGCCCCATGTCTGGGGCTCCCAAAGCCTAAGGACTGGGGCGCCCCAGGCCTGGGGCTCCCAAAGCCTAAGGGCTTGGCGTCCCAGGCCTGGGGCTCCCAAAACCTATGGGCTGGGGCGTCCCAGCCTGGGGCTCCCAAATCCTAAGGGCTGGGGGTCCCTGGCCATGGGCTTCCTAAGCCTAAGGGCTGGGACGCCCCTGGCCTGGGGCTCCCTAAGCTGAAGAGCTGGGCGCCCCAGGCCAGGGGTTCCCTAAGCCTAAGAGCTGGGGCGCCCCAAGCGTGGGGCTCTCAAAGCCTAAGGGCTCAGAGCCCCAGGCCTGGGGCTCCCAAAACATATGGGCTGGGGCGCCCCAGGCCTGGGGCTTCCAAATCCTAAGGGCTGGGGTGCCCCAGGCCTGGGGCTTCCAAAGCCTAAGGGCTGGGGCGCCCCAGGCCTGGGGCTCCCAAAGCCTAAGGGCTAGGGCGCCCCAGGCTTTGGCTCCCAAAACCTAAGGGCTGGGTCGCACCAGGCTTGGGCTGCCAAAGCCTAACGGCTGTGGCGCCCCCGGACTGGGGCTCCCAAATCCTAAGGGCTGGGACGCCCCAGGTCTGGGGCTCCCAAAGCCTAAGGGTCGGGGCGCCCCAAGCCTTGGGCTTCCTAAGACAAAGGGCTGTGCCGCCCCAAGCCAGAGGCTCCCTAAGCCTAGGGGCTGGGGCGCCCCAGGCCTGGGGCTCCCTAAGCCTAAGGGCTCGGGTGCCCTAGGCCTGGGGCTCCCAAAGCCTAAGGGCTGGCGCACCCCAGGCCTATGGCTCCCAAAACCTAAGGGCTGGAGCGCCCCAGGCCTGGGGCTCCCAAAGCCTAAGGGCTGGGGCGCCCCAGGCCAGGTGCTCCCTAAGTCTAAGGGCTGGGGCGTACCAGGCCTGGGACTCCCAAAGCCTAAGGGCTGGGGTGCCTAGGTCTGGGACTCCCAAAGCCTAAGGTTTGGGGCGCCCCGAACCTGGGGCTCCCTAAACCTAAAGGCAGGGACGCCCCTGGCCTGGGGCTCCCTAAGCCGAAGAGCTGGGTCCCCCCAGGCCTGGGGCTCCATAAGCCTAAGGCGGGGGCGCCCCAGGCCTGTGGCTCCAAAAGCCTAAGAGTTGGGGCGCCCCAAGCCTGGGGCTCCCAAAGCCTAAGGGCTGGGCGCCCCAGGCTTGGGGTTCCCAAAACCTATGGTCTGGGGCGTCCCAGCCTGGTGCTCCAAAAGCCTAAGGGCTGGGGCGCCCAAGGCCTGGGGCTCCCTAAGACTAAGGGCTGGGCCATACCAGGCCTGGGCTCCCTAAGCCTAAGGGCTGCAGCGCCCTAGGCCTGGGGCTCCCTATGCCGAAGGGCTGGGTGTCCCCAGGCCTAGGGCTCCCTAAGCCTAAGGAATGGGGCGCCCCAGGCCTGGGGCTCCCAAAGCATAAGCGCTGGGGCGCCCCAGGCCTGTGGCTCCCTAAGCCGAAGGGCTGGGATGCCCAGACCTGGGGCTCCCTAAGCCGAAGGGCTGGGTGCCCCCTGGCCTGGGGCTCCCTAAGCCGAAGGGCTGGGTGCCCCCAGGCCTGGGGCTCCCAAAGCCTAAGGTCTGGGGCGCCACAGGCCTTGAGCTCCCAAAGCCTACGGGCTGGAACGCCCCAGGCCTGCGGCACCCAAAGCCTAAGGGCTGGGGCGCCCCAGGCCTGGGGCTCCCAAAGCCTAAGGGTTGGGGCGCCCCAGGCCTGGTGCTCCCTAAGAAAAAGGGTTGTGGCGCCCCAGGCCAGAGGCTCCCTAAGCCTAACGGCTGGGGCGACCCAGGCCTGGGGCTCCCTAAGCCTAAGGGCTGGGGCACCCCAGGCCTGGGGCTCCCAAAGCCAAGGGCAGGGGCGCCCCAGGCCTAGGGCTCACAAAACCTAAGGGCTGGTTCGCCCCAGACCTGGGGCTCCCAAAGCCTAAGGGCTGGGGCGCCCAGGAATGGGACTCCCAAGGCCTAAGGGAAGGGACGCCCCAGGCCTGGGGCTCCCTAAGCCGAAGAGCTGGGTCCCCCCAGGCCTGGGGCTCCCTAAGACTAACGGTTGGGGCACCCCAGGCCTGGGGCTCCCAAAGCCTAAGGGCTGGGGCGCCCCAGGCCTGGGGCTCTCAAATCCTAAGGGCTTGGGTGCCCCTGGCCTGGGCCTCCCAAAGCCTAAGGGCTGGGGCGCCCCAGGCCAGGGGCTCCCTGAGCCTAAGGGCTGGGCCCTACCAGGCCTGGGGCTCCCTGAGCCTAAGGGCTGGGCCCTACCAGGCAGGGGCTCCCAAAGCCTAAGGCCTGGGGCGCTCCAGGCCTGGGGCTCCCAAAGCCTAAGGACTGGGGCTCCCCAGGCCTGGGACTCCCAAAGACTAAGGGCTGTGGTGCCCCAGGCCTGGGTCTCCCAAAGCCTAAGGGCAGGGGCACCCCAGGCCTGGGGCTCACAAAGCCTAAGGGCGGGTGCGCCCCAGGTCTGGGGCTCCCAAAGCCTAAGGGCTGGGGCGCCCCAGGCCAGGGGCTCCCTAAGCCTAAGGGCTGGGCCGTACCAGGCCTGGGGCTCCCAAAGTCTAAGGGCTGGAACGCCCCAGGCCTGGGGCTCCCAAATCCTAAGGGCTGGGACGCCCCAGGCCTGGGGCTCCCAAATCCTAAGGGCTGGGACGCCCCAGGCCTGGGGCTCCCAAAGCCTAACGGCTGGGGCGCCCCTGCCTGGGGCTCCCAAAGCCTAAGGCCTGGGGCGCCCCAGGCCAGGGGCTCCCTAAACCGAAGGGCTGGGTAACTATTTTCTATATAAATACATAAACACACATCCGTGTGGTAAGGTTTACCCATGAAGTAAACTAAATGCTTGTTTAATAAAACTTCATTTGCACTGTCATTAATTTAGTGCATCACTAAGATTTTTTTATCTGCATACCAGCTTTCTTCTTAGGCTCTTTGCCTATAATGAACTTTCAAAATTTAACTCCTATTTTATTCATAGTAACTCCATATCTATCTACCTACCTGATCCACCAATATTCGGTATGGACTCTCCATTCTTCTGTGTAAGATCCACTTGTCCCTAAGAAGCCGTCTGCCTCCCCGATGGAAGGCTATCACTGCAGGGACCTTCTCCTCCTTCCCTAGCATCGTCATCATTCCCCTCTCAGTTTTGTATTTCAACCCGAACTTCCCTCTTGTTATTAATTTCTTGCTTCCTTTTTATTTTAATTGAAAAATGTTAATTTCCAATATCTAACCAAGGATATGCTCCGCAAGAGCAAAACCAAAACTCTTCCTAGCACCACGTCCAGGCTGCCTCAGAGTGACCCACAGGACAGAGGAGAACTACCCCTGTGAATCTAAGGCTGTAACTCTCAACAGCGCTAGAAAGCCTCATCTTTCTCTCATCAAGCAGCTGGTAGTTTTGAACTGCTGACCTTGGAGTTAGCAGCCCAATGCATCATCACAACTCCACCGGGGCTCCAGGAGCCATTTTTTATTCTTTTCTAAATCTCTACCACCTAGCATAGTTCTTGGTATAGAGCAAGTACACAAGATAAATTTGTTGAGTAATAAAACTTACAGGTACAGGGTTGTATAATCACATGTGCTTTCATTTTCAATTCACAGTTCAGTGTGTTGGCTAACCCCTGATGTTGACTTGAATAGTGTGAGGATATTGGATTCCGAGCAAGGGCCTCTGGTTAAAAACGTCTTTTTCTCTCGACTCCATTTCTCATTTTAGGCAAGTTCTTAATATCTGTGATTCTCTTCTGTCAAATGGAGAGCTTGATCTAGATCCTATGTTTTCCTAACATATCCTATGGTGACGTGTGTGCAGTGTCTCAGACGCTGTTACCATGCTTATCAAGGGTGGCTCCCGTTCTGTGGACTTCTGAGCACCATCAGGTTCCACGTACGACTCAGAACCAGCTCCCCAGCACCTACAACAGCAACCGCCACAGCACACGACTGTTCAAAGATGGTCATGGGAGATGTTTCTGTGTTCTACAAATGAACAACTTAAAGCCCTAAACAGATGGGATGGTGTGTAAATAGTTGCTCTTGGCTCTCTGTATGTTTCTAAGTGCATTTGAAAATTAAAGGAAAGAGGGATTCACAGAGTGTCAGGGACCGGGAGAAGAATTCTCAGACTGGACGGTGACTACTGGGCTGGTGGAACTGATTGGAAACTGGTGTGACAAGTTGTGACAGTGTGTTGGAGGAACAAAGAAAATAGAACAAGGAGGATGAAGATGGATGCCCATTGGACTTCGATCGTGGAAGGGCCTTAGATGTGGAAGGACGCTTGTGCCTGCAACCTCCTGCAGATATTAAGCAGCCACTTCTCTGGTTTAAGCAGTGACATGATAAAAATGGCTTTTTTTTTTTAAATATTTTATTAGGGGCTCATACAACTCTTGATCACAATCCATACATATACATACATCAATTGTATAAAGCACATCTGTACATTCTTTGCCCTAATCATTTTCAAAGCATTTGCTTTCCACTTAAGCCCTTTGCATCAAGTCCTCTTTTTCCCCCTCCCTCCCTGCTCCCCTCTCCCTCATGAGCCCTTGATAATTTATAAATTATTATTTTCTCATATCTCGCCCTATCCAGTGTCTCCTTTCACCCCCTTTTCTGTTGTCTGTCCCCCAGGGAGGAGGTCACATGTAGATACTTGTAATTGGTTCAGCTTTTCCAACCCACTCACCCTCTTATCCCCCCCCCACCCAGTATCGCCCCTCACACCCCTGGTCCTGAAGGTATCATCCACCCTGGATTCCCTGTGCCTCCAGCTCCTATCTGCACCAGTGTACAACCGCTGCTTTATCCAGACTTGCAAGGTAGAATTGGTTCATGGTAGTGGAGGGGTGGGGGTGGGGAGGAAGTATTTAGGAACTGGAGGACAGCTGTATTCTTCTTCTTTTTTCTTTTTTTTTTTTTCATTTTTTTCTCTTTTCTTTTTCAGGACGATAAAGACATAGCATACTAGCATTCCACTCCAGGAATGAAGATAAGCCTTCAAGAGGCAGGTAATTTGATTAAATTACTATGTTTATGATTCATTCAGCGAATTAGGGGTTTGCCGTTTATTTCTTGGATTATGTGAGGATTCGTCTGGTCTCTGCACACCGGTGCATTCTGATTAGGGAGCTCACACGACTTAAGAGTTCAGAGCCCAGGATAAATTTAAATTCTACAGGACTGGCTTGTTTGAGATTTCTTTTCTGTTGCTCTAAATTTGGTCAATTGTGGTGAAATTAAACTTGAGCTCCTTAGTTCTGTTCATGTCTGGACTTTTTGTTTTGCTTTGAGTGTAGAGTAGCGTTTGTGTCTCAAGCGAATAAAGGGTGCCACTGAATAATCTCACAGCGTTCCAAGGTATTCCTAGGTGACCCGAGAAACCTCTGCTTGCTAGCACATTGATGGATGGAGATTTATGTCCTATTGACTATGTTCCTTGGATGGAAAAGGAACAGTGTCACCCCCAATCCATTAATCTGACATCTCTTATAATTGATGTCCGACCAAGTTTGTGTAATAAGAATTGCTTGTGGACTTGTGTGTGTCAAGGAGAGAGAAGATAGGGGTGGGGGGAGACTGTGAGGAGGGAAGATTGTCTACAACTCATTGGAAGCTCGGTGTTTGAGGACTTTGAACTCTGTCACGAGCGGGCTCCATTTAGTAAGGGCCCAGGAGAGGCGTGTTAGCATCCAGGTGTGCTGCCTGAGAAAACGGTAGTCTCCTTTTGAATGATGCTTCCTACAAAAGTATCATTTGTGATCATAGTTTATATCACATTGTGGAATCAGAAAATGTATTTCCAGAGCAGAAATGGGGATAGTGCCTACTGGGGTGGGGGTGGGGAGAGAGATAATTAGAAAATTTACTTTTGACTTGAGACGAAGCAGTGCAGAAAATCAAAAGACATGAAATGGAGCCGTAATTTTCAGGGTCCAAGTTGTGTAGTTAATGTGCAGTAATGTATAATGTACAACAGTGGAGAGATGCAGTTGTGAAAACCATCAACCTGGATTAAACTTTAGATATTATTTAATTTAGCCACTTGTGTTGCTTGTGCTGCTTGCAAGGTTCTGGTTATCCAGTGAAGACAGAAAGATAAAGACGTTCCTACACAGCAATGTCTTTTGTTGTATACCCACATAAGAAGAGGGCTGGTGGTGCTGTGGTTAGACATCGTGTAGCTATAACTGCAAGGTTGGCAATTCAGACTTATGAGCTACTGGGGGGGGGGGCGGGGAATGAGGTTCCCTGCTTTTATAAAGACGTACAGAAATCCCATATAGGGTTGTTATGAGACAAGAGTAGATTGCATCTGAGTTTATAATCCAGTGTTCTAGGGACTGCATGTACAGATGCTGATGAGCAGGAGCCCCTGCAGTGCCATGAGTGAGGTTTTGAGCTACTAACCCCAAAGTAGGCAGTTCTAACTCACCAGCTGCCCCACAGGAGAAAGATGAGGCTGTCTGCTCCTCTAAAGCTTTATAGTTTCATCAACTTTCTGCAGGATACCGATGAACTATAATCAGCTCCATAACAATTTGTTACTTAGTTTTTGCTTCTTTGTTTGTTTAAAAGAAAAATTAATTTTAGCAGGGAGTTTTTAATAGGACGGCAATAAAAAATTTCCCTACCAGAATGTAGGGAAATGTAGGTTATGTAGTAATCTGCTATCAGTTGCAATAATTTATTGTTTCTGGAATTGATCTCTCTCTCTCTGCATGATGTATTGCGGGTGGGAAAGTGGAGGGAGTCAGTGTGGGAAGGAAAGTAGAGAGTAATGGAAAGTGGTGAAGCTGAAGCAGTAGGCAGCAGATGCATCATGAAGGGTCTCATAAAGCAGGTTAGGAGATTTTAGTCAGTGACACAGAAATAACGCAAAAAAAAGCAAAAGACACAGCTATAAACAACAATCGAAAGAGTCTGTGAAATCCAAATCCAGCAGCAAGCTCTTACAATGAGTGTTTTTAGAAAACAACTTTAGAGAGCAGAAAATGATCAAAAGAATGAAGGCTAAAGAAAGGGAGAGAACGGTCAATATTTTAGCCTAAGACTTTGAAGTTCGATTTGCCCCCAGTTAAACCCAATTCTGTTAAATTTCTAGCCCACCAATTCTGTGGACCATCTCCAGTGATAGAGAATTCGGAGACACGTGGATTATAATAGAGAGTACATCAAAGTTTATAAGGAAAATTTAAAGTCTCAAACCAAACTCATGGCCATCGAGTCAATTCTGACTCATACCCACTCTCTATGTGGATCAGAGAAGGGAATGTCATGGCATGAACGAGGGGGTGCCTTCCGACAGCCCACTTGCTGCCACGCAGTCACTCAGCCCCACGGGAGCCACACGTTTCTGCTTTTGAAAATATTGACAACGAATTAACTTTTCTATAGCCTTTGCTTATATCCCAGCTACTTCCCATCATTTGTGTAATTAGGGTCATAGAACTATGCGAGCGATTACCAAATTTCCACCAGGAAATAGTGAGGGAGAGCACCCAGGGGAGTAGGGGGTCATCTCAGAGGGGATGGCATGGTGCAGTATTTTGGAAAAGTTGGCGTTTAGGACATCATTAAATGCCGTATCGTAAGGAAGAGCTTTGTCCTGATCCCGCTGAACAAAATTATCCATGCAATGAGGTACAAACATCGCTTCCAGTTCCCGGTTCCTGAACTAGTCCTTTTGCTTCTCTGTCCCTACTCATGACGGAGAACGTGAATTTCTTTTAAAAGTAAACTGTCCTAGAAATATCCCATTTCTTGGTGGCACAAATGGTCCTGTGCTTGGCCACAAAACAAAGGGCAGTGGTTGGAATACATCTGGAGAGGAAAAGGCCTGGCATTTTGCTTCTGCAAGGTCTGCAGAGTTCTACTTGGCAAAGGCGAGACTGCGTTCACAGAAATGGCTCACTGACAACGGCCAGAACTCCGTGAGTGTGCCAGGGCTTGGGGCAACTGCCTCTCTTGCGCGCACGCTTGCCGTCTCCAGGCTCGTTTCTACCAGAACCAGTTCAACACGCAGTTCTGAATATGCTACTTCCGTTCTAAATAAATGGCTCCCAAATAATTACTATGCACGGAATCAACATCTTCAATTTAACTCTCTTTGAACCGTGACCAGAACTCTCTCTTCATCAGTCCTTGCCTCTCCAATCACAGCTGGAGCTGGAGCCCTATTCTCCCCCCCATACCCCCCCTCATTTTTAAGAGACCATACTTCCCTGTTTGTTTGCTTTTTTCCTGTATCAAAGTAGGTGCGAAGGGAAGACAGTGCAGAGCCCCTGGGGTAGGAAAATTGGGGGAGGAGGTAGAAAGGAGAATATGTCTCTAAAGGAGGGGAAGAGGTGTATCATTAAGGCAGGAAAATATTCTCTGTCAAAAGCTGAGGGGAGGGGTAGCTACAAGCCACAGAGATGAGCGCAGAGGCTAAGGCACAGCATGCCTCCTCAGTGAGGAGGGGGCGCGGTCCTCTCCACTCAAGTGTCCAGAGGAAGGGAATTGGTAGGTTCTCTTCCATCTCTGGGTCTTCGTCCCGGTCCAGCCACTCCAATGCCTAATCCTTCTCCCTTATCTAGATAAGGGTCCTTCAGGGCCCGGAAGACAGAGATTCGTTTTTGTGGGTTAAAAACCAGCATTTCCAGCAGCAGCTGTGCTCCGAACTCTCCACCTCGGGGACCACTGACTCCTCTGGGCAGGGCCCTTTGGGGGAAAAGGCTCCCGGGGCAGAGATACGTCTCGGGCCAGGCTTCCTCTGGGGGCAAGCCGAACAGATAAAAATTGTTGCCTAGCTGGTCAGCTTCAGAGTGCACAGAAGAGAGGCTTCCGACAAACCATCTCTGCAGAGATCAGCCAGCACTGCTTGTGGCCACCGGAGTTGCTTATGCAGCTTGCGGAGGGACTTTGGGAGCCCTGCACCAGAGTGTAACAGCCACAGGTGTAAGGGCCATCTGGGAGCTGGAGATTCTGGTCACGCCAAAGGCAGCCGGCTTGACCGTCCCATTACTTGTCACCAGAATGTTCTCCGGCCTCAGGTTGCAATTGGCACGCAGGACATCAAGGCCTCTGAGAAACTGCCCCATCAGACCCTCGAAGTTCTCCGAGGGCAAACCTGGTGAGGGGCCTATTCTTAAGCAAAGCTACCTCCTGAGTTGTGCATCCCTTTCTGTTCTGTTCATTCAGGCCTTTCTTCTCAGCAATCCTTTGACACAAACGACCGCTCAAGTCACAAAAAGCAGTGGTTACATCTCTGTTTCCATCTCAGTTTACCTCTTAGGAGTCTCCCACGCGCCCAACACTTTTATTGGCACACAATTCTCATATCATACAATCGAACAGTTCAATCGTTCAATCACATCAAGGGGAGTTGTATTCAGTTGATTAATTCCTCCTTCTTGCAGTACTTTCTTTCCTTGCTTTTTCATAACAAGTTCTTAATATTCTGCCTACTCCCTCATCTGCTTTTCATGAACTTCTTTGATAGCTCATGCCCTCTGAGATTTCCCCAATCTTGGGGTGCTCTCGCACTCTACCTGTGGCTACTTTCTCCATCTAGACATCTTAGGAGTAATCCTATCCATTGTCTTGACTTTAATATCTATGCACAGAGATGGCCACATTTATCCATGGTAAGCCCTTGGACAAATGCCAGACATCGATTTCTTCATTTGGCAACTCGAATTTGATGTTTCATATATTGAAACTTACCATGTACAAAATAGAACTCTTCATTTGCCACTCCCCTTAAATTTACCTTGTAACTTGCTCCATATTAAAGTTTTAATTAAAACATTTTAAATTGAAAGATCATTCTATCGGGGGGCTCTTACAACTCTTATAACAATCCATACATCAATTATATAAAGTATATTTGTATATATGTTTTCATCATTATTTTCTAAACATTCACTTTCTATTGAACCCTTGGTATGGACTCCTCTTCACCAACCCCACCCTCATGATCCCTTGATAAATTATACATTATTGTTATTTTTATATCTTACACCAACCACTGTCTCCCTTTCCCCATGGTTTCTGTAGTTCGTTCCTGTGTTCGTCTGGGTAGACTAGAGAAACAAATTCATAGACACTCATGTATATATAGGAAAGAGCTTTATATACAAGAATAATTGAACAGTGAGGAAACATTGTAGCCCAGTCCACATCAAGTCCATAAGCCCAATATTAGTCCATATGTCTGGTACCAATCTATAATGCCCTCTTCTGACTCACAAAACACATGCAATGACATAGAATGCAGGAAGATCACAGGCCAGTGGGTAGAAAGTCTTGTGGATCCAGTGGCATTGTAAGCATCTTAGCGCTGGCAGGGGTCTCCATGTGGCTTCTGCAGCTCCCAGGGTTCTGGTTGCATCAGGGTAGGTCCATGCGGCTTCTCAGAAAAGTCTCACAGGGAGTGAGCATGAGTCCCGCCACCGCCACCAGTGAACTATTTATCTCCTTAGCATCTCCAAATGAGGTCATCAAGCTACTGCCTGATTGACAGGCTAGACTCCACCCCTTGACACCAGATTATGTAACTACCACAGTCCCCCTCGTGTGTGTCTATGTGTTGATCATTGCAACTGGTTCCCCCTTCCTTCCCTGCTTTCCCTGCCTTCTCTCTACCATCCTGGTATTGCTACTCTCATTTCTGTTACTGGATTCCTTTTGTTCTGAGCTTTTACCTCTCATCTGTACTTGTGCACATACTCTGGTCTAGGCTGCAGTGAAAGGAAGGACTGGGGTCATGATAGTGGGGGGTGAGGAAGGCTCAAGGAACCGGAGGAATATTGTGTGTTTCATGGGTGCTATACTGCGCCCTGGTTGCCGCATCCCTTCCTTGTGACCCTCTGTAAGGGCATGTCCCATTGTCTACAGATGGGTTTGGGTCTCCTTTCTTCGCCACATTTGCTTACGCACGCATTTTGTTTTCAGTGATTGCGCTGGGAGAGTGAGCATCACAGGGTGCCAGGTTGTTAGAACAAAGTGTTCTCGTATTGAGGGAGGACTTGAGCAGAGGCCCGAAGTCTGTTTAGGAGCCCCTCAAATAGACTTCAGGCTAGGAGGGGCAGATCCTGGAATTCCCCCAGGACCAAAGGGGAAATAGTCATAAAGGTCAACAGACAGACCTGGAATCATGTATTTTTTTGGTTTCTTTTTTGCTAATTACTATTATCTTTTTCCTTTTATCTTTTTATTCAATTTTTTTTCTCTTTGTTTGGTCTCTGATATTGTTGGTTTGCCTACATATATAAGATAGGCATGGGAAGAAAGTTCGAGGAGAAAGCAACAGGACTGATAGTTCAGGAAGGACTTGGGTGGGCTAAGTGGGGGAGAGAAGGAGGCAGGGGAAGGGAGCAGTGAGCAAACCACACCATAGAGAGGGGAACAACTAGGGAATTAAAATCAACAATGAGAAGGACATAGAGATCCTGCAGGGTTTGGAGCAACAGCAATCTAGCTGAGAGGAATTACTAAGAGGAAAAAGAAGGGTGAGCATGATGGTGGGGCAGGAGGAAGGTAAAAGGAAACACAGGAATGATCTAGGAAACAACGCTATGGAGAGAGGTATAAGCGTAGGTGTATAGAGCTTAAATTTTGAGCACTAGGGTTTCAGAAGGCTACCATTACAGTGAAAGCCCCAACTCCATCTGAGTCTCTAGGGAGATTAAGGTGCCATTGAATTTCTTTCTGACCTTTAACTAGCAAAGTATATATCTTTGCTCTGAGACAAAGTACATTATCACAAAATCAAACTCACTGCCATCCAGTAGGTGTAGACTCATAGTGACCATACAGGGAAAGGGTTGAACTGCCATTTTGAGTTCCAAAGACTATCTGTTTACAAGAATAGAAAGTCCTATCTTCCTCCCTAGGAATTGCTGGTGGTTTTGAGAAAAATCTCAGTCCAAGGCATAACCACCAAGCTACCAGGGCTCCTCCCAGGGTACATTGAAAGTGAATTCCTACACTCCCCTAGCCAAGGAACAGGGGGAAGGCCTTCCCTCAAGGGCTTTCCTAGCTGTGTCTTTGGTGTAATGGGGTACTAGAGTCTCATGGTCATGAGTCATACTCTGAGCGTCCTGGTCAGAGGCCCTCAAAAGCAATTCTGTCTAGCATTTTGCATGCTTCCCAATCATGGTCTTACTGCTGCTTCTGTATTCCCACCTGCAGATGTATTGATGTGTTGCCAATCATGCTTTTGTGTCCATTTGCCCTGTACTCCCATGTCCTGCTTAAGCAGGCAAGCTCACTACCATGAAGTTGATGCTCACTCATATTTTCTTACAAATCCTTAGGCATCATTACGACCTCCCACTCATGGTCTCCTTCATCGGGATGAATTGTTTCCTTTGTTGTCCTGTTTAAGAAATAATAAATGTGTCTTTACCAATGATATTTGAGATCTGGGGTTTCTTTTGTCCCCTACCTTTATCTAACAGCTCCCAATTTGACCTCTATTTCAGTTAATGGCCACTTCTCTTTTCTGTATTTATTAAGCTCTGGTTTAGCCTGGTTTTCCTCTCTTAGATTACTAACATCAATGAGCTAATTCTCTGTATTTAATCCTCTTCATTTGAAACATTCCCTAGATTTTGTGGAATATACCCTGATTAACATAGTATTTTTAATCTGTTTGATTTTCTGTCCTGATTGTTACAGGCTTGCATTTTCTCAGATTCATGTACTTATTCAAATGTTACCACCATACTCTATATTTATGAAAAAATGAATATTGATAACACATTGAAGACATTTTTGAAATCATTCATATATATGAATCATTTGAAATTTCTTTTTGTAATCTACACTGTTTTGTGATATATCTTTGTTGATAAGTGTTGAACAAGTTCATTAATTTTCCCAACTATATGCTATTGTTGAACAGACTATAGTTTATTTATATAGTCTTCTACTGATTTACTTCCATTAAAACTATGAACCAATCTGCAATCAATATACTTTTGAATGTATCTCTTTGAACCCACTTTCTAAGTTCATTGCCACAGTGCTTTTGATACGTCTTTCTTGTTTGAAGTCAGGGGATGTCATTTTAGCTACTTACTATTTTTGGTTTAGCAGTGCATTCCAAGGAGGTAAATGAAAGCCATTTTTTTAGGATTTGCTATAAATAATTATCTAGTTTTCATATTTTTGGAATAACATACTCTTGAATTTGTTCACTATTTTACTCAGATTTCTCAACGAAATTACCTCTTAATTGATGAGTTCAATTGGCCTATTTCAGTTTTTCTTATGCTTTGCTGCTTGATAGTTGACACACTCTCTCCCCTTTTCAGTCAGCTTATGTCCTCTTCTCTTTGCTTATAGTTAGACGGCACCACCCACCCCTGAGTCACCGTTAGCTATTGCTGCCTGTGACTTTTTCCCTATTAACTCCTCCACTCTGTGCTTCCTGGGATTTGTCTGTAGTCATTTTCTCTTATGTAGTCTCTGTGCTAGTTAGGTTTATGTCAAGTTGAGTAGGACAGGATTCTCCCATGATGCCATCTAACATAGTGTGGTCAATTCCACGATTCAATTTTTGACAAAGCACTTAAGCAGCTGTGGGGAGAATAAAATTAAAAGCCCAACTCACTTCCATGGAGTGGATGCAGGCTTTTAGCAACCCTATAGAACAAGATAGAACTTCTCCTGGGAGTTTCTGAGAGTGTAACTCTTTACAGGAGTAGAAAGCGTTGTCTTTCTCCCCGTGTGGCTTATGGTTTTGAACAGCTGACCTTTCAGACAGTAGCTGTAAGTGCAACCACTTAATCTGGTCACAGACTTGATATGGCTCAGGGAAGTTTCACTTAGAATGTGGCCTGTGCTTAGTATAAGTTGACAGTGGATGGAAGTTAGCTTATTCTTACTGCTGAATTTGGATCCTGCATTGCTTCATCAACCTCCTATTTAAAAAAATCCTGCCCATCAAAGGAGCAATCATTAGATTCATTTGAAACGTGGATTCATTTGGCTGATCTCAGATTCATTCACCTGGGCATCCACCAGTCTGTGGTCTTCTTGTTTCATCATCTTGCTTCTTGTTCATTAGCTCTTTCAGCTTTGGAGGTTAGCTTACATCTGGCCCATGTTCATGAACTGAACTGAACTTGATGCCCTTCTACAATGGTATGAGACTTCTTGATAAGAACCTCTTTCTATATGCATGCGAGCTTCATTGGTTTTGCTTCTCTAGAGAACCCAGCCGAATTCACTCTCCCTAAGGAATTACATGAACTATCAACTTTGGACATGTTAGCGGGAAAGACCAGTCCCTGGAGAAGGACATCTTGCATGGCAAAGTGGAGCGGCAGTGAAAAAGAAGAAGGTCCTCGAGATGGATTAACACAGTGGCCACAACATGGGCACACACATAAGAACAATTGTGAGGATGGTGCAGAAGAGGGAGGCGTTTCTTTCTGTTGTAGTTAAGGCTGCTATGAGTCAGAACCAACTCAATAGCACCTAACAGCGACAGTAACAAATATCAACTTTTACTTGATGCTTCCCAAACTCTTCATTTGAGTATCTCCTACTCTCTAATCTATTTTAATTAATTATTCAACATTTTCATCTGGATGCCCAATAGGATCACAAAGTCGGCGTGTATATGCTTACGTTCATTACTTTACTTCCAATTCTCATTCACTTTGTTTTAATTATCCATCTTACTGTCAAATTAGGAGTTGAATTTGGCCAGCAATGTGGATGAGCATCTCAGAGTCAAAGACATAGACTTTACCCAATTATACATATCTATCTCTTTGTATCTGGATCACATTTCTTATGTACACATGCACTTTTCTTTTCAATAGTATTTCCAATGTCTGTGTTTCTTACATTGGGGTACTTTGACCCTTTCCAATTCATGGAAAACAGCTGTACAAAGTATAAGACAAAGGATTCTGAACTCAGAATCTTCATTTAGATTCATTCTTTCTAGGAGTACTAAATAAGTTATGATGTACAGAATTTTTAAAATAAGGACATAAGATAATATTTTATTCTAATAAAATAACTGTAAATTGTTATCATCAAACAATTCTTTAAAGGAACTTTTTGGATCAATGGACTGCCCTGGTTCCCGCATGGGAATATTTGTTCTTCATTTCTCCCAGCCTGTGCTTTTCTGCAATGCCCTGCACATCAGCATTCTGCTCACTCCTTACAGTTCAGGTCAAATGCTGCCGCTGCTGTGGAGCGATGCTACTCTGAATTAGAATTAATTATTGCTTCCTTTGTGTTAATAAAGCACTGTTTTTTTGTTGAATTTTGTCTTGTGCTTTATTTGTTCATAGGCAATTTGATCCCTACTGTTGAATCTTGTTTATTTTTTCTTGTATTTTAGTTTTATATATATATATACATATATATATATATATATATATATATTTCTTCATGAATTATATAGCAGGTAATTGTCTACTCTTTGTAGCTTCGCTGTACCTAGCTCATTTTAGGTGCCAAATGCATATTATGAATTTAATCCCTATTAGCAGATAAATAATATTCTACAACTTTTTCTTTATACTTTTGCAGCAGGTACAAAAAGAGTTGATTTTTTTCCCACTCAAATCATATCCTCTACCTTTAAAGCTAGAAGAACATGAGATGTCTCTCCATATTATTCTTTTTCCCTATGTAATTTCATTGTTTGATTGTTGATAGAATTAGTCTGTTAACCTTTCAAATGAAGATAAAAATATAAACACAAAGCAACTATATTACTTTTATGAAATAACTTTACTTTAAAATATAGGATTATATGCTATACTATAATACAACATTACATACATGTGACATATTTTTCTACACATGTAAAGGAAAACATTTTTTTGCATGCAATGAATTACACTTGACAACTAATAACTTATAGGAACTGAACTTGTTGAAAGCAATGGAAACTACATGATTTACTGAACACAACTGAATGAAAATAAGACTTTTTACCTTTTCTCTTTTAGTGTAGTACTCTAAGGTCTTCCACATTTTCTATTACAGCTCGCTAAAATGCGTCAATAAATCTCTACATTTTACTTTCCGTGCTACTTTATCGTTCTCTTGGACATCTGCTCATACTTCGTCCTTTGAGACTCTTTTATAGCCCCTCTCCCCAGGATCTCCTGGTACAGCTGATGACCAAAAAAGATGAGGAGAGCAGGGATGTTACCTATGACTCAGTCATATTAACTTAGATCGAAAGTGTTATTCTGTTTTTACCCCTGGTGTCACCTGATCCTCATTGGAATCTTACTTTACTCAGGAAGCCTAGGAAGAACAACCTCTTTGGGACACGTAAAAGGCCACGGTCCAACTTCTTAGGGCTTGAATCGAACCGTGTCTGGAGAACAAGCATGGTTCACAAATGTCAGTTCTAATGCAGAAAAAGGTAGACAACTTGGCACATGGTGAGCATGATCCGTAGCAAAAAGGCTAAGCCCCCTGAATATACTGGTATGTTTAAAGTTCAATATTTATGTTAATATTTATAAAATTAAACCTGGATCCAAAAGGCATTGGAAGATTACAAACTATCCTAGCAAAACGTATTGGCAGCTGTGCTTGACATGATTGAAGGGGACGCTTTGTTGCTCTCATTTTGCTCTCCCGTAGTCCCGTGTATCTAGCACACGAGGTGGCCTCAGGCCTCCCCAGTCTGCTAGCAATGAGGCCACATTAACATTCACGCCTGCTTTTGCTGCACGCTGACATTTACCTGTACCACTGTGAGGCCTCAGTTCCTTCCTGTCCCCATCTCAAACATCTTATTTCTCCAACATTTATTTCTAAGCATCTCTAGGAGTAGTCTCATGAGATCTCTTGATCAACAACATTAATCTACTTTTGTCTCTTCGATGTCTGTTGCCTGTGAGTCACTAAGGGAAGTGTCTCACCATTGTCACTGTTGTCAGCACGTTACTGTGCCTAAGTTCCTTCTGTCGCCCTCTTCCTAATTATTTCACATTTCATCACTGAAGCTGTCCAGTCTGTGTAAACCCAAATATCAGGGTGCTCTAACCAAGGGCCCCCCCGTTTCTGCCTTCAGAGGGGGGAGGGAGCAGGAAAGGAAAGTGGCTTGGTCATGGCCAGGCGCGCAGAACCAACCTCACCACTTCTTCTGCGACTCAGAATAAGTTACTAAAACTCACTGAGCCTACTCTGACTCTTCTGCAAGTGGGGATTGATAAGAATATCTATTTTAAAGAGTTATAATGCAAAGCAAACTCACTGCCACAGCTCGATGTTGACTCACAGCTACCCAACCGGACAGGGGAGACCTGCTCCTGTGGGTCTCTGACACTGTGACGTTTTACAGGAGTAGAAGGTCTGTCTTTCACCCAAGGAGGGGTTGGCGGTTTCAAACTGCTGATCTTGGGATGAGCAGCCCAACAAGTAACCACTATGCCACCGGGACTCGTTCAGAGGGTTATGACAGAGGATTGAATTAGTTACCATTTGCAAAGTATTTATTCAGTGCTAGTGAACATTGGATATTATTACCATTTGTTATTGAGGCTACAAAATTATCTTTGAATTTTATATTCATGCTTTACTCCAGAGTTGAATTACTCCACGCTTCTCTGGCTATCTTGAAGCCACAGACACCATCTCGGGATCCAGGCCCTCGAGTTCAATGGGTCCGTAGAACAGCCCATTCTGCCGCCGTGAGACCGATCCTCGACACTGGCCCTCCGCCCACTGGGGCATGGGTTAGACTGCTAGCCACAAGGTGATCACTTTGAAACCACCAACTGCTCCATGGAGGTAAGATGAGGTTTCTACTGACGTGTAGATTTAGTGCTGGAAACCCGTCCGAACGGCCTCGATGGCAGGGAGTTTGATTTGGGGTTAGCTGCTCTTACGGCTTTCCTGCTCTCCCACTCCTCCCAATCCGCCGCCACTCCCCTTGGGATTTTTCCGAATTGTCCTTCTCACCTGCTTTCTTTATCGTCCAGCCATGGTCTGCTTCTGGACGTGTCTGCTTAGCCTCCCTGCGCCAGTCCTCTCCTATTGTCAACTGTACCCGCTTTCCCGAGACGAGAAGCAGATGGGTTGTGATGAATACCATCTCATGTGCCTACACTCGTTCGGTAACAGGTGGCTGCTCCGTCAGCTGGGGTCTCCTTGAGGACACCCTCCCGGCCTCCCTTTGACCATGCATACGCTCGTCCAGATGGCGACTTGCTTCCCCAGAGTCCTGAATCAACCGAACAGGAGATGGCAGGGCTGTGCTCATTTTGCCTGGGGTTTAATACAGGCATGGAGTTTTATTTATTTTTTGTCCTCTTAATTCAGGAAAAAGGAACAAACCTTATGTGAAAATGATGTTCACAACGTGGTTTTAAATTCTCTCACAGGAAGTCTAAATTTGTGTGATTAAATTAGCATTCATAAATGCCAAAGCAAGAAACCAAATTAATTTGTTTTTGCTGTTGGAAAAGAATAAAGATATCTTTGAATCATCTAATGTATTAGATTTTTACTCTGTGTATCTTACTTCTGTTTAATGCACTCTGGCTACATTAAAATGGAGGCAACTGAATTTATTATGTAAAGATAAATGTATAGGTTAGGTTCACCTTGGCAAGATGGAAGCAAGTTGCTTTCCCCTAAGGTTAAAACAGCTCTTCTACCTTGTATTCTGGAAGTAACCTACTTTCAACCAAATTACGGCTTCAAGAACAGTACACATTTGCTTGAATTCATCTCTGCCTCTATCGTTTTCCGGATGCATCTGTGCAAGCCCTGATTAAAGTCTTCATGTTGCTTGAATGCCTACTATCCCTGAACATTAGAGTAAGAAAACCTGGAGCCAATGTCCCAGAGTTGAAGGATAGACATTTTTAAAGTTTAAAAATAATATGGCTTTATTTAAAACATATCTAGTCATTTGTAATCCCTGTAAAAGGAATCACTTATGGAAGATTTTTCAAAGAATTAAGAAATCCCAAATATAAAGTCTTCTAATCTTAATCTGTTAAACATTGGTGTAGGTCGGGTTCACTAGGCAAGCAAACCTGGTGACACTTATAAAGGTATTTATATTAAGAAAATGCCTAACAATTATAGACGTGAGCATGTCCAAGTTCAAGCAGGATTCAAGTCTGTGAACCAGACGCTAGGCTAGAGGTTTCTCCTGACTCATGTAGCTTCAGGGAATAGTAATTCCAAGATCAGTAGGAAGACCACATGATGGTCTTCTGAGTTGCTGCTGAGACAGACAAATCCAAGATTAGTAGTTCAGGCTTGTGGCTGCAGAAGCAAATTAATTCACAGTCAGCAGGTCAGATGACGGGGCCCAGAATACTCCCAGGATCAGTAGGCAATAGGGCAGAAAATTGGCTCAAGTCCACAGAACCAGAGGTTGATGAGCCAGATACAGGAGACAGATTCAGCAGAAAGCAAAGCAAACTTTCCCACAATGTCCCATTTATATTGGACGTAGGACACACACCCTAGGAAACATCCTTTCCATTGCATCCATCTGTGACCTTAGTAAAGATGTTGCATAACACGTTAATCTTGTTTCAAAGACTGGCTGCTCGTAGTAGATTCCATTATGGAGTTAACTACACTGTGTTAGATCACATGATAAATCATAACTACCAAACCACTGGGAATCTTGCTCCAGCCAAGTTGACACAAAACCTATCAGAAACATTAACTTATTTAGAACCACAAAGAGTGTAAGTTCAAGAAGATATTTTATGTGCTTATACATTTTTCTCCATCACCTGTCCGTCAGTTTGTCCTACTGTTGTGGTTCTGTGTTGCTGTGATTCTTGAAGCCATGTCAGTGGTATTTCAAAAACCAACAAGGTCACCTACAATAAACAGAGTTCAGCAGAGCTTCCTGACTAAGCACAGACTATCAAGAAGGAAGATGCTGTCCGCTTCTGTGGAGTGAACCACTGAATACCTTATATATTGAAGCACAGCACTGTCACATACGGAAAACCCATTAACATCAACAGAACATGGTCAGAGACAGTTCCAGAGAAAGAGTCTCCCAGGTCAGAGGGCACGGCCCTCACATTATAGCTGAAGTACTTGGGGAAGACTGCCTTCTCAGAGCAGAATGGACCACAGTGATGCAGCTGGAGTAAAGCTTTTGTGACCTTCCTTTGCTGATGAGGCGCCGCTGAAAAGGAGAAGAAACACTTGCAAACACCAAGAATAATTGGAAGATGAAATGTAACAAGTATGAATCTAGGAAAACTGGAATTTGTCTAAAATGAAATAGAACTTCTAAGGATGGATTTGCTAGGTATTAGTGAGCTGAAATTAACTGATACTGGCCTTATTGAATCAGAAAATCATATAGTTTACAATGCTGGAAATGAGAGATTCAAGAGGCATAGTGTCTCATTCATCATCAAAAAGGATATTTTAAGATCTATCTTGAAGTGCAATGCTGTCTGTGATAGGGTAATATTTATCTGCAGGCAAGTAAATCCAATAAATACTATTATTCAAATGTATGCAGCGATCACAAAAACTAATGATAAAGACATTGAAGAATTTTATCAACATCATTCTGAAATGGAACTAAGATGCATTCATAATTATTGGTGATTGGAATGTAAAAGTTGGAAACAAAGAAAAAGAAATAATTGGAAAATATGAGTTTTGTGAAAAAATGAAACTAAAGATCAGATGATAGAGTCTTATATGACCAATGGCTTCTTAATAGCATATACTTTTTTCAACAACACAAATGGTGACTCTACACATGGACTTCTCTAGATGGAACACACAGAAATCTAGTTGACTGTATCTGTGGGAAAAGACTATAGAGAACCTCAATATCAGCAGCTAACATGAGGCCAGGGACTGATTATTGGAAAAGACCATCAATTGCTCATATTTAAGTTCAGGTTGAAGTTGAAGAAAATTGAGTCCATGACACCCCAAATAGGATCTTGAGTTCACTCCACCTGAACTTTTAGCACATCTCAATTATAGGTTTGGCATTGAGCAATAATGACAGAAGACCTGATGAGCTGTGGGAAGACATCGAGAACATCATTCATGAAGAAAGCAAAGGTCATTAAAAAGGTAGGAAAGAGGGTGTCAGAAGAGGGTGTCTATGTGGGTGTCAGAAGAGACTCTGAGACTTGTTCTTAATCACAGTGTAGCTAAGGCACATGGAAGAAATATTAAAACCAAAGGGCCCAACAGAAAATTTGAAAGGCAGCTTGAGAAGACAAAGTAAAATATTATAATGCAATGTGAAAAGACCTGGGGTTATAAAATCTAAAGGAATAATGCACTCAGGATATCAAACTGAAAGAACTAAAGAAAAAAATTAAAGCCTCAAGTTGCAATATTGAAGAATTCTTTGGAAAAAATATTGTCTTAAACAGGAGGCATCAAAAGAAAGAATATACAGAGTCCCTGTACCAAAAAGAACTAGTCATCATCAACTGCTTCAGGAGGCAACATACGAGCAAGAACCAGCAGTACTGAAGGAAGAAGTCCAAGTTGCACTGAAGGTATTAGCCCCAAAGAAGGATCCAGGAGATGATGGAATATCAGTTGAAATGCTTAAACAAGCTTATGCAGTATTGGAAGCATTCATTGGTCTATGGAAGACAGCTACCTGGACAACTGAATGGAAGAGAGCCACATTTGTATCCACTCCAAAACAAGGTGACCAAGCAGAATACTCAAATTATAGATAATATCATTAATATCACATGAAGTAAAATGTTGCTGAAGATGATCCAACAATTCAGAAGAGGATATTGATCAAGGGATATCTTTGCTTATGTCAGTTGTGTCTTGTCTAAAAGCAGAGAATATCAGAAAAAAGATTACTTGTGTTTCATTGAGTGTATCACAAAAAAACTATGGAGAGCCTTGGGAACAATGGGCATTCCAGAACACGTCTTATGTTTATGCAGAACTTGTACATGGATCCAGAGGCAGTTGTGCAAATAGAATAAGGGCATGCTGTGTGGTTTAAATCAGGAAAGGTGGACATCAGGGTTGCATCCTATCACCATATGTCCATATGTATTCGATCTGTCTACTGAGCAAATCATCAGAGACGCTGGATTACATGAGAAAACGTGCAGCGTCAGGCTTGGAGGGAGGCTTACTAACAACCTGAGATGTGCAGATGACACAACCTTGTTTGCTGAAAGTGAGGAGGATCTGTGGCACTTGCTGACGAATATGCAATTTTCTTTCTGAATTACAACTCAATACAAAGAACAGCAAAATCCTCACAACCGCACCCGTAGGTAACGTCATGATAAATGGAGAAAATAGTGAAGTTGCCAAGAATTTTGTCTTGCTTAGGTCCACAATCAAGCTCACAGAAGCAGCAGTCAGGGGGTCAGAGGACGCATTGCACTGGGTAAATCCGCTGCAGAAGGCTTCTTTAGGGTATTGGAAAGGATGTCATTTTGAGGACTAAGGTGTGGCTGACTCAAGCCATGGTATTTTGAATTGCCTTGTGCATGTGAAATTGGACCCTGAAGATGGAAGACCAAAGAAGAATTGATACATGTTAATTGTGATGCCAAAGAAGAATACTGGAAGCACCATGGGCTGCTGAAAGGGAAAGCAAATCTGTCTCGGAAGAAATGGGACCAGAGTGCTACTTAGAGGTAAGGGTGACCGTCTGACATACCTTGGACCGGTGGTCAGGAGAAGGAGCGTGCCAGAGGGGACAGAGTGGCAGCAGTAATGGGCCGAACACAGCAGCCATTGTGAGAATGGCGCAGAGGGTCGCAGTATGTCAGAACTGACTTGATGTCACCTAACAACAACAACGTATCTGTACAACTGCATATTTTTAACAAATTAGTTAACATATCAATCATGTACCATACAATCTAATGGTTTAATATATTTTCCAAAGATTGTTCACTTATCACCATAATCAGTTTTAGAACATTTTCATCATTCTTGTGTCCCTTGTTGTTAGCTCGGTGTTACCACCCTGTTTCCTCTGCTATAACCCTAAAGAACTATAAATGTATTTACTGTCTCTATCGATTTACCTATCTTATATTTCATATAGAGAAAATCATACATAAGAAATTGATAATGACAACAAAGTGCAACACAGAAAAACCTCAATTCAAGAGAAAGCAGAAGTTAATAGAAACTAGAACCTATTAAAATAGTCTAAGGGAAAACAAATGATAATATATTCAAATTTAACTTAACTAGTACTGAAGTAGTCTACTCTCCAATGCACTCTGAGCAGAAGAGTATTTATATAGCTGGTCAATTTTCCAAGGGAATTCTATGGAGGTCTAATTCTGTGTAGGCTCTGAAAATACCTTTTAATCTTTAATTTTTATCCACCATCTTGCACAAACCACGTGCTCAGATGTTAAGCTCTAGTACAATCTTCTCTTCTGAGCTTGAATTTTATTATTTACAATCCTTGGATTACATGGGCTGGTGTGTGCCTTCACTGTGAACAGAGCATCTCCTCGTTTAAATGGCTGCTTGTTTTATGACAAGCCTTTAAGATCCAAGACTCTTTTCTTTCTGATAGCTGGGCACCATCTGATTTCTTCATTACCATTTGCTATGGCACCACTGTCTTCAGTGTGCTCTTCATGAGGCAAGTATTGAGAAAGGGCCACATCATCAAAACTATTTGTCCTTTGATTAATGCTTATGATTGTGAGTTCAAAATCCATTTGTGTATCTAATGTTTACATTTCTAACCCTAGTTCCCACTCTAGAGGCAAAATCATCACCATCTGTGAAATAATTTAAGTAACCTGCATGAGACATTGGGTAATTCTCATAATAGCATAATTTATCTAGGCAATGGCACAAACTTTAAAGCACTTTAAAGGAAAAATATACATATGTGGGAATGCTTTTTACACTTAAATACATGGGATGTTCACTTGTACAGGATATAAACTTCAGTAATTTAAAGCTGCTTAAGAAAAAAATGAGGGCTAGACACAGGGCAACAATTTCAGCCACATTGATTCACAAATGGAAAATCACGTCTGCAGGACTAACACATGTCACAGAAGACAAGGTGGGGTGAAATTGGCCAGTACATGGCAGTCTTCAGTTGCCAATTAATGGGAAACCTCAAAAGCCAGAGATTTGAGCCAACGTCCACGAGCATCCAAATGTCCTACTTCAGGCTGCAGGGTTCTGCTGCTTCTCACACTGGGGTGTTTCAGCTTTAACTCCAATGGAGTGTTTACGTTCCTTTCTTTGCAAGAGTTATGTTTAAGGTAAAGTCCTGTCCCATAGTGGGGTTTTCAAATCACATAATTCTGATGTGGATTATGAAAAGTGCTGTCCACCTTGAAAGACAAAATCTAAAATCCAGGTGGTCTGTACCATTCAGCCAGGGTCACTGAGTGCTAAAATAAACTTGGTCAAAAAAATGCATGATTAGCAATATTATACTGGGTGGGTTCTTGAATTGAGAGTCTATGTACGTAATGGTAAGCCATACAGTGAAGTTTCTTTCGACAATTAAAAGAAATTAAACATTGACATAAAATAGAGTATGGATGATTTTTCAAAGCATTATCCTAATGGAAAGAAAGCAATCCCAAAGACTACATATTATCTAATTATGTTTATACAAAATATCCAGAATAGCTGAATCAATAGCAATAAAAATTAATTAGGTTGTGTTTGCAAATGGAAGTGGGAAAAGTAGGGGACATTGAGAGTAACTGCTAATTGGTGTGGGCTACTTTTTAGGGAGTTGAGGATGTTCTAAATTTAGATTATGGAGATTGTTGCTCAAAACTGTCAATATACTAAAAACCATGGAAATACATACTTTTAGACTAGTATTCAAATTATGTCTCAATAAAGTTGCTAAAATTATCATGATATGTTGGTGCTTTGTAGTCCATGTGTCAGGTGACGTTCTCTAGAGAAGCAAACTAGAGATGTTTCTGCATGTGTATGTAGGCATAACTTTACATCAGGCACATGGTTCACTTAGCCGCAGAAATGGGTAAGCCCAAGTTAGTTTCAAGTCAGATGTTAAGTTGGAGGCTTCTCCTAACTCACATAGCTTCAACAGCTGATAAACCAAGCATCAGCAGGAGCACCACAGGCTGCAGATTCAGACAGATTCAAGGTCAGCAGGTCAGGTTTGTGACTGGCAAAAGTGAATAAATCCAAGGCTGGCACAAGCCAGAAGGCAGGCTGCTGGTGGCTCCAGGATCCAAACGCAGGACAAAGCAACACACTTTGCTTCATGGCCACATGGATACTAGGTCTTCAGAATGCAAACATCATGCTGTTTCCGTTATACTGTGGTGCTCTTTAAATTCATCCTGCAGCTATTAAATTCCAACAAGCTTCTTATACTTAATCTAATTTGTGCACATGAATGAGCACCACAATTTTTGCAAAATCTAAAAAGAATTGCTTGGCATTATACACAGGCCACAGGATAAAACGGAATTTGGCTAAATTTTCTGTGAGTCAAGTGAAAGAATTGCCTATTAGTTGACTAACGTTATTAATTCAACCATGATATATCCCATATTACAAGGATCAACTATCTGGAACTGAGGAAAAAATGCCTTTCGCTAACAAAACTCTTTAGTAATTCCTGGCTTCCCACCACTGACCTTTTGTTGGGGAGCACAGCACTGTTGTCACTGTATAGTCAGAGCTCCTTATGCATCTCCATATGCTACAGCGCCCAGACGATAGCACACGGCGGACTGAAGAGCGAAGAAAAAGAGTTACAGCCTAAGTTCCTGGTGCAGACATATAACCAGACATGTAATTTTAGCTAAGTTCAATTTTTTATACATCTCACTCCCAGCCTTTGTCTGTCAGTTTGTGTCTTATAACATGACTTGCATGTTACTATGATCCTGGATGCCAGGCCACTGATATTTCACCTGCCAGCAAATGCCCATAGTGGACAGGTTGCAGTGGAGCTTCCACACTAAGCAAAACTGGGAAGAAGCTTCACTTCTGAAAACTAGCCCAGTGAAAACCTTCTGAATCACAGTCTGACATAGCTTACACTGTGCTGAAAGAAGAGTCCTTTTGGTTGGAAGGCACTCCAAATAGGAAAGAAGAACTGCCTCTTCAAAGTAGAGTCAACAACAAAAACATAGATGCCGTCAAGCTTTCAGGACCTACATTTGCTGATGAGAAGAAAAATTTGCAAACTTTCATTAGTGATTAGAGTGTGGAAGGGACAAACTATGAATCTAGAAAAATCGGAAATAGTAAAACATGAAAGATACACTTGGATGCACAGTAGGTCAGGTGATTGTCTGATTCAAATTGTCATATGCCAGTCCCTTTTAGCTGACTACTATGCAAACATGACGAATTGAAGAGGGATGGCAACCATGCACTGTCAGAAAGAACATTTCAGAATTTATCCTGAAGTACAATGCTGTCAGTGTTAGGATAATATTCCTTCATCTACAAGAAAGATGAGTTATTATGACAGTTATAAAAATTATAAACCAACTACTAAGGCCAAAGATGAAGAAATTTAAAATGTTTAACAATTTGCACAATTTAAAATTGGGCAAATATGCAATGGCGATGCATTGATCTTTACTGGTGATTAGAATGCAAAATCTGGAAACACAGAATGATTAGAAGTAGGAAAATATTAATTTCATGGTAGAACTGATGCAAAAAATCATATAATAGACTTTTACAAAATCAATAATTTATTCATTGGAAAATGACCTTTTTAATAACACTGACAACTACACAAAGGGCCCTCGTTGCATGAAACGCACAGGAATCAAACTGACTTCCTCTGAGGAAAGAGACAATGGAAAAATCAATGCCATCAGGCAGATAGGACCACCCACTTTCCTATGGAAATTTGAGTCAAAGCTGAAGAAAATTAAAACAAGTCATGAGAGCCAAAGTACAACTTTGAGTAGCTCCCACCTGAAATGAGAGACTATCTCAAGCATAGATTTGATACTAATTGAACACTAGTGAAAAAAGCAATAAGAATTTTCAGATGGCATCAAGGACATTGCACACGAGGAAATTAAAAATTTCATTAAAAAGAAAGGGCTAAAATGAATGTCAGAAGAACTCTTAAACATAGAAGAGCTAAAGCAAATGTAAGAAATGATGAAGCAAAAGAGCTGATACCAGCTGATACCAAAAGAGCTAAACAGAAGATTTCAAATGGTGGCTGATAAGGAAAAGTATTATAAAATGAACAAAGACTTAGTGTTGGAAAGCTAGATGAGAAGAACACACCACACTTGACATATCTGAAAAGAATTGAAGAAGAAAAAAATTCAAGCCTTCAGTTGCAATTAAAAAAATCATTTTATTAGGGACTCATATAACTCTTATCACAATCCATACATCCATCCATTGTGTCAAGCACATTTGTCCATTTTTTGCCATCATCATTCTCAAAGCATTTGCTTTCTACTTGAGCCCTTAATATCAGCTCGTCATTTTCTCCCCTCCTTCCCTACTCCCCCCTCCCTCATGAACACTTGATAATTTATAAATTACTATTATTTTGTCATATCTTACACTGTCCGATGTCCCCCTTCACCCACTTTTCTGTTGTCCGTCCTTCAGGGAGGAGGTTATATGTAGATCCTTGTAATCAGCTCCTCCATTCTACCCAACCTTCCCTCCACCCTCCAGGTATCGCCACCCTCACCACTGGTCCAGAAAGGATCATCTGTCCTGGATTCCCTATGTTTCCAGTACCAGTGTACATCCTATGGTCTAGCCAGATTTATACGGTAGAATTGGGATCATGATAATGGGTGGAGGAAGAAATTTAAGAAGTAGAGGAAAGTTGTATGTTTCATCATTGCTACCCTGAAAACTGACTGGCTCATCTTGCAATTTTTAAGGATTCTGTGGACAAAACATTGAGTGATATAGAAAGCATAAAAAGAAGAGAGAAATCCAAAGATGGTACCAAAATGATTTATCATACAGTCAGCCATTTTAGGAGGTAGCATATGATCATGAACTGATGGTATTGAAGGACGAAGCCCAAGCAATGGCGAGCAGCAAGCTTTTCCAGAAATTGACAGAATATCAATTGAGATGTTTTTTGAATGATGCAACACTGCATTATTTGCCAAGACATTTCAATGACAGCAACCTGGCCGAGGAACTGGAAGAGATCCTTAATTGTGTAGTTGAAATTATCAAGCAGTATCATTAATACCACACACAAGTAAAATTTTGCTGAAAATAATTGAAAACGATTGTAGTAAATACAACAAGGAGATACTGCCAGAAATGCTAGGGATATCGTTATCATGTCATGATAGAAGAGAATCCCAGAAAGATGCTTACCTGTATTTTAATACCAGTGAAGGCATTTGCAAAGGCATTTGACTGTGGATTATAACGAATTATGCATAACATTGTGAAAGGTAGGAATTCCAGACACTTAATTGTGCTCATTGTTTGGGCCGGGTCCAGATTAGGCAGCTGCCTCCAGCTCCTCAGGAGGATAGAAATTCAAGGCCCCCATTGCCAGCCTCTCAGGAGGATAAATGACCTATTGAAGTATGCATCTTCTGCCCCAACATTCCAAGGAGCTTGTCTCTCCACCAAGGTTGTGCAGCCCCTGTCCCAACACTCCAGGGAGTAGGTGGGTCGGTAAACAATAAAGGCACTTCCCATGGATCGCATCTTGACTCAAGGACCTGCAGCTGCAAGGAAAAAAATCTCTCTTCTTTTTGTCAACGTCTACCTCCCTATCTCGAGCCCTGCATGTATATCTCCCACGGCCTCACCGACAAGCTGTGATTTCCCTGAACCAACTCGTTGGGTCTTGGAACCTCCCAGGAGCTCAAGATGCTCCTGTCCCTTTCTCTGCTCTCCCTTCCAGCCCGGCAGCTCTTTCCCTGCCCTAATAAAGCCGCTCTTAACCTCACATTCTTTGTCCCAATCCTATCTCCGTCAGTGTCTCAATGTTGACCTCTCACTCATGTATGCCCTGGACACAGACCAATGGGACAAGATGACACTGTATGGTTGCAATTAAGAGAGGTGTGGGTCAGGGTTGCGTAATTTCACTGTAATTATTCTATCTATAAACTGAGCAAATTATTTCAGAAATTGAGCTATAAGAAGAAGGCCATATCAGGACTGGAAGGAAACTAATTAATAATCTGAAATACGCAGGTGATGCCACATTACATGCTGAAGCAGAAAGGATTTCAAGCACCTTGATGAAGCTCAAAGACTGCAGTCTTCAGTAAGAGATGTACCTCAACATAAAGAAAGCCCATGCTCTCGCAACTGGACCAATAAACATCATGATACATGCTAAATGAAGAAACTATTGAAGCTGTGAAGGATTTCATTTTATTGGGAACCAGTCAAGAACGCAAACAACATATTGCATTGAGTTAATCAATTGCAAAAGGCCTTTGAAAGCGATAAGGAGCCAAGATGCCTTTTTGAGGATTAAGGGCCACCTGACTCGACCCAGGGTACTGTCAATTGCATAAAATACTCATGAATGTGGAACCACGAGTGAGGGAAATAAGGAACTCTGGTGTTGGCAATGAATATTGCATACCAAAATAAGGACTACCCCTGTCCTGAAAGAAGCGCAGAGTATGCTCGGCAGGAGCATTCTGGTTGCACTTTCAGCGAGAATTCTTCCCAGGTCCTATGAGTATGACAGTAGGAGGGACCACTTCCTTGATGCCATGCTAAGTAGAAGGTCACTGAATAAAGGGAGACCTTCAACAAGATAGACGGGCACAGTGGCTGCCCCAATTGACTCAAAGCTAGCGATGATGGTGGAGATGGCACAGGCCTGGCGATGACATTCTTCTTTTGTACCCGAGGTCACAGTGATTCAAAACAATAAGAATACAACATTTCACTCCTTGCCACAAATATCTAAACAAAGCGGTGATGATTTTACTGTCGTTCGGGGGAAGTGAGAGCAGGCGAGGGGTCCGTACAGGAAATGAGCTGGCTACGATTTCCCGAGAGGACACGCAGCATGTTTGGCTGCAGTTTCTTTACAAAGTACTGCTTTCAGTGGGGACACAGCACTGCCTAGAATGTAAAATAAAACCATCAGTTCTCTGTGACCCTATTCCAGGATAATTTGACTAGAAATTAATAGCTGCCAACTGGAGAGAGTTTGCTGGCACTAAGGTAAAATGATGTGTGATTCTTCCTTCAGGTTACTCATATTGCAAACAGCAGTTACACCCGAAGATTAAGGTACCGACTGGAGTGGGGGAAAGCATTTTAATTTACACAATTATTGCCTTTTCTGAGGTCATGAATTTGGTTTTCTAGATATTTAAAATTGCTTCCTTACTCAATTTCTAAATAGCAAGTAAAGCTAATGATATGGTTTCCATGACTTTCTAATAAAGAATTCAGTGTTTTACATTTAATGGGGTTTTTACACATTTGAAAATTATTCTATGAGGACCATTGAAAACAATAAAGACAAACAAGCAGAAGACCCAAGGACACATGCTCATCTTATGTTGAATGCACTGGTAGAATCTGTTAGGAAAACAATCAGACTGTTATTGAAAGACATATTTCACATCTATTTTCTCCCCTCAGACACTTTTTTTCTGCATGCTCATCCTGTTTAAGAACAAAACCTTTTTTAATTCTACATGTACGTTCTACTGTGCGACTGACAGCACCAATTGTTCTAAATCTCTGAACGCGTTGAAGGAACCATGAAAAAGTTGTATCTTTTCGCTGCTTCACTTCGCCCAAGCTGTTGTTTATCGAGTGCCTTCCTGCGCTTGATTCCTGAGTGTGACCTCACTTCTCTTTGCTTCTCCAGCTGTCGATTAGATAGCTACTTGTTTTGTATGTGCAGAATGAGGCTCCGGGAGGACAGAAACTGCCAAAGGACACTCAACTGTTCCGGACTCCTCAAGCCGCGCAATCTCATGTCTCATTTATAAAATGTGGCTATCAAAATGTATTTCTATGAATTATTTAGAGGATTAAGTCAGCCCATACAATGTATCAAAGAGCAAGGATGTTGCTTTGCGAACTAAGGTGCACCTGACTCACGCTGGGATTTGTTCAGTCCCCTCGTACGCCTGGGAAAGTGGGACCATGAGGAACCAGGGCTGGCGCAGGGCTGACAGCTTTGAATTGTGGTGTTTTCGAACAATGTTTAACAGACTATGGAATTCCAGAACAAACAAAAACTTCCCTTATATTCTTCAGACATGTCCTCAGGAGGGACCCACCCCTGGAAAAGGGCACCCTGCTCATTGAAGAAGAGCATCAGAAGAAACAGGAAGGACCTCTGGAAGACGGCTGTAAAAGTGGACTCAAACGCAGCAGCAGCTGTGAAGATGTCACAGGACTTTACCCACGGAGCTGCAGTGAGCCAGAACTTCTCCATGGCGCACACCCACAACATATAAAGGCCTAGGTAGGAGGAACTCAGAAATGTTAGTCGGTTCCATGCTTCTGAGAAATCCACTGACTAGGAGCAGTCACAGCAGCCCGGCTTGAGTAGCCTTTGCATTTGAATCGATATGAATTCTCCGTAGGCGATCTTGAATTCATGTTTATAGGAAAGCAAGGCCACCCTGTAATACTTTTAATGTACCAAGAATTCTCAATACACTCTTTCACCTGATACTTTTAAAAGGCTTACGATAGTCTCAGGCCTTATACTTAATATGTGGTCTATGTAAACTCTGACTAATTAAAGATGCAGGGTCTCAATGAGTCACAGTCACCTTGATGGCTGTGAATTTGAAATTTTTGTTTTAGTAAAGATGAGGGGGATGATATTCAGAGTGTTAACATAACAGCCAAAGTCACAAGATTGCCAGTTAGGGAAGCTAAATAACGTGTCTTCCGTGTTCAGTATGTCATTAAAGATCTCTCCTGAGGGGTGGGGACGTAGTAAAGTTGTAATGTCCACATTATTCAGATTAGCTTGAGCCCATGGTTCTTGCTGATCTTAATTTCCTTTAGAGTATGTGTCTTAAATAGAAAAATATGACTCTTATGGACAATACAGAATCAATATTAGTGATCATTTTGGAAGCGAGACAATTTATGCTGATTGGTTTGTTGCATCACCCAAACATCATTCCTATATTTTCCAATTACATTTTACATTTCCTTGAAGACTTTTTACCACTCTAGCCATATACCAACATAAATTTGCATTTATTTCACTTCAGAAAGGTGAATTTCCTATTATAAATAATTTAACTGAAAAAAATTTACATGAATTGAATTCTCGGCATTTCATTTTAATGATATTGGTCGTGGAAAGTAAACAGCAACGAGCTTGATGAGATTTTTGCATCTTGTCATTGAAAGAATTTTAAGGTAAGGTCAGTTTTTTGTTTTTTTAAAGAAGTAAGATGGTTGCAGTTCAGTGAATTACTTAACACGGCCCTTCCAGCTATATTCTTTATTAATCGTACTAAATGACTGAGCATGATTATGCAATTATGAGGTGTCTGTGGTACACCAAAAGGGTTGGATAGCTTGTTGATAAGATGACTTCTAGGGGTCGGACCATGCAAATAGGCGCATGATATGGTAATATGGGGGTTGGTAACTTATGCCAGCCTGCAGGGCCTACAGTGCAGGATAAAAATGAGCCACCCCAGAGTTAGAAAGAAGGATCGTACTATAATCAAGAAGGAAGAGTTAGTGCATCCTTTGGAGCTGACCTTTCTATGCTGAACTTCCTGGAGCCAGGAGATAGACACCTATGACACGGGAGACAAGGAGCAGCAGTGAGGACCAGTGACAGAAATAGCAGCAGCAGACGCAGAGCCAAGTGACTGCAAGGAAATGGTGCGGTGGACTTCCCAGCCCACAGAGTGAGATATCGGAATGCCTTTGGCAAGAGGCGGGTTGGAGAAGTGGGGTACCTCTGAGCTGTTGTTGACACAGTTCAAGAGTTGGTACCACTTGCCAGAGCAGGTTAGGGGCCAGGCTGAGGGCGCAGGAGCAGAGAGTGGTGTCTCTGGAGCCGTGGCTGAGAAAAGGCTGTCCTGATTGAAGAATTGTATCGGGAGCTTTCCTGATCAGGAATTGTAACTTGTTACCTCCCTAATAAACCAAAATGCTGTCTGGGAGTGCTCAGTGGCCACTTTCACGAATGCTGGAATACAGCAGAGAAGCAGAGCGCCGTGAGAGACAGAGGTCATGTCAGAATTGGCAATCGGGTCGGAGGATAGAGGCTTATCTGAGATCTACATCATAGTCATATTCTTTGGCTGATGTTAATGGTGATTTTCTACTTTCCCCAACCCTTTTCACACCATTTTCACAATTGTATTACAGGAATTATTAAAATAAATATAGTTTTCTGTTTCATTGTGTAGCTCATAAATGATTTCTTTTCAAATATCTGTATACTGCCTTAAGAAAAGCATTTAGGAAGAGGATAACGTTTACTGATAAGAAATCTTAAGGAAATAAATACAAGTGACGCTGTGAGGGAGGTATTTTTGTACACAACATCTTCACTGTTTCTCACTCTGGAAATCAGATCTAGTAATGAACTTTGTTCCATTCAATTTCAGCTACTTGCCATAATGAATCAAGTTACTCTATAACCTCATTAATACTAAATAGCTCTCTTTCTAGCCCTTAGTTTCCTAAATAGCTATCCATCCACATCATGGTTAAGGACCTTCCTTTGTGCCTTTAGTAATTAATGGATTGGTAGCATTACTGCACTGCATCTTAAAACGCCAAAGATCGTTTACTATATTTGGAAAAATCCAATGGATGTCTGACAGGACATGAGCGTTCTTTGCATCTGTCAATCTCTTATTTGGTTGTCAACGTGCAGCATGTCAGCTAGGTAGTCTCTGCGGGAGGAAGTAAGCCTGGTTAATCTCTTTCACACCCAGAAATAACTACTTCATCATTCCAATTTAATGGCTGATTTTTATGCTGGTAGAACGGTGCATATACATTTAAAGTAGCAAGATCTCTGCAGATTCAACAGAATACTAAGTGAAATAGAGATGCTTTCGTTGCACAATATCATGAATCAGAAACATGAGAAACATGAAAAATTTAAAAACATAACCTTAAATGTCAGATTGCAGAACACATCAACCCAACTTTTTTTACTATGTTTGATGGGAAAATGTTAGAACAAAATATTGGACTTTCTCACAGAAACCCAGAGTCAGATATAATCATTTACTTCTGCATAGTATTAAAATAAACTTTAAAATTGTCTTTAAATGTTCATTTCCTTTGTCTCCAACAGGGAATGTGCAGATGATTCTCAGCCAGGGGAGCTCATTTTGCAGTGGCAGAATTGTAGCCTCCATCAGTAGCCATGTATTTTACTTTCATTCATACATCAGTAATAAAATGATATTACCTATCTGCTCAAATAAAGACACCCACCAATGTTGGGTTATAAAGTCCAGGGGGAAAAATGTGATTACCTTCACAATCATCATGATTTCATTTCCATGAGATTTTGAAAGCAATTGATGGAAAGCGTTATTGTTGTGGTTTCTGAGACTGGTGCTAATTTGGCCAGACAAGCATCTGACTACATATGATTACCAGCGCTCAGCTAATACTATCACTCTGATGCTTGTACCATGAGCTGTCAAACATTTCTTAAACCACAGGCTCCTCCAGTTTCTTTAATTTCATGATGTTTTTGTAAATCTTACCCTGAAACAATTCCTCCTTAGTTCTCTAGACCTGCACTAACAAATTTAGCACACATTGAGTGGCTTCAAACGCCAGAAAATTGTCTCCCACAGTCCTAGAGGCTAGAAGTCAAAAACCCAGGTGTTGAAGGGACTGGCTCCTTCTGGCGGCTCTGAGGAAGAATCCTTTCCATTCATCTCTCCAGGCTTCATGTGCCTGCTGGCAATCTTTCTTCCTTGGCCCATAGCTGCATCACATCAGTATCTAAAACCATCACCCCATGACTTTCCTCTCTGCCTCTTTGTGGCGTAACGTCCCCTCTGTGTTGAGATCCATCATTGTAGCTAGACCCAGTGTTAGACTGGGTTGGCTAGTGCAACAATTCCAGAGACTTTCATATATATATGTGAAAGAGCTTTTTTATCATTTTATCTCTTCCAGTTCTTATTTTATCTTATTTTTTATCACATCTCTTCCAGCTCTTATCACAATCCATCCATCCATTGTGTCAAGCACTTTTCTACATTTGTTGCCATTATCATTTCCAAAAGATTTTCTTTCTACTTGAGCCCTTGGTATCAGTGCCTCATATATTCCTCTCCCTACATCACAAACCCTTGATAAACTAAAAATTATTATTATTTTCTTATATCTTACATCATCCACTGTCTCCCTTCACCCACTTTTCTGTTGTCCATCCCCCTGGGAGGGGGTTATATGTAGATCATTGTGATCGGTCCCCCCTTTCTGACCTCACCTTTCCCTACCCTCCTGGTATTGCTACTCTCATTATTGGTCCTGAGGGGTTTATCTGTCTTGGATTCCCGGTGTTTCCAGTTCTTATCTGTACCAGTGTACATGCTCTGATCTAGCTGGATTTCTTAGGTAGAATTGAGACCATGATAGTGGGAGAGGAGAGAGAAAACATTAAAGAGCTAGAGGAAAGTTGTATCTTTCATCGTTGCTGTACTGCACCCTGACGGGCTCGTCTCTTCCTTGTGACCTTTCTTTAACTCTGTAATGCCAAGCGTGACGTTTTCATAACATTTAATTAAATGTATATATTAAGATATAGTGATAACTGTGAAATGTTATCAGCAATGTATGTATATAGTAGCTTTCCCCCTATGCCCCTTTTGCATTTTTAAGTTTACCCCAGCGGACTCATGTTGCACTTGTTCTTTTGTGCTTGGTTTGCTTTGCTTAGCATAATTTCCTGCAATTCTCCCCATGTGGCGATGTGCTTCATGCGTTCATCACTGTTTTTTAGCGATACCTAGTACTCCATTTTATGTGTGTACCACAGGTTTTTATTCCATTCATCTGTTGATGGACATTTGGGTTGTTTCCAACTCCTTGATTGTGAACTGTGCCGTGATGAACATTGGAGCACAGATGTCTGGCCGTGGTTTGTTTCTTGCCTCTTCTGGGTATATGCCCAGTAGGGGGATTGCTGGGTCATAAGGTAGTTCAATTGCCATCTGTTTTAGATATCACCAAATCAATTTCCCTAATGGCTGTACATACCTACAGGTTCACCAGCAGTGGGTGAGTGTTCCTATCTCACTGAAGCCCCTCCAACACTTGTTACTTTCTGATTTTTTTTATTTGAGTTATCTTTGAGGGTGTTAGGTGGTATCTCATAGTTGTTATAATTTGCATTTCTCTTATGATTAATGAATTGGGAACATTTTCTCAAATGTTTATTGGCCATTCGGATTTCTACCATTGTGAAAATTCTGTTCAGGTCCTTTGTCCACATCCTCAATGGGCAATTAGTTTTTTTTTTTCTTTTTGGAAGGTAGCAGAGCACTCTAGATTTTAGTAATAAAATCTTTTTCTGATGTGTCATTGCTAAAGATGTTTTCCCTGTCTATGAGCTCTCTTATTTCTCTCTTCGCAAAATCTCTCAATGTACACAGGTATTTTATCTTCAGCGTATTGCACTTGTAATTTGTGCATCTTCTGTGTTTGAGTCCGTCTCTATTTCCGATAGCCTATGTATTCCCTGTGCCCAAGTTCTCAAGTTTGTACCAATTCCCTCACTGATGACTCCAATAGTTTAGGGTTATACCTAGAGGTCTGTGATCAACCTTGAGTTTATTCTTGTGAATGGAATGAGGTAAGGGTCTTGCTTCATTTTCCTGCAGGTAGACATCAATTTTTTTCCAGTACCACTTGTTGAAGAGCGCATCTGCTTCCTATTTTTGTTTTGGGGGCCCTTATCAAAGATCACATGTCTGTATGCTGATAATTTTATTTCTGGGTTTTCAGTTCTTTATCATTGGTCTGTGTATCTGTCATTGTACCAATACCATGCAGATTTGATAATTGTGGCTGTATAATATGTGCTAAAGTCAGGTAAGGCAAGCCCTTCCACTGTGTCCTTCTTCTTGAGGAGTTCTCTGCTAATTCTGGGCTTCTTCCCTCTCCATATGAAATTGGTGGTCAGTTTTTCCAATTCTTTGAAGAAAGATGATGGTATGTGTATACAGATAGCATTGAACTTATATAGTGCCTTGGGAAGAATTGACATCTTTACTATATTGAGTTTTCTAATCCATGAGCATGGGATATTATTTTATTTGTTGAGGTCACTCTTGGTTTCTTGTAATAGCATTCTGTAGTTTTCCTTATACAAATCTTTTGGGTTTTTTATTTTTAGTCAGCTATATCCCTAGATATTTCAATTTGTGCTTAGCTATTGTGAAGGGTACTACTTTTCTGATCGCCTCTTCTATGATCTTCTCAGATTTGTATAGCAGTCTGATAGACTTTTGGTTGTTGATCTTGTATCCTGCCACTCTGCCATATTCCTCTATCATTTCCAGCACTCTCTTTGTGGAGCTTTGGGATTTTCCATATATAAAATCATATCATCTGCGAATAACGATAGTTTCACCTCTTCCTTTTGGAGATGAATACCTTTTATGTTTTTTTCTTTGCCTTATTTTAGCTAGGACTTTTAGTACAATGTCAAATAAAAGTGGGTACAAGGGGCATCCTTGTCTGGTCCCCTTTTTCAGTGGGATTGTTTTCATGTTTTCTCCATTGACCACCACAATGGCTGTTGGTTTTTTATATATTATCTTGTACTATATTGAGGAATTTTCCTTCCCTTCCTATATTCTTGAGTTTCTTAAACAGGAATCTGTGTTTGATGTTTTTGAATGCTTTTTTTCCACATCCATTGCTATTATCAGGTGGTGAAAGAACTTTATATCAAGAAGTAATTTATATCAAGACACTTTGTTAGGCAGATAGGCAGGGATGGGATGTCCATTGACGCATGCCCAGGAGAGCCAAGCATAGAACAAAGGCCTAGGTTTTCCCCTTGGTGGGCATGGTGGGCTGGTGGGCGTTAACTTGGATCAGCCCACCTGGGCCAGGTGAATTCAATCCAGCCAGTGAGGTCAATCTGGGGTCGTCCACCATGCCTCGCCCTGGAATCCTTGAAAAGGCAGGAGCCAGGGGGAGAGAGAGAGAGGAACTGGGGAAGGAACTTGAGATAGTCCTTTTGGAGGAAAACTTGGGAGAGAGATCTTTGCGTGACCCCGAGCAGTCTCTGCCAGGCTGCATGGTCGAAAGGAATCTTATGGGTGCTGCGTAAAGCCTGAAACTTCTTTTAAATCTCATTAAATTCACTTGGATCACGAGCCAGGCTTCGGCATGAATTCTTTCTCGTGTAGCGCCAAGGACGGAGGTGTAACTCTAGCCCAGAAGGAGAGATCTTACAACTTCAGCCCATTGCAACTCAAGTCCACAAGTCCTACACTAGTCTATAAGTCCCTCGTAAGACTCATGGGGCCACATGCAAGAATGCAGAATGCAGGAAGATCACAGGCTGTGGGGGGCAAGCTCATGTGGATCCAAGGTCAGTGGTAACATGGCAGGGCTTCAGCAGCTCTCAAGTTGGCCAGCAAGCAGGAGAATGAAAGCAGAGGGAGGGGGTTCCCCAGGGCATGCCTTATGAGAAGGCCACGTTTACAAGGAGGCACCATCAGGCTGAGACTTGATT